>NC_090440.1:363912953-364234203 GCF_031143425.1 Pleurodeles waltl | reverse complement strand
TCATTTTTCTATATTTCACATTATTTTAGTACTGTTAACATACATGGTGACCACTCCCTGTGGGCACATTTTACTCATTACATGTTATTTTCAATTATTAGTTTCTTTTATCATTATTTCTCATTAGTATGTATACGCAAATCATTAGAAGATTCTCATAATAGCATATCTGCTCCAACATCATATATCGGGATTCCTCGACCAGTGTGAACTGGTCATATCCCAACCTCAAGTCAACTTTGGAGAACCAGCATGCTCCGTTCAGTTCCACTAGAAGGTCATCCATGATAGTTCTCTCTTGATGGCCACATTGGGAAGTCTCATGTCCATACGTATACACACCTCTCCTGGTTGTTTTGGTTTCCAGCTCACAACAGTTTTTCGATTATTTCTTCGGCTTACAGTATTTCCAGTTCTCTCTCTACTTGTGGCCTCAGGCGAAAGGCGATCCTGTGGTGTCTCAAAGCTATCCGCTTTACTGTCAGGTCAATGTGGAGTGTGATTTCTTTTCCTCTGAGGCATCCAATTCCATTTAACACCTCCGGGAATTCATAGAGGATGCGGGTGATGCCTTCCTGGTGGATCTTAAGGGCAAATGTTACATCCCTAGGGCCTCTGCTGTTCTGCATCCTAGTAGTATACCACTGCCTTATTTGGTGACGTAGACAACAGTGTTGCCTGATTCGTTCCATGTGTGATAAAAGTGTGGAATTCTCCTTGAATGGACAGCAGTTGGCATTGCCCAAATGCAAAGACTTTGATCAATGTCCTCTGAAGAGGAAGTGGTGGTTGCATCATCTGGTAGGTTTTTCCCGCCAACAAGTTGATGGATGCCCCTGTGTCTGTGGTGGCGAGTACAGGGTGTGCACCTATGTGTACTTGGCATTGTGGAAGATGACGCTTAGTCCTGGCAGCCATCCCTATGGTGAATACGGCATGCACCGTGTGCTCAGCCTCTTAGTCGTCGTCCATGTCACCATGAGGGTCTGCTACAACATTGGCAGCAGCTTGGGTGGGCCCATGTCTGTTGGAGCTGCATACTTTTGCAAAGTGGTTGTTCTTGCAGCAGGCCGCACATTTCTTTCCTTTCCTGGACTGTCCACAGGGCGGTGTGTGGGGCCACCACAATACCTGCATGACTTTGGTGAGGATTCTTCCACTGCGGGTCTTCCTAGCAGTGGGGTGGCGGTGACCATGTTGATGGGCTCGATTTTGATGGTCCTTTGAAGCACAGCCTCCATATGCGATGCTAGAGCTTTGGATAATTATTTGTTTCTTCCCATCATTAGAATGTCAGCCTTGGGGTTTTCCCGGTTCTTCCAGGATGCGTTCCCGTAGTTTAGCTGACGCACATCCCTGGATAATTGGCCCCCAAATCTCCTATCCTTCATCCATGAAGCTACATGTGCTTGCTAGCTCTCTGTTGGCCATAGTAGTTACGCTGTTGGTGATTGGGTGGCCTTTTAACATGTTTCCACTTCACCATATGCGTGATTGGTCTGGGCACCCGCATGGCACGAGGGATCGTTTTGCTTGCATGTGACCTGCGAATCTTGAAATCACTGAAAAGCTGTTGCTGCAGGCCTGGGTGCTGTGCCAGCTGCTGCTGAGTTCTCACCGGGTCGTAATGTTTTTTTTAAATTTTATTTTGCAGGCTCATGGCTGCCAGAGAGCCAGTGTTTCATTCTTTCAAATCATTATTACTTGTAGGGCTGTGTGGGTCCTTGCTAGCGCATGCTTGTCATTCACACAGAGTGGCAACAGCGTGTTACAGAATGTCACCTACATCTCCTGAGGTGTTAAGGGCTGGGCCTGGGAACCTTTGCCCAGCATCGCTGGGTTCATCTGTGCTTTCACTTGACTTATTTCAGGCCGTGTCGCTTGTCTCGCACACTTCATACAGTGCACTCCCATTTGCGGGGGCGTGACCTATCCGCCACGTACACTGTTCGTCCTTACGGCTTTCTCGCCCACCTTTTGTTGGTGTCCTGGGGCTGTGCAGTGTTACAGCGAGTTGGGGGTTCTGTCCTGGTCACTAGTTTGTTGTGTCAAGGGCTGGGGTAACCCCGACCTCTTCGGGGCCTCCGTCATCAGGTGTCGCTTGCGCCCCACGAACACTCAAACAGATTCCATGTGGTGATCAGAGTCTTACTGGTGAGTTACAACTAACTCCCCACCTTTCTGGGTCCCTTATTTATTAGTATCTTACATGTGACCCTGGACTAGATCACAGGCCAAAAACACAGGTAACACAAGCTGCCCACTCCGGCGGAGGGCAGCCAATCAGTACATCCTTCTTCTTTTTCACGCTCCTTACATCATACGTGCAACATTAGAAAGAGCATCATACCAGAATTTAAAATGCATATTCTTGGTTTGCTACTAGCTTGAAATAATGTTCTTATAAACTTCGGCACACGTCAAAATAAAGAAATATGATCACTTCAGAGTTTTGTAGAACATTTAAATCCCTATACGTGAATTATTGTCCATGAAAAGAAAGGTGCAGCCCAAGTGTTAGTTCTGGCTGCATACAGCTTTTACTGTTAGTGTCCTACAGTTACCATTAATTTAACTTATACATAAAGTAAGCTTTGTATAACAAAACAAGTGGGTCGTGGGAATCACAGAAGGAATGAGTTCAAGTGCTATTCCACCAGATTCCACTAAACAAGAATGACAGGCTCCGAAGTGGGGAATTTCCAACCTGCAGGTTATTGTGAGGGGAACATGAGGGATATGGAGGAAAATAGAAACACACTGGAGTTAGATCTCTTCTTTCAACAGTTCAAGTTAGTACACACCTCTTTTTCTAAGTGATGGTAAAGGGACTGCACTCGCCACTGATACAGCTGGGGTGATTATAACAACAAAAAGTGCTGGATTTGGGAAAATATGGGAAAAAGTACTACCAGAACCCATACATTGGAGGTCAAGTTGTGGAAGAGGAAAGTAGTGAATTCACAAGGTGCTGAGCATGAAAAGCAAAGTCTGACAGTCAACGTATACATTTATTTAAAAAAATCTGCTGCAAAGAAATTGTCAACAACAAAAGAGGCTGCCTTTTCAAATATCTTACAAGGTAAGACACCTACTATAGAGATCTTTGTGTGTCCAGTACGTTTGCGGTGATTATAATAGTAGTAAGATACCTCTAGTGGTTAACAGAGTTCTGATAGAGTGCTGTGTTTTTTCCAGTCACAGTTTTGACTCATAAAGTAGCATAGAGTGTTAATGTGCCTGCTGCAAAGCACATGGTGTAATATGCAGAATGGTATTTTACGTAGATAGGTTAGTGGGCTGCTTATTTTGATGCTGAGATAGTTTTGTTGCTTCCAGTTCACAAATTGCACTCCTTCTGTTATAGCACAGTGATCTATTTACTGGAATCAAAGAGCTGCATGCAAACTGTAAGTCATGTGTTTAGAACCTTATTTTTTTCCTCAATGTGTGGTTGTTCTAAGGTTGCAAGAAGTGTTCCTATGAGAAGTAATACATTCTTGTTAGTACAAAAACACTCAATCACTGTTACATTGTATATAGTGACTCTTGTCATATGTTTAACTAGCCCCAAACTAGTCCTCATCTCAATCTTGGAAAAGATGGCTGCTGCGCCACAATAGTCATTGTGTGTTTATGTTTTCTCATTGTCACACCTCACACAGCAAAATATGCACCATGTGTTTTGTAATAATATGCTGTTCTCAAAGAAGTATGGATGGCACTGTTTGCAACTTTCAAGGCTCTTCCTGCTTACAGGCTGTAAACAGTACATCCATTAATCTTTTCATAGTTTATTGTAACACATTTGTTTGGCCACCTCCAATGACATTAGGTCAGAAAGAGTTCAATATATTCATGTTAGGGAAGAGTGGTAACATAGTGGGGTTATAAGGTGTTTTATAATGCTGTGCTGGGATTCGCTCCTAAATTTGCTTATCCAGTACTAACTGTGCAAATCTTCATTGATTCCTATGCAAGAAAATAGTAAATAAGCCCTCAGATTTGGGGGTGAGCAAGAGACGTTTTCTAAGCCTCTTGGGGTGCTAAGCGATTTCTGATCAATTTTCTGTATGTTTGGACTTAAGCTGTTTATCTGATTTTGCTCATTATCACATCTATTGTTATCACTGAGAGCCTCTATGGCAATTGATTTCCTACAACCTCAGGTTGATTTTTTGAATGGAGCTATATTTTTGCCTTCTTTATTTTACTTGAATATTTTAATAACCTTCTACTGTTTTTCCTACATCGTTGATATCAAACTCCTTCTTTGATTCAGTCCTTTCCTTCTTATTGACTTAATTTTTGCAATGTTGTTTTGAATCTTATCTTTAGGGACACATTGCCTTGTTTGTTCATGAGGTTAACGCCGTTCCCTACCCCGCATCTAGGTGTCACAATCATGAAATTATTTAAGTGACAGCACGCCGACAACTGTTTCTCCTTTACTCAGAAGACTGGTGCTGTATCTCAACCCCATCCTACGTCACTTGGTCTTCCACAATATCCACATCCCTCTCCTTTATCTCTAATTGCCTGTGTGTATGGCTGTTTTACCTGGTCTGTTAGAACCTCTGATGCCTTTATGATGAGTCATGGTAATTTGGCTCTGCCTTGGGAATATTAGTCCATTTCACCCCATGCTACTGACTTGTGTTGCAATGCATTAGGAGCTAATTTACATGTTTATTATACACTTGATCATCTGGCAGTCAATTCTTTATCACAAACGTACATGTCCTACATAGATCAATGTAGGAGCCTGACCTGATAATGGCCCCCTACTATGTTTTACAAGAGTGTCGCCTAAATCTAATGTAGCTGCTCAAAGTCTTGATCTTGATAGTCTTCGAGTGACTCTTCAGGATGGCTGCCCATTCCACCACATTCAGTGCCAGCAGCTTACTCTTAATGTGCCTTGTTTCTTATGGAAACCAGTACCAGCAGGAACTGCAAGGAGACAGAGCGGGCTGCCCCACTTGCACAGTCCAGAACTTCCTGATGTGCCCTTGGCCAACACATTTCCTGATGTATATTTGGCCAAGGCATGCCCTGATGTGCACAAGTTTGACACACTTCCTAATGTATGTTTATGTTTAAAGCACTTCCTTGTGCTCAAGCCCAAAGCACTTTGTCAGCTGCACAAGTCTAAACCTTGCTGGTCATTTTGAGAAGGCTTTCGGCCACAGCACACACCTACACACCAACAGACCCACAATTTATTAATCCAAATATTGCTTTATTTTAGCAGACCCCACCTGAACTTGTCTGTGCTTCAACAAAAAGTCTGTGCGGAAAATCCAGTCCCCTGATTTTGTTAAAAATCTCCCTCTCCCTAATTTCAAAATGGTGGCATGTATGCACACTCAATGTCATCCTCTCTCAAGGCACATACTGCATGTAACATAACAAAAACTGCCAGAACCGCACAATCAGGAACAGGCGGGCTCCTACAACATCGGACACCTCACATGTTACGGTTTAGCATCAGCGGCGGCCGCCTCAAATGTCAAGGGGGGCTAGGGGATGACAGGGGAAATAGGCAAAAAATAAATAAATATAAATATAAAAAACTTACGGTTTCATTGCCACCACCTGCCGTCTCCTGCCACCTTGCTCATTGCTCCTTTTCTGGTGTCCCAGCATTCATTGGGACACCAGCACAGGCTCCCCAGCAATCCTGGCACTGCTTGCATGCTAAACCTAGCATGAAAGCAGCATCAGGATGACTGCCTCTCAGACACAGCCCTGGGGTCTGTGCAGTTCCTCTAACCCAGCTGTTAAAAATACTGAGACAGCAGGCCAAACACACATGCACACTTAGGTGCACTCTTCCCTCCCCCCTCTCCTCCCATGGCCCAGCCCCGACCCTCCCAGTACTTCTGGCTGAGCCAGCAGACTAAAATAAAACAATATTAAAATATTGTTTTATTTTTTCATCTCCTGGCTCTTGACCAGAGGGGCCACACTCCTCCATTACAGAGGAGCTGCCCCTGTTTAGCATAGGGTTTAAATGTCAAGCATATAATAAACATTGTCAAAGATACCAGGGCTCACCTTTGAAAGGCAGTAGCCTAGATATTGGCTTTACCAATGCTTGTTTGCATTAGCCTTGAACAAAAAAATTAAATAAACGGTGTGTAGGCAATCATTTTGTAATGTTTCTTCTTTGTCAGAAAAAAACATTCCAAAATGGCTGAGAGTGCGTCATGAGGAATGCACTTGCATGGACAGCTGTCAGGGAAGGGGTTTGCTAATACAGAACACGTTCCAACATGACCTCACAAGTGTGCACGTGCCTTGTGATAAGCCGCGAGCCATTTTGGTATTTTTCGTTAAACATGTATTTACTGTTCCAAGATGGACAAAAGGACACTTTAGATTGATGAGTATCTGAAGTGTGCATGCTATGCCGTAGAAAGAAAAATAAGGGAGCAGCCCAATAACAGCGTGCTGCTGCCGCTCTCCACGGATGCGATTTACATTAAAAAAAAATATATATGAAAAAGTGATGGATAGTGAAACGGGGACGGATGGTGAAAGTACAGATGAAATGGGAGGGGCTAGCTAGCCTCAAGAGAGTGCACATGCTGTCAGAATGTGAGAGGGAGCGTGTTTCCTTTCCCTTTTCCAGTATCACTGATTCCCTTTTTTACAGCCCTGCTGTCCTCCTCTAGTCCGTTCCCCCTGCTGCTTTCCTCCTGTCCTTTTCCATACTGCTGTCTCCGGACCTAATCTGCGCCCACAGACCCAGGTAGGGAAGTGGGAGCAATTTGACCGACTTTCCAGCTCTTGCCCACAGACTTCGTCTGCTGCCTCCCTTTCTAACCCTTTCTCACCACCCTGTTGTCTTCTTCTTCCTTTAAGTCTTCACTCTCAAGCTGTGTTGCACCCATCCAGTCCTCCTACCCTCCTCTACTGTAGCCCAACCATTCCCCTTCACTCCACCTCTTGACAATTTTTTTCTCTCTAGCCCTAGTGCACTCCCCTTTTCAACCCCACAACCGTTCTTGCTGCCTCAGCAATGATACTTTTGCATCATGTTATTGCCTCTCTGCTTGGTGAGATTAATCTTCCACTTGCCCCTACTGGTTCTTCATGAGTTCGTGGGGTTCATTCTATTTATGTTGGCAGTCTTGCTTACTGTGAGACCCTTATTTGCCACAATGGCCTGTTTAGCCACTTGTCGTTTGGTGATATTAGTCTATATTCTCTTACTATTTTTCGGTGTTGGTTAGTCTGGTATCTTCTTGTCATCTGTGGCACCAAGGACCTGGAGTTCTGCTCCCGGATGTCATTTGTACATTATTGTGTCCCTTTCCAGGTAGTAGTATTCCTTCCTGGAGTGGTTACTGCTTTATTTTTTAAATGCCCTTGGCATGCTCCTTTCTTGCATGTCATTTAAATGCATTGGTTGTTACCTGTCCTGAACTTAAATTCCAATCTCTTTCTTCCCCTGTCCTCGTAGTCTTCTTCAATGTTAATGTTGCTCAGGTGACCTCATTTGCTTTCAGCATTTGTTTTCCTTGGGTGCATCTTTGAAGGGTTTGTTCTGTTACCAATTTCAGCTTGCTTCTTTTGGAGTCACGTCTTGGCTTCAGTTGCCCTTGTTGAGGGTTGGTCTGGCGTTTGTTATTGGGCACCATGGGCCATCCGTACACTTTTATGTTACTTGGTGAATTGTTGGTGGTGGATCCACTCTTCTCTGTTTGTGTTGGCCAATTGTGTTCTGAACTCCTTTTTACTACTGTTTCCTTCATTACCTTCACAGTGTTGAACTCCTCTGACTTACCAGGAGAATATGTTGTACGGATGTTTGTACACTTCTTGATAGTACTTCCTCTTATTGTACAACAGTAAGGAGGAAGGTGTACCATGTGGTAAAGTCCACATCACTTACCCTTAATCTTCATTACTCAGAGTGCAGCCTCCTTTGTTCCATTCCTGCTTTGGGTTTGCTTCCTGCTGTGTTTTGCATGGGCTAGGAAAAAGTTATGCTTGTAATGTGACCTGACAGTAGGGGCGGTGCTTAAAAATATCTTTTTTTAAAATAAGCATGTGAGTGAATGATCAGTATCCATGATGAAGACTCACCCTACAAGTTCAGACTGTTAAGAGAAAGGCTGGACTTGAAGTAATTAATATTCCCCTACACATCGATGGCTCAGTGTACCTAACACTACACCTACCACCTTCCATAAATGTTTGGATGCCAAGCCAAAATATTGCAACACAAATTAAATACCCATCTACTATGGCGAATACAAGATCATGGCGTTGAGAACACTAACTTAAAAACAGAAGATTCATAATGGAAAGTAATTTCTTATACTCTTGCACAGGTAAGAGATAAATATGTTTATTGCAAAAGAAACAAAACAAGCATGTCTTAGACAGCAAAACAATATGGCACAAACATCAACATTACATAGTACATTTAAGGAATATTGGTATCTTCAAAAGAAGATAAAAATATTAAGGTTTAACACCAACGCAATAAACCATGACACCCTGATACACCTAAAGGCGCTTGCACAGAAAGTGCTTATACTTGAAGGGCAAAGATGAACACATGAGCTAACCACTCATATCATCATCATCCATAAAAGTATTCAGTGGAGTAGTTTCTCCTCTACATTACTTTTACTGACCTACATACTTTTATACTTGCCACACTCAATTTCGTCTGACCACACGTTTCTGTCACTTGCCTTCACCATTCACTCCCAGGCATGTACCACTTTGTTAGTCCCAGAGAACCCAAACAATCTCTTCCTGACTATCTTTGACAATCTATCCCTTACCCATTCATTGATCTCCAAATACAAACATCCAAATATTACAATATACAAAATATACAAATATTCTTTTATGTCCTTACTAAACACTTATTCAGTTCATTCCTTTTGTTTCACTTTCCCAATCCTCTTGAATATCACCGTGTCTTCTTTGCTTTTCCACAGCTTGACGAAGTTTAGCTCATGTCTCTCTACCCCTCATCAACATGTCCAATATGGGTTTGATTATTAGGTGTGCAGCAATAAAACCAAAGTAATTTTCTCACTGGTTCCCTCCAATTGGAACCCTCATTATTATAGTCCTTCTTTAAACACCTCTTCCACCTCAAAACCTTGCTGTTACTTTGGGAATGGTACCAGATATGTGGACATTTCAAAATCCTAGTCCATTCCAAACCTATAGAGAATATGCTTTACCTCATTAATTCCTTAGATGGAACTTCACTAATAACTAGTTCTTCCAAAACGTCAACAACAAAGTTTATGGGGGTCATTACAACATTGGCGTTAAAAGCCGCTTACCGCCGTGCAGAAGACCGCCAACACACCGCCGCGGCCGCGGAATTCCGCCACAGCGGTTAAGACCCACAGCTCGGAATCTGCCAAAATCTAGACACCCACACAAGTCCGCCACACCAAAGGTCAGTGATAAACTAGCGATAACAAAACCTCCACCGTCACGCCAACAGGAATACGCCCACACAATCACGACCCACGAATCCACGCGGCGGTTTTTCAACCGCGGTATTCCATTGGCGGTACACACCGCCGCACTCAAAATACACACACATTTACAAAACACTACCACATTGGACAATTCCAAATACACACACCTGATACACATACACACACCACTCCCACACATCCAATACAATATAAAACACACACCCACATCACCCACAAACCCCTACGACCAAAAGTTTTGACGAAGGTCAGAGAGACAGCACAGCAAAGACAACACCAGCATACAGAGGCACTCAACATCATCACTCACACAATATCCACACACCTCACACAACACACCTCTAAAGATCACCCCACACATCACAACACACACCACCCCACACATCACCCACACCACCTGTAGTGCTTTTGTCTTATTTAGTTTCTAAGCACTAACATAACACAACAGAAATGCACTTCTGAGGTCAAAGAAGACTTTTATTGTTATTTTATTCTTCCCCAACCACAATGTTTATGAATGAATGACGAATTAGTAGCTTTCAAGTCCGCGTTAATCAAACAAAATATATCAGTTTGCAATATACACAGCAGGTTATATTTATAAGATATTGAATGCAAAGCAAAACAAATACTTCACCGTGTAGGAACTATTTACAGCTACATCTTTCTAAGGTCTGCAAGCTGATGACCCCTGTCAGCCGCGAGAAAGAGTGTCATCTACCCACACGGGATGCTGGCAGCTGGCGCCAAGCTCCAGCACGAGGTCCGGCAGATTCGAATCTGACTCTCTGCAGCCTGTTACATTCGTTACAAAGGTGTGCCCCCTCCTCTCAGACCTGGGAAACTGAGCAAGCCTTTTGGAGACTGGCCAGGTCTCCAAGACTACTCCTGTTCCCAAGCTCAAGGGAAGAGAAACGACGCCCATGTACTCTCTCTTATCAGGTCTAGTCTACTGTGAGAGCAAAACATCTTGGTTCTCTGGTGCAAAAACACAGCTTGGAAAAATACAGCTTAGATTCTCAACTGCCATGTCTAACTCCACGTTAAAGGCAATGGGCAGCTAACCTAAATATCAAATGCAATGTCATGTTAAAGGCAATAGGCAGCTAACCTAAATATCAAATGCAATGTCTAGTGTCATGTCAAAGCCAATAGGCATCTAAGCTGAATACAAAATGCAATGTCTTATATCATGTCAAAGCCCATAGGCAGCTGAGCTGAATATAAAATGCAATGTATAATATCATGTCAAAGCCAATAGGCAGCTGAGCTGAATACAAAATGCAATGTATAATATCATGTCAAAGCCAATAGGCAGAATACAGAATGTAATGGCTAATGTGATGTCAAAGCCCATAGGCGGGTAAACTGAATACAGAAAGTAATGGCTAATGCCATGTCAAAGCCAATAGGCGGCTCAACTGAACAAAACATACCATGTGCTACTGGTGAACATTGAGCAACTAATATGCGCAGTGGTGAAACACAAAGTCATTGGTCAAAACAAACTTTATCAAATGGCAGGACATTCCGCCCTTTGACCAATGAATTTTTGTTTCACATATCTCATATTTCAAAAAAAAAAAAAAAACATCAGCACAAAAAAAAAAAACATTATGATCAAAGCAATCCCTGTAAAGCAATAGAAGTGAATTAACACATTGATCTCATAACCTTTCACATCAGATACATCTACATAGAAAAGACTGGGCAATTTTTTTTCTCTGAATGAGTCTCTAATTCAACAGTGTTAGCAATTTGATGTGGCATGAGTTCTGCTCATGTAAAGGTGCACGGTCCACCTGAAAGGTTTGCTGGAAGATAAGCAAAAGTCAGAGTTCCATACGAGAGGGAAAAAAAAAAAAACACAGCAAACAAGTTGAATTTGAACTGAAGGCGCAGTTTGCGCAAAATGGATCCATGGTGCTGGCACTTTACTCAGCCAGGTTCAGGTTGGGGATTCAGTCCCTTCCCCGACCCCACACGCACACACCGGAAGGGGGACCACACAGCGCACCCAGGGACAGTGGCGAAACGTGGTCGGATCTGCAAAAGAAACAAGTATGACTTTTCTTGCAAATAACATTTTTCATTTAAACTGCACCCTTCCTCTTTCTTTCCCTGTTTTATAATCAGCAGGACGTTTTTGGGGCCCTTTGTTATATTTTCTGCAGGTTCTGGAGGATCACTTGGGGCTTCAGCCCACACATCAGCACTGAGGTTTTTATCTGCTGCGCCACAGCTCCCCTTTTCTTGCACTGTCAGAAGGGCTGGGGCAGACTCCTTCTTTACCAAACCTCCATTCACTGCATTTTCGCCAATTTGTGCCATTCTGTCTCCAATTTGTATAAATAAATCAGATTCTTTTCTAGGTATCAGCATAATTTCGATTTTTCCTTGGTAATTTGCAGCAATCACTCTCCCTAAAACCTGATCAATTTGCCATTTCTGATCTGATAACTTTCCTCTCCCCAACTGCTCTGTGACTGCTTGCATGACAGATTGCTTTTGTGCGTGCTGCACAGTTTTTATCAAATCTAGGGGAATGTGCATCTCTCTCATCTCTGCCCACCTGTAAGTGGCTTTTTCTCTCAGTTGTTGACATTTCTGGGGCACCCACTTAGCCATCCCCACTAAGGCAGAATTCTGGGTGTACACTTCTCTCTCTGAATTTTTCTGATTAACATCTGCAAGGTAATTGAACCAGTTAGGTACAAGCCATGTGGCTAAAACATTATCAAAGAACCAAAAATCAGCATAAAAATGACACATCTCACGTAGCTCTTGCTTTAAAAAATCTGACACACATTATACAACTCTGTTCCTTCTACTGTGCCAGAAAGCAACATTTCAGTCAATGAATCATTAGTAAAACAAACATGCTTTTTATCTTCAGTAGACACGAATTCAAATGGTGCACACAATTTCATTGGTAATTCTTTTATCTGTGGTACTCTAGCCCTGTCTTGCAAGTACCAGATCCATTGTATGATTCTAGCTAGGGGCACTATTTTCTTCCCTTGTTCATGATTTAAATGTACATAAGTATTTCCTTCTTGCACTGCGCAGAAACCTAAAGTCTGCATTATTTCATTTGCCAAATCACAAGCGCGCAACTGCATATAATTTTTCACAGTGACCATATACAAAAGTGTTAGGATTTCTCTCAAATGAGGGCTATTCTTTTTCCAAAAATCAAACAAGCTAATGAAACTCGGGGTGTCTTGCTCTAAAATCTTTCGTTTTACTTGTGCATTTTGCAATGGTAACTCGTAAATCACATTCTGAGCTCTCTCGTCTGTGTTATCAGTTAAGGAATGCATTTTGTCTGCCAAAGACCCTGGCTCACACGAAAACTCAGTGCAGCTCGGAGCTGTCTTAACCCCCTCATTACTGGAATGGGACAAGGAAGATTCTTCATTTTTATAACTTTCAGCATAATTTTGAATTATCGTATCCTGGCTAATTTGCTCACGTAAATTCCTATTTTCATGTTCCAACTTCCTACATTTCTCCTGCATTTCTCTGTAAGCAGATAAAGGTATCCAGACCTTTCTGTCATCATTACTTCCAAAACACACGTTTTCTACATATATACAACGGGAATTATTTCTCAAAACATTATCAGGCCTTTTAGCTACACATGCATTTTCTTCTGTAATTCCCCAAACAGAAAACAATTCACAGTTTTTCTTAGCACCATCAGGCAGTTCATCAACACATGTATTCTCAGACATGGTCTGCCGTGCTACTGTGATTCTCCAAACAGAAAACAATTTCGGTAATTCTCCAAACAACAAAAAAACAATTACACTTTTAAAGTGTGCACTTAGAAATCTACCAACTCGTCAAACCCTTTAATCACCTCTTAATGACCGACCCCACTTCTGGTACCAATTGTAGTGCTTTTGTCTTATTTAGTTTCTAAGCACTAACATAACACAACAGAAATGCACTTCTGAGGTCAAAGAAGACTTTTATTGTTATTTTATTCTTCCCCAACCACAATGTTTATGAATGAATGACGAATTAGTAGCTTTCAAGTCCGCGTTAATCAAACAAAATATATCAGTTTGCAATATACACAGCAGGTTATATTTATAAGATATTGAATGCAAAGCAAAACAAATACTTCACCGTGTAGGAACTATTTACAGCTACATCTTTCTAAGGTCTGCAAGCTGATGACCCCTGTCAGCCGCGAGAAAGAGTGTCATCTACCCACACGGGATGCTGGCAGCTGGCGCCAAGCTCCAGCACGAGGTCCGGCAGATTCGAATCTGACTCTCTGCAGCCTGTTACATTCGTTACAAAGGTGTGCCCCCTCCTCTCAGACCTGGGAAACTGAGCAAGCCTTTTGGAGACTCGCCAGGTCTCCAAGACTACTCCTGTTCCCAAGCTCAAGGGAAGAGAAACGACGCCCATGTACTCTCTCTTATCAGGTCTAGTCTACTGTGAGAGCAAAACATCTTGGTTCTCTGGTGCAAAAACACAGCTTGGAAAAATACAGCTTAGATTCTCAACTGCCATGTCTAACTCCACGTTAAAGGCAATGGGCAGCTAACCTAAATATCAAATGCAATGTCATGTTAAAGGCAATAGGCAGCTAACCTAAATATCAAATGCAATGTCTAGTGTCATGTCAAAGCCAATAGGCATCTAAGCTGAATACAAAATGCAATGTCTTATATCATGTCAAAGCCCATAGGCAGCTGAGCTGAATATAAAATGCAATGTATAATATCATGTCAAAGCCAATAGGCAGCTGAGCTGAATACAAAATGCAATGTATAATATCATGTCAAAGCCAATAGGCAGAATACAGAATGTAATGGCTAATGTGATGTCAAAGCCCATAGGCGGGTAAACTGAATACAGAAAGTAATGGCTAATGCCATGTCAAAGCCAATAGGCGGCTCAACTGAACAAAACATACCATGTGCTACTGGTGAACATTGAGCAACTAATATGCGCAGTGGTGAAACACAAAGTCATTGGTCAAAACAAACTTTATCAAATGGCAGGACACCACCCCATGGCACCGCAAAGACACCCCAGGTTTTCTGAGGAGGAGCTCAGGGTCATGGTGGAGGAAATCATCCGGGTAGAGCCACAGCTATTCGGATCACAGGTGCAGCACACCACCATAGCTAGGAAGATGGAGCTATGGCGCAGATTCATGGACAGGGTCAACGCAGTGGGACAGCACCCAAGAACTAGGGATGACATCAGGAAGAGGTGGAACGACCTACGGGGGAAGGTGCGTTCCGTGGTCTCAAGACACCAGATTGCGGTTCAGAGGACTGGTGGCGGACCCCCACCTCCTCCCCCACAA
Organism: Pleurodeles waltl; assembly: GCF_031143425.1. Lineage (NCBI taxonomy): Eukaryota > Metazoa > Chordata > Amphibia > Caudata > Salamandridae > Pleurodeles > Pleurodeles waltl. The sequence goes on along the minus strand of NC_090440.1, from coordinate 364,219,383 downwards.
GTAACAACATGGGAGGAGCAGGTCTTGGCTATACTGCATCCTGAGGGCATCGCAGGAGTAGCTGGAGGAATGGACTCTGTTAAGGCAAACCTTTAACTACCATTTCCCCCACCCTACCTGCATGCTAACACATACTCCCACCCTCGCCCTCACCCCATCACTCCAACTCCTCACACATGTCCCACTATCACAAACCACACGTCCCAAACCCAAGCCCTGCATGCAACACCAAAGCATGTCCACTGCACATACCCATACACCCCCTAAACCATTATCACACAAGGTCCCACACACGAATGCAAGCACTGGGGTACAGGGTCACCCACCCATTGCACACCATGGCACACACAGATGCAATAATCATGCCTTTACACCCCTGCAGGACCCCTACCCAACGTCACCGGACAGGAGGGTCCAGACATGTCCACTCCACTCACAGAAGAGGCCCACAGCAATGACAGCAGCTCTGTCCAACTGGATCTAGATGACCAGCCTGGCCCATCTGGGACCTCGGGACAGTCGGTTCCCCTCACATTGGCATAGGCTACTATAGAGCATCCCCCCTCTGGAAACACCAGCACAGCACCCACCCAGCGGGCCCATACCTCTGTCCCCAGGACATGTCAAGCAGCAGTGTGTCCACCACTACAGGGAACCCAGGCTAACCCACCAACCCAACAACACCAGGGACCTGGGGGCAGTGGCAATGGGCACATGGTTCAGGGGACAGAGGCCCAGGAACACAGGGGAACTGGGAGGGCTGCTGTACGACAGGTGGAGGACAGGCCCAGGGAACCCACTCTCCACGAGGCCCTCTCCAACATCAGGGGAGCCTACCACCATTCCCAGGAGATGATGGCAAAGGTACTGGGCAAGTTTCAGGAGACCCAGCGGCTGCAGGAGGAACAGTATTTGGGGTTCAGGGAGGAACTCTATCAATTCCACCCTGGGCACCATTGTAGGGGTGCTGAAGGAACTCGTCAACACCAGGAGGGACACAGTGGCACAACAAGGGGCCCCTGACACTAGCCTGGACGATGAACTGCCCACCACCTCCGCCGGCATTAGTGGACAGGAGGCACCGCCACAGGACCACAACACCAGCACCCCACCCCCTGCAGATGGAGAACCACCCCGCAAGCGGTCCCTGAGATCCAGGACAAAGACAGAGAACAATGCCAAGACCCCCGCCAAGAAATGGGACCACCCTGATTGTCATCCTTCTGTCCCACATTGTCACCCTGTCCATACTTAAACTGCCTTAGCTCCACATCCTATGCCTCTTTGGACAATGCACCTGTAAGACTAATAGACTGGACTCTGCCATGGACATTCCTCCACCATCACCCCTGACCATTTTACAACCCCCTCCATTATTTTGCACTTAAATAAACCCCCTTAAATCACAAAACAATCTGGAGTCAGTCTGTGCTTTCGAAAATGTGTATTTGCAATAACTGTGGAAAAATGCTATATCCAATGTAATGTCAACATACCTATGTCACACAGCTCTAGTCCATGAGGAAACAAAGCAGATGTCACACAGTGGGACCCACATCTGTGAAATTGAAAGGGAAAGTGACAACTCAGGGTCCATACAGTGGGTGAAAATGACAGACAGATGAGAGGTAGAAGAATTAAATCAGATGTAGCAGGCAGTGTTGTCTTCTTACCTGTGTCTCATTGGAAGTATTGCTGGATCACCGTGTTCCTGTTGTCTATGTCCTCTTCTTCTGCTTCCTCGTCTTCACTGTCCACAGGCTCCACAGCTGCCACAACACCTCCATCTGGACCATCCTCCTGCAGAAAAGGCACCTGTCGTCGCAAAGCCAAGTTGTGAAGCATACAGCAAGCCACGATGATCTGGCACACCTTTGGTGAGTAGAATCGGGAACCACCTGTCATATGGAGGCACCGGAACCTGGCCTTCAGGAGGCCGAAGGTCCTCTCTATAATCCTCCTAGTTCGCCCGTGGGCCTCATTGTAGCATTCCTGTGCCCTTGTCCTGGGATTCCTCACTGGAGTCAGTAGCCATGACAGGTTGGGGTAGCCAGAGTCACCTGCAAATGGTGAGGGACAACTGTTAGACACACACCAACTCTTAGGGACATCCCCAGACCCAGACACCTAGTCATACTGTATTGGGTCCATGTCCTCACCTAATAGCCACACACAGTGCATCTGGAGTTGGCCCATCACATAAGGGATGCTGCTATTCCGCAGAATGTAAGCGTCATGCACTGAGCCAGGAAACTTGGCATTTACATGGGAGATGTACTGGTCGGTCAAACACACCATCTGCACATTCATAGTATGGTAACTCTTACGGTTTCTGTACACCTGTTCACTCCTGCGGGGGGGACCAAGGCCACATGTGTCCCATCAATGGCACCTATGATGTTGGGGATATGTCCCAGGGCATATAAGTCACCTTTCACTGTAGGCAAATCCTCCACCTGAGGGAACACAATGTATTTGCACATGTGTTTCAGCAGGGCAGACAACACTCTGGACAACACGTTGGAGAACATAGGCTGGGACATCCCTGATGCTATGGCCACTATTGTTTGAAAAGACCCACTTGCTAGGAAATGGAGTACTGACAGGACCTGCACTAGAGGGGGGATTCCTGTGGGATGGCAGATAGCTGACATCAGGTCTGGCTCCAACTGGGCACACAGTTCCAGGCTTGTGGTACGATCAAGTCTGTATGTGACAATTACATGTCCCTCCTCCATTGTCGACAGGTCCACCAGCGGTCTGTACACCGGAGGATGCCGACATCTCCTCACCTGCCCCAGCGGACGTGCTCTATGGAGGAGAACAGCGAGCAGAGAGTCAACCAACACTGAGGTACGTTAACACAACTTTATAGCAAAATGTGTGAAAATCGGTATATGGCTGTATTAGTGTTTAAGCAAGGCCTAGATATGCTTGACACAGTCAAAATTAATGCCATGTGGCCCCCTGAAATGGCAGCTGCCTGACCTGTAATGTGGGACAAGGGGATATGAGGTAACTGCGCTGGCGTTGTACACCGTCGTGGTAGGCGGTCAAAGACCGCGGCGCAATCCTGCATTGGTTAACATTGGACCCTATGGGTACCAGGAGCCAATGATGATGTACGCCGACGGTGACGGTACGTACCGCTGCGGACGTCACCGCCATTTTCTCTCTGTTCAATCACTTGATATCTGATCTTCGACAGGAGAGGACCTACACTGCAAGTGCTGCTGTGACCTCAGTCTGGAAGAGACAATGGCTTGTGTGTCTGGGGAAAGGGCCCCTGCCTTCAGCACGGAGGAGTTGTAGAAACTAGTGGATGGGGTCCTCCCCCAGTACACGCTACTCTACGGTCCTCCAGACAAACAGGTAAGTACACAGTGAGCATGCCGAATGGGCAATGCCTGTGTGGAGTGGTGTTGATGAAAGATAGATGGGGAGAATGAGGCGTGCATGATACGACGGTGAGTGCATGTGCATCATGGCAAGGGTAGGGATGTGGGCCAATGACTGTGACGGTGCGGACGGTTATATCTTCTCCTTTTCCCCTGTACTGTTCCTGTAGGTCAGCGCCCACCAGAAGAAGGATATTTGGCGTGCCATCGCCAAGGAAGTCCGGACCCTGGGGGTCCACCACAGATGGAGCACCCACTGCCGGAAAAGATGGGAGGACATTCGCCGCTGGAGCAAGAAGACGGCAGAGGCCCAGCTGGGGATGGACTCCCAATGTGGGAGGGGTGCCTGTCGCACCATGACACCCCTGATGTTCCGGATCCTGGCGGTGGCGTATCCGGAGTTGGGTGGGCGCTTGAGGGCATCACAGCAGCCACAAGGGGGTGAGTACACTCTCATTCTGCTGATTCAGCGCGCATTGTAGGTGTCTGGGTGCAGGGGTTGTGGGCTGTGGGTTCCCCTAGGCCATGGCGAGTTTAGTAGGCAAGGTCCCTTCTTAAGGCAGGCCCTGTGGCACCCCACCCCACCTGTGTTCAGAGCAAACTACACCTAGTCAGGCTCCTGTGACTTCCATGTGTGCAGAAATCGGGCATAGTCCTTGTAACCCATGTCCCTGTGATTAATTAGGGAACTCAAAGTGCACGGCGTAGTGCAGAGGGCTTCTGTGTCTGTAGTGTCTGCCAGCGGTAGCGGTATTGGATGCACTCAACATATCTTTCTTCTGTCCCCCCCCTTTTTGTGGTCTCCCTGTTCTTGTGTGCATTAGCATCATCAGGCGGAGGAGCAGTGCCACCGGAGCAGGAGGGAGCTGCATCCCACATGGCCCTGGAGGGCGACACAACGGAGTCAGAAGCCACAAGTGGGACGGAGGGTGAGGGGAGCTTCACGACGGGGACAGGAGCTGAGACCAGCGACACAAACTCCTCCTCTGATGTGAGCTCCCTTGTGGTGGCATGCCCCTCTGTACCCACCGCATCTACAGGTACAGCCAACACCCCCCTACCAGCACCGCCCTCCCAGCAGCCCCTCAGCGTGTGCCCCGTGGCCGCTCACCCAGGAGGGTGGGCATCTCCTTCGCCCCAGGCACCTCAGCCCCTGCCCCAGTCAGCCCTGCTGCCCTCAGTGAGGAGGCCATTGACCTCCTCATGTCCCTCACTGTTGGACAGTCTACCATTTTGAATACCATCCAGGGTGTAGAGAGGCAGTTGCAACAGACCAATGCATACCAGGAGGGCATTCATTCTGGTCAGGCAGCCCAACAGCAAGCTTTTCAGACTCTGGCCTCAGCACTGATGGCAGCCATTGTCCCTATCTCTAGCCTCCCCCCTCCAACTTCCTCCACCCAGACCCAAACCCTTGTACCTCAGCCTATCCCAAGCACACCATCAGACCAGCGTGCACACACGTCAACACACAAGGGAAGCTCAGGCAAACATAAGCACCACACATCCCACAGGCACTCACGAAAGCATCATACACATGCAGACATACCAACATCCACTGCCTCCACTGTGTCCCCCTCCTCCTCGTCTCCCTCCTCCCTCCCAGTCTCGTCTCCACTCACACCTGCATGCACTACATCTTCAGCCACTACCTCCATCACCAGCACACCCACCACCACACCCCGCCCACGTGCAGTCACCACCCCCACTACTATTCACACATCCCCTGTGTCCTCTCCCAGTGTGTCTGTGAGCCCACCTCCCAAGATACACAAATGCAGCCACACACCCACCCAACAGCCATCCACCTCACGACAGCCTCCAGCCCATGCACCTTCACCCAAAGTCAGCAAACGTACACCTCCTACAACCACTACCTCTTCCTCCCCTCCCAAACCCCCTCCATCTACCCGTCCCAGTGTGTCCAAAAAACTTTTCCTGTCCAACCTTGACCTCTTCCCCTCACCTCCCCCACCCCTTCAGTCCCCTAGGGCCCGCCCTTCAAGGTCCCAACCCCGCACCTCAGCCACAACATCTGCGGGAGCAGTGGTGCCAGTAGGAACCGGCTTCTGGAGTGCGCCAAACAGCAGGGCAGCCAGTGTGCCAAGGAGCCAGACCACAGACAGTCCCCCACCTCAAAAGCACAAAAAGTTGGCCAGTGCCTGGCGGGAGAGAGGCAGAACATCTACCACCAAAGCCTCTCCCAGGGGTACAGTTGGGAGCGGGAAGACAGCTGCGCCACCATCCAAGGTGGGGGAGTGGCACAGAAAAACAGGCAAGTCGGCAAAAACCTGCACGGCGGACAAGACCGCCACCAGCACCGCTGCCAAGGACACCGCCACCACAAGCACCGATGAACAGGACACCACCGCCACCAGCACCGCTGCCAAGGACACCGCCGCCACAAGCACCGCTGAACAGGACACCGCCGCCACAAGCACCGCTGCCAAGGACACCGCCGCCACTAGCACCTCTGAACAGGATACCACCGCCACAAGCACCGCTGAACAGGACACCACCGCCACAAGCACCACTGAACAGGACGCCAAGGACACTGCCGCCACAAGCACCGCTGAACAGGACACCGCCACCACCAGCACCGCAGGCCAATGCTCGCCAAAGCTTCCGACGCTACTGAGGCTGCCACGAGCAGGATGAATCACTCTGGGCACAAGGCCCCCTCCAGAACCAGTGGAGAAAGACATCCACTACCTCTGTCCTTGGCAGGGTGAAGCACTCTGGGCACAAGGCCCCCTCCAGAACCAGTGGAGATTAACATCCACTACCTCTGTCCTTGGCAGGATGAAGCACTCTGGGCACAAGGCCCCTCCAGAACCAGTGGAGAAAGACATCCACTACCTCAGTCCTTGGCAGGATGAAGCACTCTGGGCACAAGGCCCCCTCCAGAACCAGTGGAGACTGTTATCCACTTGAGAGACTGTGGCTTTGCACTCTCCAGGATACAGCAGTGGGCAACCCACACACTGGAAAGACTTGTGAGACTGTGGCTTTGCACTCCCAAGGATACAGCAGTGGGCATGGAGCCCCCTTGTGGATCTGGCGTCGTGCACTCATCCGGCTGAGGTGCCCCCCCTTCCCTTCCCCCTGAGGTGCCTGTTTTATTTCGATCTGATGCCCCAGCAGTGTTCTCTCCGTTTTGATTGGGTATTGAGTGTGGGCCTCGCCCATGCATTTTGGGCCCAGTGGTCCACGGACTAGGATGGTGGAATACCTTAGACTTGTATTCTTGGTGTATATATTTGTTTATAGTGTAAATATGTATATATATATTTTTGATTACTATATTTGAATAGATTACAAACGTTCGACTCATTTCCTTTTGTCCTTGCATTCTTCCAGATGAGGGTTGGGGGTTGTAAATGTAATGTATCTACATGTACTTGGGTGTGTCTTGTAGTGGGTTAGGGTGGGGATGGGAGTGTTGCGTGTGTGTGTCACTCTTTTTCCCCTCCCCCCTCCCCTGTGTCATAGGTGCAGTACTCACCGTGGTCTTCGCCACCGTCTTTGTTGTTCCTGGTAGAGGAACAGGAAGATAAAGGCTGGGAGAATCTGGAGTTCGGGTTCCATGGCGTCCTAGTTCCTCGTGGGGTGTGTAGAGGTGAGCGTTTTCCCTTCCAAGTCCTGTTTCCGCTGTGTTTTTGTTTGCGGTGAATCCGCCCCGGAAAAGGTGGTGGATTGGCCTGTTGTAATACAGTGAGTGGAACCTTGTCTTCCGCCTGTCTGTTGGCGGTTACCGCCACAGTGTTTGTTTCTACCACGTGGCAGTCGGAGTGTTAAAGTGTCTGTCTATGTTGGCGGTTTCCGCCACGGTCGTGATTCAATTTTTTTACTGCGGGCCTGTTGGCGGTTTTACCGCCGCTTTAACACCGACCACCGGGGTTGTAATGACCACCTATGTCTGGCAAGCTTAAGATATAATCAACAACAACCTAGACATACACTGGACACTGATCCAATCTGAAATTGCTTTAAATGCAATTTTTCCTGGATTGTCAGCCTTATGAGACAAATACATCACAGTTTGTGTGACCTTGCACACCCTCCACATTAATGTACTTGTGTACAGTGTGCTCACTTTTCTGGTCCAGTCACTTCAACCATAAATTCACCTTAATGATTTGTTTAACGGCAGCAATACCTAGATGCCCACCATGTCACAAATTTAACATTCTTTCGCAACAAAAGTTTGCCATCACTCTCACATCTAGTTTTTACACTTCAGCAGCATCAAAGGGCAGCTGCCCTGGAGTGCCTCACTATGGTAAAAACTTTTCTTCAACACACCTTTTATTTAGCAAACCTATTTCTACTCCATAACCTTTCTCAAACACCTTCCTTCTCCACACACTCTACCCTCTATGCCTTAGACACACACCCAGCAATAAAAACATGCACACATGCTACAATACCTCTCCTTCAGGTTTCTCCACACTTTCGGCCTTAGCAGGTATAGCCACAATAGGCAAACTGACATGACTATTTATTGGAACACATACTTTACTTTGTTAAACCTTAGCTCAATTCTACTCTGAGTAGCTGCAGCTCTGAGCAAATAGGCTTACACAAGTGTAAAGTATTTAAAAAACACCTAAACAATTGAAGAAGAAAGAAACTTTACATTCAAAAAAAGACACACATTTATAAAAATAGATATGTTTATGAAGTTATGGACACCAAAACAATAAACATCCACCAGAATTTTCTTGAGATATGGATTTTAACAGAGATGAAAAAAATAATGCTTTTAAGTGAACCACGAACAAGTAATGGCAAAAACATGACACTCAGAAACCTTTTCAAGTAAAGCTGTATTGAAGTGGAGTGTGCTTCTTAGAGTTACTTTGGGCAAGGGGACCAGCAAGGTCCAACAGAAAAGCTAAGTTCTAAGGAGTGGCCCTGATGTAAGGGATACAGGATTCTGTAGATACTCAAGGATGCTGAAGATGCTGCGCAGTCAACAGGATTCTTCTTGGGGCTACTCCTGGGACCAGGGGCCTAGTGGAGTGATTCTAGCAACAGGGGTCGAAGTTCCACAAAGTTTTCTCCAGGCCAGTTGAAGTTCAGTCGCCACTGGGCTACCCGTTGCTCGGACAGCAGTCTCCTTCTTTTGCCGATAACTCTTCTTCTGGGCAACCACGCTGCATGCCAATGATTCTTCTGGATCTAGCAGACTTGGATGTAACTTTTGAGCATCGGGTTCTTGTTTCTTGGGCTGCACAGTGGCAAGGAGCAGCAACCTGGTGAACTGGTTTATACACTTGCCCCAGCAGGCTTCTTTAGCTTTTGTGACCCTGTGCTGCAAACAAAACTGACTTTGTCAGTCTCTGCTTCAAGCTGGGCTCAGGGGACGACTTTTCCATGAGCAGGCCACAGCAGGCACAGCCCTTTCCTTCACTAGCCCAAGGAGCAGCAGGTGTAGTCCAGATCCTGTGCAGCCTCTTCTTCGCTGTTTCCAGGGTCAGCAGGGCAGAACTGCTTCAGTCTTCTTCTTCCAGGCAAGCTAGATCTGAGTACTGGTTGGCAAAGATCCCCTTTTACGCCCAGATATTGCCTTTAGGGGAGGTTGCAGTCACTGGCCAGTGGGCTGCCAGATTCCTTCCCATCTGATGACAACGTCCTGTGAAGTGTGGCATCTAGCTATCCCAAAGTGCTCCTTTCTGCCAACTCTCAAGATGGCAGAATCCCTCTCTCATCCTCAAGAGTTTGGTAGTGTGCCCTAAACTTAGATAACTTAAATTGCCTTAGTGCTTGTAAGTACAGAACAGCGTTTGTTTTCTGTAAATCAGGTGATTCCTCTGATGTTCTGGATTGTTTTTCTCAAATGTTTAGTTCTTTTAATGTTAGCTCGGTTACATCGCCTTACTCAACCCTTGGTGATTCTGTATCTCTATAATTTTGTCTTAAGAACTGTCTACATGACTTTGAGCTTGTAATAAAATCCCCTAACTTTATTTCAGACAAGTGTTGTCCTTGTGTGGCCATATTGGTCATACTGTTGTATTTGAATTGATTTGCTGTGTAATCTGAAGACTTTTCCTCCACATCCTTATGCTGGACCAAACGATTCATTGACTCGGTTTAAAGCATTATCCTGTGAAGGAGAAAGGCTTCAGCAAATCTGGTAGCAGATTGATGGTTTTCCCATGAGGGGAAGGACAAGTGTGTAATACTGTTAGGAAAATAGGACAAGTCCCATGGGATTGCCCAATCCAAATTTTGCCTACCCGAATTCTGTCCCATGGTTAAGTCCGAAGTTCCAGCGTCATTCCTATGAGAGACTAATGTGTGAGTATTAATAGGGTTTGCGCTTGCATTGCTTTGCCCGGAGGATTGCGTTAAAGAGTGATGTTGTAAAGTTGTTTGCAGAGTTTCTACAGTTGTGTGATTGTGGAGCTTGTTGCTAAAAAATGTCTGCTGTTGTTGACAGGTCTGTCATGACCCAAGATCCCGGGATAACGAACAAGTGTAGAAGACACTTGGTCAATTTATTGTCTGTAGTGAGGTGCCTAGCGTGTGACATCATCGACAGTGCCAATAGTTTTCATTGAGTGAGTGTGGGTTTGGTTGGTATTAAGTGAATCCTGAGTGTACATGGGGAATCTGTGTCACCCAGCATGAGGTTTGATGGCTAAGTCTCATTTGTTGTGAAAACCATAGTGGGAAAGTGTATCTCTGTACTGCTTTGAAGTGTTTCATTGCCTTATTTTGTAGTAAGCAGACAGCTTCTTTTTTTTCTCTCGCAATATTTTGCATTAGGTGTGTGTGATAGAGATTGTGTGAGAGACAATTGCAAAGCGAATGTGTTGCTTAAAGAAATAAGTTTGATGCTATTGTGTGTCATGGTGGTATAGGTCGGTTGGTGTGAAGCCACACTGGTATTGGTGGACAGTGTTCTGTTGATACTAGTTGAGAACTCTGACAAGAGGATTATAGGATTTAAGTTACATCCGGATTCAAACAAAAGGTTTATTGTCATTTATTGAATTTGATTGAGAGTTAAGTTCTGTAAAGCATTGAAAAGTGCATTGAAAGGAGATGTATTTATTCCAGTGTGAGAGAGTATAGAGACCCCACCCAAGGTACTCCATGTCATTAAGTTGCATCCGAAAAATGTCTTCATTCATGTTTGTGGTTTGAGCAACAGAAAAAGAAATACTGAGAAAGAAGTTGCATTAGCATTTCCTTACTATGGAACTTTTAATATAAGAATTCTTGAGGACCTGAGGCGTGTACTTTATGAGATGACACCGCCTCAGAGACGTGCACAGTTTGAAGCACTTAATATTTGGGAACACATAGCCTGCCAGACTGTGAAAAACTGAAAAACAAGAAAGAGAAAACTGAAAAACAAGTAAGAGAAAAGAATGCAGACAGCATTTACAGACATTAGCAGAAGCAAGATGGGATGAGGAGCAGAAAGCTTGGAGAGCAGAAATTATTGAGGGAACTAGATTGTATCCAGCTATTTTGAGTGAAAAAGGAGCAAGCACTAAACCAAAGAGTATGAAAGGGAAAAGGAAAACACAACAGACAACAAAGACTGAGACGAAAAAGACTGAGATATACAAGAATGATTTGGATGATAAATTTATAAATCAGATCTTCTTAAATCATCCACCTATGTACCGTTCTGTAGGAGTAACAAGTGAAGCTGCACAAGATGTAACCCCTAACATGCCTGCTGCTCCAGTTGCACAAACCCCGAATCAGACAGTGTTAGATACATCTGCAAATTCAGTGACACAGATATCTAGTGTGACTCAACCAGTTCAGAGCTTTAGCACGGTTCAGCCTGCATAGTGTGTAGAAAACTGGCCCCTTGTTTGCAGTACCCCCCACATTTTGCCTGATATCTGATGCTAACTTGACTGAGTGTGTGCTGGGATCCTGCTAACCAGTGCCCAGCGCCTGTGTTCTATCCCTAAAGCTGTACCATTGTTTCCACAATTGGCACACGCTTGGCACACAGCTAAGTCCCTTGTAAAAGGTACCAACGGTACCAAGGGCTCTGTGGCCAGGGAGGGTTCCTAAGGTCTGCAGCATGTATTGTGCCACCCCAAGGGACTCCTCACCAAACTCATGCACACTGCCATTGCAGGTTGTTTGTGTTGGTGGGGTGAAAAAGGTGAAGTCAACATAGCATCCCTCTCAGGGTGCCATGCCCACAAAACCACTGCCTGTGGCCTTGATAAGTCACCCCTCTAGCAGGTCTTATCTATAGGCAAGGTGCACTATACCACAGGTGAGGGCATAGCTGCGTGCTCATGCAGCCCCCTGCATTCTTAGATATTGTAAGGGCAGTGTGGCCATACTGAGTACATGGGCTGAGAGTTTGTCGTTATGAACTCCACAGCTCCAATGAGGGCTTCACTGAAGACTGGGAAGTTTGCTATCAAACTTCTCAACACAATAAACCCACACTGATGCCAGCAATGGATCTATTGTAAAATGCACACAGAAGGCATCTTAGAAATGTCCCCTGTATTTTACCCAAACCTTTAGTACAGGGCTGACCAGTCTGTGCCAGCCTGCCACTAACAGACAACTTTCTGACCCCCTGGGGTGAGATCCTTGTACTCTCTGGGGTCAGAAACAAAGCCTGCTTTGGGTGGAGGTGCTTCATAATTCCCCCCTGCCGGAATGGTAACATTGGTGTTGAGCCTCAAAGGCTCAAGCCTCCTGTTACAGTGCCCCAGAGCACTCCAACAAGTGGAGATGCCTGCCGCCGGACCAAGCCCCATTTTTGGGGGCAGATGCAGCAGGAAAATTTGGTAAAACAAGGAGGAGTGATCACTGCAGATAGGACCACCCCTAAGGTGTCCAGAGCTGAAGTGACCCCCTCCTTGCAGAATCCTCCATCTTGTTTTGGAGAAGAGGGACCAAAAGGGATAGGAATGTGCCCCCCTCCCCAAAGTGATTGGCCACTGGAAGGGTGTAACCACCCTCAGGGACAGTGGCCATTGGCTACTGCCTTCTGACCCCTTTAACGCCCCTAAATCTAGTATTTAGGTGCACCCATGAACCTTACTCACTAGATTCCTGGTGACCTCAAGAAGAAAGAAGAAGGACTGCCAAGCAGAACTCAGCAGTGAACACTTCAGGCAAAAACTGACTTGGTCTCAGCCCTACCGGCCTGTCCACAGCTTTAAAAACCCTCGCTTCTAGAAGGTGACACATCCTGCAGGACCAGCAACCTCTACAACCCCCCAGAGGACTACCTGCCCAGCAGAGGACCACGAACTCCCGAGGACAGCGGCCCTGTCTGGAAAAAACCCTCCAAAAAGGATTCCAGAACCAACCCAGTCCGAAAGCCCTGCCCACTCTGCACCCGATTCCCTAAGTCCAGGTGGCTCACCAGTCCAGAGAAAGTCCCCAGGCGATTCCGACCTCAAGTCCATCCTGGGTTAACCCATCCTGGCCAACACAACAACACCTGCAGCCTGAATCCAGAGGACCTCCCTGACTGCGGACGGATTCCATTCTAAACCCAACTTTGACCTCTGCACCCAGCCGGCCCTGTGTTGCTGGTGGTGCACTTTTGGGGTCACCTAACTTTGACCTGTGGGAATCCTAACCCCAGAAGACTGGAATTGTAAGTCGGGTACTTACCTGTTAACAATGGTAACACTCCCCCCTCCGGACTTTATTGACTCCTATGAAAAATTGCACTGTGTCAACATTTGAAATAGAAAAGTGTTACTTACTTGTAAACTGCTTTATCTGCAAAAACCAAACAAACAAAGTACATTTGATATATATGCTTGATACCTACTTACAACTGACTAAGATATTCTGGTTCTAGTAATAAAGTAACAAAATATATTTTTGCTTTATAAAAACAATTGGCCTGGAGTTAGTCATTGAGTGCGTGCCTCATTTCTTGTCTGTGTGTGTACAACAGATGCTTTCCACTACCCTTTGATAAACCTAACTGCTCGCCCACACTACCACAAAAGAGATAATTAGTATTATCTACTTTAGTTTCTGTTAACCCCTGGACTCTCTACAAACACAGAGTCCTAATATAAACCAGATTGTGCCGAACTCTAACACGAACGAGTCAGTACAGACACCTTATGTTAAACAGTCTGTGCAAACATTTAGTCCAACTCAACCTGTGCAAATCTTCAGTCCAAAACAGCCCATACCCAATGTTTCTCCGACTCAAGCAGGACAACGTTTTAGTACTGCCTTGTCAGGACAAAGTGTAGGAATGGCAATTACCCAGAACCAGACAAATTATATTAGTCTAGATGCTCTAACAGTTCGTGTAACGATAGCTCCAATTGTTCCTTTGTACACCCCAGGTATCTCTAGAAGTAATGCACATACATTAAATTTTGCCAATACTTCAGTTACATCCAATGGGATGACAAAAGTGTGTGCAGAAATCAGTATATTGAAATGACTCAGGATTGGAGGGAATTCATTCTCTTCCGAGACCATTAACCCCTTCATGGATTTTAGATCCAACTTCAGTGACAAGTCAGACAGGATTTACCCCTGATGCAAGGTTTCCTCAGTGATCCTCACCTTATTTTGTGCCCAGATCAGAGCAGATGCCAAGTGTTAATTGTAGTGTGCCACAATGAAGAATACCTTTTAATATGCCAGAGGACATCTTTATGGCAAATACCCAGAATCAGCAAATTGTTGGTCCATCAAGAGTGGAAGTGTTACAGAATAATCCTGTGAGTTTGCGGGTCTTTACTGCACAACAGTTAAATGATCGGCTAAATAATCTGAGTCCTAAAGGTGCAACAGTTGTAGCTAATTGTAGTGCAACGGCAGCCAAAATTCCTGAGAGAGAATCATCATTGAATGTGTCCAGACTGAAATTGGAATTAAAGAAAATGATATTGGGAACTTTAGACACAGCCCAATTAGAGATTTACAAAGAGGACGAACTGTGGTTCGTGTGCAAAGACATTACTCAATGTGCAGGACAGGCTTATGAAAGTGGTTGAGAAATATAATGTGGATTCTGAGAAATCAAAGCCCTAAAACAGAAAAGTTACAGATTGTAGTTTAGTGTTAAAGATATAGCTAACATGAGATCCCCTGGAATGAAATTGCACATTAAGGAATTAGTCACGTACATCAAGAAATGGGAAGCGCAAGATAAGGGGGAAGGTAGATGGGTGAAGAAAATATATCAGAAAAAAGCAAAACCAGATGTACCTTTTACAGTAGCAGATCAAGCTTAGGCTAATGTGAAAATGCTTTTTATCAGAGAAATACCAGGTAGAGGCTTATATTCAAGTACCTTGGAGTTGAAGTGATATTTATCATTTATAAATGAGTATCCGAAATTGAGAGAGAAACCAGTGGAATGGTATAAGCAGACAGAAAGGTATGTGAAATTGTCAAAATGTCTGTGGGAAGATTTGAATAAGCTGTTTGATATTGTAGTCCCAAGTGACTTGTGAACGAAGTGCAAAGTTTTTGCTGATTGGCTTGAAAGTGAACCTCCAAGAGAAACGGTAACAGGTGTGCCATCGGAAGAGGTAATGAAAAAGTATTACAAAGTCACTAGGCCGCCAGGGTCAGCCGCCTCGGTCCAACCGCTGATGATGCTAGTCTGCCGCCAGCCAGGCTGCCCCGACGGTTTTAATCTGCCAGGGCAGTGCTGCCCTGGGGATTACGAGTCCCCATCTGCCAGCATGTCCATGGCGGTAAACACTGCCTCTGAAAGGCTGGTGGAATGGGGGAAAGAGAGGGGCACCTGGGGGCCCCTGCACTGCCCATGCACTCTCATGGGCAGTGCAAGGGTCCCCATGCACAGCCCCATTGTGCATTCCACTGCCCGAATTACGGGCAGTGGAATGGGCAGTGGGTGCTGCTGCACCTGCTGCACCACCACATTGCAGTCGGCTCCATTAGGAGCCGGCTGCACTGTTAAGGCCCTGTTCCCCGCTGTGCTGGTGGGCGGAAACACTGTTTCCATCTGCCGGCCCAGCGGCGCGCCTATAATAGGGCCTGCGGGGTTCAGGCCGCCCGTGTAACCTAATAGCGGTATGGCATTGCCGGTATCATAATGAGGCCCAAAGTGTCTTTGAAAGACATTGACTGGCTGAGGAGTGACAGAACGACTCAGGAATCTAATGAGTCAATTCATTCCTATTATGAGATATTTTTGCTGGCTTTCAAACATTACAGTGGTACAGAAACCATAGGAGCTAAAGATATAGGTCATTTTGTGTTCAGATTTGTGCAAGGATTGAATCCAGAGATAAATTAAATGAATGATTCAGCAGCATTTGATTTGTTGGCAGAACAAACTGGGAGATGAAATCCTACATTAGGCAGAGTATTACAGTGATGAATTGGATTTGAGAAGGAGAAGGTAACTGTGATGCAATTGAAAGCTGCCCAGAACGGTAGTAAAAGTCCGCAAATGGTGGTGAATACTGGTGGTATGTAAGGAATGCAACAGCAGAGAACTAATGTTTTCTAACTTAGAGGTAGAGGACCTGGTGTTCAGGTAGATCGGATTGGTGTTGTTAATGTCCAGACTTTGAAAAAACCTAATCCGTGTCATGTTTGTGGAATTTTAGGACATTGGAGGAGGGAGTGTCCCCTTAATAATGTGAACAATCAGTTACAGAGTAATGGAGCTGTTCAAATACAAGCTAATAATCATATTCAAATACAGAGAGTTCAAAGACCCCAAGTGCAAAATGTAAATGTACCCTAGGAACAGCAGATACAGATACCACAAGCTCTGATGTCCCAACAGCAGATAAATGTTCCCCCACTAAATTTAAATCAGATTACAAATGTAAATGTGAATCAGTTGGCATCACATTTTCCTTTAATGGATTTGAGTAAGGAGGATTTTTCAGAAATTCTTCAGGTGGATAGCTCTGATGATGACGATTGCATGGTAGATGCTTCCTTAGAATTAGATCAACATGGTCTCTGTGTAAATGCTAATGTAATGGGTCACCATGTGTCATTTCTGGTTGATACTGGTGCCACACACTCCACTGTCAGATCAGCAGAAGTCCCAAATTTGCCCTTTTCAGGAAGGAAAATTCAGGTTGTAGGAGTTGCAGATAAGCAATTGTCCATCCCCCTAACAGAATAATTCCCAGTAAAAATAGGTTCCTTTGAAAATGAGCATCAATTTGTGGTCTGTGATTCAAGTCCTATAAGTTTGCTATGATGTGACCTATTGTGTAAGCTAAATTATTTCATTAGCTGCACATCCCGCGGAATTGAGATTCAGACAAATGATGAGGATGTGCCATGTAAAATTGTAAACAGTGCCCGAGTGTCACTTTGTACCCATTGCTGACATGTAATGATTTGCCCCAGGATCTGATAGACACTGTGTGACCTGAAGTTTGGGACTTTTCAGGAAAAGAGATAGGACTTATTAAAGGAGTTGAGCCCATAAAAATAACAGTGAAGCCAAATGCAGTGTATCTGAAAATTCCCCCATATAACATGACACCTGAGACAATTACTCATTTGACAAATTGTTTAATTGAACAGGGAATTCTGAAGGAGATAATGAGAAGTCCAAGTAACTCTCCTATTATGGGACTGAGCAAGCCCAATGGAAAATTCTGCGTAGTCCAGGATCTTAGAAAGGTGAATTAAATAGTTGTTTCATGTTGTCCTGTGGTACTGAATCCAGCAGTAGTTTTATTTAATATTCCATGTGAAGCAGAATGGTTCACTGTGATTGACCTTTACAAGCATTTTTCTCCATAGCGTTCCATCAGGACAGACAGTTGCTCTTTGTGTTGGCAGTTGTGTTTTGGCATGGTGCCGAGTTCCACAAGACTATGCTGAAAGTCCTTCAATTTTCAACCAGATCTTGAAAAAGAATCTGGAGTCCCTTAAAATGCCCTATCATTGAGTCTTAGTCCAGTACGTTGTTGACCTATTGGGAGTATCAAACACACAAGAAGCCTGTAGGAGAGACACAATTGCTCTTTTGAATCATTTAGGAGAAAATGGACATAAAGTTTCCCAGCTAAACTACAGCATGGCAAAAAAGAAGTTTTGTACCTGGGTCAACACATTTAGAAAGTTGTACGAAAGGTGTCGCAAGAAAGAATCTCAGCAATTTTGAACATGAATCCCACTACCACTAAGAAAGAAGTCAGAATATGCCTAGTAATGGTTGGATACTGCTGTCAGTGGATTCCAAACTCTTCCCTTTTGGCCAAGCCTTTACAGAGACTGAAACACAAAGGTGGGTCTGATCCGGCACCATTGGATGACAATTGCAAACATGCCTTCACAGAGCTGAGAGAAAATCTCTGTTGTGCCCCTGCTCTGGGAATGCCTAATTGCAACAAATGTTTTTCTTTGTTTCGCTGTGAGAGGGAGAATGCGCTCTCTCAGTTTTGACTCAGTTGCATGGAAATGCGAACAAGCCAGTGGCTTATTTTTCTGCCACTCTTGATCCTGTGGATTCGGCTTTGCCTGGTTGTTTAAAGGCAGTTGCAGCTGTGAACTTCAGCAGTGAACATTGTGAAGGCATTGTTATGGGTCACCCCCTGAATGTTTTTGTGCTCTGCTCCGTGGAGATATTGTTAACCCAAATCAAGATCCAACATCTCACCAGTTCATGTTTGACCCGTTATGAACAGATAATCCTTGCCGCACCCAGTGTCAATATGAAAATATACACTGTGTTGAATCCTGCAAATTTGTTGATAATGCAAATGACTGGAAGAGATAGAGCATTATTGTCTCGATGTTACTGAACTATGCACAAAGCCAAGACCTGATATTCAAGATATTCCCGTACCTGAAAATGACTTTTATCATGTTTGTTGATAGTTCCTGTTTAAGAGATGAATATGGTGCACTGAGAACTAGTTATGCAGTTTGTACAGTCTCAGGTGTGATTGAAGCTTCCTAGCTTCAAGGAGTCTTTTTTGCCCAAGTAGCTGAATTAGTTGCTCTTACTAGAGCATGCTGCATTTCTGAACACCTGAAAGTAACAATTTTAACTGATAGTCAATATGGCTTTGGTGTTGTTTATTACTTTGGACGGTTATGGGCCCAGGGAGGCTTTATGGTGTCTTCTGGCTCACCAATAAGGAATGGGGATAAATACTATAATTTGTTGAATGCATTACAATCGCCCCCAAGAATTGTTGTTGTGAAATAAGCTGCACACCCCGAAAGTCTACTGATTATGTAACTTCGGGAAATACCTACACAGATGAAGTGGCGAGCTATTGCACCCTAAGGTGCACTTCCTTTAATGGGGAGTGGAACAATGAATCACATGATGAGACAAGTCAAAATGTCCTGTTAACTGCTTTTGATACCTGGGAGGAAGTTAAAAGATTGCAGGTAGAAGTGATAGAAGAGAGAGGAACAGCAGAGTTTGGTTAGAGCAGGATGTGTCAAGAGAAATGAGGATGAGATTTGGGTTTCAAGTGATGGAAGAGCTGTGTTACCAACTAGTCTGTTACCACCCATGGCTAGACATTATCATGGACAAGCAAATGTAGGTCGAGGTGCAATGATTAGAACCTTTAGGCAGACATGGTTTAACCCCAGATTCAGAATGATAGCATAATCCATGTGTCATAGATGTATCACATGCCAGCAGATAAGTGTTGGGAAATGCACAGTAGCTAAACTGAGTCACATAGGCATATCAGGAAGACCATTCAACAAAATACAGTTAGACTTCATCGAGTTACTTGTATACAATGGATTGAGAAGTATTTTGTTCATTGTGTGCATTTTCTCTCGTTGGGTTGGAGCTTACCCGACCAGGAAAAATGATATCTCAGAGTAGCGAAGCTGTTACTTAGGGAATTGATTCCAAGAGGTGGCTTCCCGACTTCTCTAGAGTCAGACAGAGGCTCACACTGTAACAGTGAGGCCCTAAAACTGTTAAGTGTGGCATTGCAAGTTGAGCAAAGACTACATTGCAGTTACATGCCTGAGGCTTCTGGGATGGTGGAGCAAGTCAATGGCACTATGAAGTCCAGACTGGCAAAGGTATGTGCATCCACCACTTTGAAATGGCCAGACGCATTGCCTCTTGTTTTGATGAGTATGCAAAGTACGCTTGACAGTAAGACTGGGCTGTTGCCTCATGAAATAATCAAGGGGAGAGCCATGGGATTGCCAGCTGTGCCTACAAATGCACTGATAAACATTACAGATGACTTGGTACAGGATTATTTCAAAGGACTAGCTGACGTGGTTTGACCTATGTCTGATCAGGGTGGAGAAGCTACTGCACAACCACAGCAGGAGCTCTGCCAAGACCTGTATCCTGGCGACTGGGTCATTGTCAAAAATCATGTGAGGGAAACCCTGCTTGGAACCGTATTGGAAGGGTCCTCACCAGGTAGTGTTGGTCACTACGACAGCTGTGAAGTGCGCTGGTCTTCCTAACTGGGTACATGCCAGACACACTTGCAAAGTTCCAGGTCCCCTAGATAATACAGTACCTGTTCCTGAAGGGTTGTTACAGTGAGTGAGAGGGATCAGGTTAGTCAAGCTGTTGGGGCTGGACACGTGGCTGCTACAGCACAATTATGGTCTGAGGGGGGCCGGAACCATTTAACAGCAGTGATTGGTACAGAAAGGTTGGAAATGAATTATTTGGCTCATGGAAGCTCAGTTGCTGTCAAAGGACCAGATACTAAAGTAAAAAGAGTTGCACCAGGAAAAACAGAAGGCCAGTTGAGCAACCTGAGCCAGCTGTACAAGTGCCTCAAATGACTACTGAAGAAACTGAGGACACAAGTCAAAGTGACAGTGATGCTGAGAGCTGAGTAACTCGGAGATCAAAAAGGAGGAGGGCTCCTAGTCGAAAGTACTCAGTACCTGAATGGACATACTTTGCAGAGATAAGAAATTTGCATTTGTGATTGTAATGGAACTGAAATTTGAAATCTCATTGCTGCTTGATGAACAAAGATATTGGGGGTGATTCTGACCCCGGCGGTCAAGGACCGCCGGGGCCAGGGTCGGCGGGAGCCCCACCAACAGGCTGGTGGTGCCCCGCAGGGCATTCTGACCGCGGCGGTTTGGCCGCGGTCAGAACAGGAAAACCGGCGGTCTCCCGCCGGTTTTCCGCTGCCCTATGGAATCCTCCATGGCGGCGCAGCTTGCTGCGCCGCCATGGGGATTCTGACACCCCATACCACCATCCTGTTCCTGGCGGTTCGCCCGCCAGGAACAGGATGGCGGTATGGGGTGTCGTGGGGCCCCTGGGGGCCCCTGCAGTGCCCATGCCAATGGCATGGGCACTGCAGGGGCCCCCGTAAGAGGGCCCCACAAAGAATTTCAGTGTCTGCCTAGCAGACACTGAAATTCGCGATGGGTGCAACTGCACCCGTCGCACCTTCCCACTCCGCCGGCTCCATTCGGAGCCGGCTTCCTCGTGGGAAGGGGTTTCCCGCTGGGCTGGCGGGCGGCCTTCTGGCGGTCGCCCGCCAGCCCAGCGGGAAACACAGAATCACCGCAGCGGTCTTTAGACCGCGGAGCTGTGTTCTGTCGGGGGAACTCTGGCGGGCGGCCTCCGCCGGCCGCCAGAGTTAGAATGACCCCCATTGTATCCTGGAAGTGATTTTTAATGATTAGGATTTGTGCTTTTATTAGAGACATTTGAACTTTTATTAGAAGCTTTTTTAACATATGTCAGTGGAAACACTCGATGAACGTTCTAGAAGATCAAGAAGATTTTTCTTTTTTGTTCATTTTACTATTTTTTATATTTGCTTTGCTTGAAAATAAAAAAGAACTGAAAGAGATAGTGATCTATTGAAGCTGCTTTGCATGTTTTGATTTTTGTATTTTGTATTCTTGAATTTGGGTTTTTGGTCTGAAATTAGACAACTGATGGGAGTCTATTGGAAACAGAGGAGTAAGCTTAGGTACATATGTGTAGGATTATTAGTTGTAATGGGCATAATGATCACACATCTAGTGATTCAGAAAAAGTCAAACCTACAAGTGCCCGAAGTTTTGCAAGCCCAAAGGAGAATCAGAAATCATTGGTCAATGAGAAAGAGCTACATGCAGATGGATCCAAAGGTGATTTGTCCACAAGTGCTTATCATGGACTGCTACATGAATATGTAAATGTGATGGAGGTTCGAGACTGTTCCATGTGCACACAGTTGCCATCGTTAGTGAGGGAATCACTTATCATGGTATCCCCTTAATTTATGGAATTCCCTGTAGCCTGTTGCTAACACTTTTGTTATCAGCAGGAATATTATCAATATTATTATTCGAAATTATGATGTGTTTTTTTCCTATTGTCCCAATCATGAAACGCCTGGGCAGCATTGCTAAAGGGAAAAACATTGACACAGTGGGAGGTTTCTTTAAACCGACATTGACATTTGGTACAGTTTTTGCCCATAGAAATAACCTGAACTGTGTCCTAACCTCAGTAGAAAAGAATTTTATTGGGCAAGTTGAATATAGAAGAAGAGGTATTAAAGCTAAAGTAGAGAAGGTAATAGTGTTACCAAGTTGGGAGAGAGAATAAACTCATTCATTAGCAGATAGTCAAGGATCTCTTCCCTTAGATTGGCAGCATGTAGCGAAAGTATGTGCATATGGGGCTAAATCAAAGAGTTACACAAGTTGTATAGGGACTAGTGATTGTAGACATGTTTTTTTCAAACGTTTTTGGACTTTTATGGTAGCTGGACAAGACCCCGCCATACCCAGTGTTTGTTTCATTTGTTGGAAAAATGCCTATTACAAGCTACCGAAAGGCTGGTATGCTACATGTTACCTAGGAGTAGTCTTTCCAAAGATTTACCATGTGAAAAAATGTAATGATCCAGTTTGGGATGTGAAATCAAACACCAGAGTTAGAAGAGGTGCCAGTGCTTCAGAAATTGTAGGATATATTTTTGGTGCCATAATTCTATCAATGGGTGTTATCATGAATGATCACAAGATAAGGAAATGGCCAACAACTGTAGATAAGCTTTCTACAGTTACAGCAAACGCCTCCTTATTAGTTCAGAGTATCCTGCGATCCAATAGTAAATCAAGCAGTCAACGCTTTTTTGTTGTTGTTCCTTACTGTTCTTTTTTTAGTGACCCTTACCTACTCTAGTAGTGGCATGCTTCATCATCTGGTCAACCCCAGTCTCTAAAAGCTGTGCTTCAATTCACTTACAGTTGAGTTAAGACTCACACCCTGCATACATTCATAATATATTATGCATGGCCTGTTTTATACTATTGAAGTAACCAGGGCTACATTTGAGATTTATTGTCCTGAAGAAAGCCATGGAACTTTAAGGCCTTCGAAGGGCTGAAACATGCTGACACAATACTTGAGGGTCATAGGACTATAAACCCTAGAGTACCCCAACCTTTTTCATACGTAGTCATACGTACTGACACAGATAATAAAGGACACCTTTGTGATCAGTAAGCTATTTTCAAATCTTTAGACCCGGGATCTGTATAAGTGCTCCCGCAAGTAGGATGAGCCCACCCTGGCTTTTAGGGGCAGGGGTGGACCCAATGATGAAGCATGCCAATACTAGAGTGGATGAGGGTCACTAAAAAAAGAGCAGAATTCTTTTCTAGTAAGGAAAACCAAAAATACAAGTGTTAAGTCTGTTGACAACTTGATTTACTATTTTGTCTAAGGATACTCTTCAGTTATAGTGGTTAAAATTGGGAGTGTATATCCTGTGATTACTCCCGGGATTGTCTCCCCGGATAAATCTTCCTACCCCTTGGGGTGATGGTGGCCAAGATTCTGATGTCCTGAATTAAGTTCACCCTCATGTTGGATTAAGCCTCCTTATTAGTTGACACAAATACGGTTGCTGTGAGATCAATAGTTTTACAAAATCTCTTAGCGTTAAACATTCTTCTCACAAAGGAGGGTGGAGTCTGCAAAATGTTACAGATCCAACAGTGCTACATTTACATCCCGGATTAAATGTAAGAAGTTGAGGAAGTACATTTCAAACATGACAGAATTGAAAAATGACCTGAAGGAGTTAGAAGCAACAGGTGCCTGGAAAGCAATAGGTAGTGTTTTTAAAACAGTTGGAAATGGTTTAGAAGTTTAGTGAGGGGAATTGTTGGAAACATCTTGAGACCTATATTGATAATAGCCCTGTGTGCCTTAGTTGCAGGTAGTCTTTACAAGACGATCAAGAAGCTGAAAAATATGATAACCAGCAGAGGAGATAGGAAAGAGGAGTTTGAGATGGAGACTAGACAATGCATATATTACAGTGACATCAAGCAGTTAGAGGAGTACAGAAGATCTTGCCTGGAACAACTTACAAAATTTTCAGCTGTCTCATTAAAATGAGAGATTTTAGTTTGTGTGATGGCTTGATTCGCCATCAGAGAGGGGACTGATGTAGCGGAAATGTTAGTATTGCCTCTCATGTCATAGTGATCATCTATACGTGACAGTTTATGTATTATGTTAATCAAAGTACTAATAATTTTGTTATAAAGTGGTGCACTGAAAAGCCATATTAATGTGCATTCACTCTAGGTGAATAGTTGAAAATTATGTGGTACATCATTTTAATTTCATGTTTAAAAATTAATTAGATTTTTCAGTATAAGTTATGATGTAAATTAACAATCTGCACTAAAACGATAATAGATTTCATGTAAGAAATAGCTTTAAATTTATGTGCAAATGTAGAAAATACAGTAATCCATTATAGCTACCTGAAATGGTTAACAGAATCTTTTTTGTTTTTAATTCATTGTGACATGAGCACATCTAGTAGCTTATTAATATTAAGTTTATGGTTTAGTATGTTAAATGTATATTAAATGTATAAATGAATGTGCTGCTTTAATTAACGTGCATTAGCCTAAATCAGGCCTGGAAGGCCCTGTTTCCTGACTGTGTAGAAAATGTTTAGTCACTCTTGCTAACATAAGTTTTTCTTTCAGAAATCGTTCTCATTAGAAAGCTAGCTTGGTATTTATAAGATGTTCTATTATTTTACGCATAGAGAGTTTGTGAACCTAACCTTGAGCACAGTACATTCAGGAACTGTGTAACTGGTAACTTATACAAATGTTTCAACTCGCATGGATGAACCCAGATGGAATATTTTCTACCTGTTGGTAATGAGGACTTTTGGCGATGTTGTAGCCTGTGTTGCATGATCAATTTTTATTGGATGTTACATTTTTTGTGTTGTATGGAATGATAATTTGACGAATCATCTTGGCCTATGAACTTAAATATATTGTTCTCCAGATTAATTGGTAGCAATCTTTGAGCACTCTTCTTGCTTTCCCTGTGAGCAGAATCCATCCTATTCTTACTGAACCCCTTGTACCCTGAGAGGTACAGTCCTCTCTAACCCTGCCCCTTTGAAATGCCATGCTGAAACATAGAGTTTTTTCCCCTGACCCAGAGACGCATACTCTTGACTGAGCTTCTCAAATGCTGAGGCTTTCTGTTTATACTTATTTTTGGCCCACTCTAGTTAGTAACCTGTTATCCCAGATTTCTTTTTCCAAAATTCTTTTTTTGCTTTTTGACTTTTTGGCCACATATGTTTAGCCCAGCACATGGTAACTATTGATTGGCTAATCTGAAGAGTTTGCCTTTCCCTGGCTAACTAACCCTAGATGACCTAAATTGTCTTAATGCTTGTAAAAACTGAACAGCACTTGTTTTCTGTACACCAAGTTATCATGTGATGTTCTGTATTGTTTGTTAACTGTTTACTTATATTAATTTTAGTTTGCTTAAAGTCTCCTTGATCAACCCTTGGTGATTCTGTGTTTCTATAATTATGTTTTGAGAATTGTCTACTTGACTTAAAGTTTGAGCTTGTAATAAAATACCCTAACTTTATTTCAGACTATAGTTTTCCTTGTGTGGACACGTGGGTCATACTGTTGTATTTGAATTGATTTGGTGTGTAATCTAATGACTTTTCCTCCACACCCTTGTGGTGGGTCAAAAGATTAATTGACTCAATTTAAAGCATTATCCTGAGAAGTTCAAATGCTTCAGCATACCCATGGGAAAACCGGTTTGGCCAATGTTTCCCCCTCTCTTTCTCCAATGCTAACCTGGCAGCCCCTCTCAAGTGTGGGTACCATTTGTCCTTCAAAAGCAGCTTGTACTTTGAATCTTGCCTTTTGGCTAACACCCCATGGAGGCCATAACACCACCTTCAACCGTTGGCCTCTATTGTTACCTTTTTAGGAGCCATTACGTGCCTCATGTCCAGCCTCAGCAAATGGCCACAGGAAACTTGGGCAACAGAGTGGCAAATTTCTAAAAGTTGCATATATAAGTTTGACTTGGGCTTCAAGTCAAACTTAATATGGCAATTTCTATACCTGGAAGTATCAACTTTGGTAGTCCTATTTAGAAGTTAGCACAGCTGAGTTGTCAGTGTGTAACCCTGTACTTGCCAATGGAGCTATCAATCTCTCTTGCAACAAAAACAACAACTTTGGCCAGGACATGGTAAATACATGTTCTACTTTTTAAAATGTTACAGCCTGCCTTAGGACTCTAAAGGCCTGCTGAAGATGTAATTTACATACATTAAAAAGGGAGTTCTGGGCTTTGCTATTGTTAAAAATGGCAAAGGCAATTTAGCAGTTTTAAACTGTTCTTCCATTTTGCAGTGGCAGACTGGGAGCAATGTTTTACCTTGTCCCTTCAGAGTGTCACACAAAGTGCGGCAGCCCCTTAGTGGACACTCTAACTTCCAGGCCCTGGGTAACCCTGGACCATATACTAGGAACTTCGCAGTAAGGTAGCTTGCCAATGGGGTAAAAGCCAATCAAACAGATATATTTAAGGGTCAGCACATTAGAAGTGAGGCCTGGTTAGCAGGCCTGAGTGCACTCTCAGAGTTAAAAATACTAAAGCATCAGTCCATCATCTAAGTGGAATGACCTAGAAAGGTCATCTGCAATGGCATGGTCAACCCCAGGTCAGTGTAGCACTGTAAAGTACATACCCTGTAGAGAAATCCTCTATCAGCCATCTGAGAGGCCTGTGTTTGGTTTGAACTCAAAACTTCTTCAGGGACCAGACCATAACAAAGGCTTCTCCCCCAATGCCATTCCAACACTGCTGTCAGGGGAAGGGTCACCTTCTGATGAAGGCAACTGGTTGATCTTGGCCCACATCATTCACTTGAGACACCATTACCCCAATCCCATGTTCAGAAGGATCTGTCTAGACAATTAACTCCTTACTGAAATCAGGTGCTGAGCACAATGCTGTTTGAGGGTGTCAAAGGCCTTTAGACCCTGCTCAGTCCAGATAATGTTTCTGTGTTGCTTCTTTGAAGTGAGTTCTGCTACCATAACCCTTAACAAACATCCTGTATTACCCATTCAGACCATGAACGTTTATGACTTGGGTCCCAGTCTTAGGAGCCTCCCAAGCCAGAATTGTTTGGAATTTGGGTTGGAGAGGCAGTGCATGGCCCCCACTGACTTAGTGGGCCAAGTACACAACAGATCCTCACCCTTTCTGGCACTTACTTGCCTTGATAGTCAGGCCTGAGAGTACTCGTTCCACCAGCCTCTGGAATGTGAGAGGTGCAGTTTTCAACCCAAAGGGCATCACTTTGAATTGAAAGTGGCTCATCTCATTGGCTTCTGGTGGGCTATCTAGCAATTACCTGAATTCAGGTCAAAGGTACTCAGATATGCTGCAGCCCCAGCTTATCAATGAACTCATCAGCACTTGGTATGGGATGTTCATCATTCTTAGTAGCAGTATTTAGGCCTATGAAGTCCACACAGAATATCATGTCAGGTTTCTCTCCTTTGGGATTGGCTTTGGGCACCACTAGGCTGGCCCAAGGACTACTAGAGGGCTCTACAAACACCAACCCTAGCATCTGGGTAACCTCAGCTTAAATTTTAGCCTTGACCTGGTTTGACAATCTGAAACTCTTTAATCACTCAATCAGGATTTGTAGAGCTTACTTATCACCCTTGAGGGCATCTAGGTGCTGGGATCTGCTGCACGAGGTTTCAGTCGAAGACCCAGGTCTTGAGTGAGTCCCCTTCTGAATTTCTGGAGGATGGGGAAGCTGTTCCAGGATTTTGTGGTGAGGTAGGAGAAGGAACGGCCTCCACTATTGCTGCAGTGGATGTAGGGGGTGTGCGAGGGAGAGAGTGGTGGAACTCAGGGGTCTAGTCAGACAGTGGAAGCTCAGGAGGTGGTTGAGGTATGCTGGTCTTTGGTTGTGCAGGGCTTTACAAGAATAAGAATGTGTTACCTGCTTGAATTGGCATTAGCAAGCAAGTTGTCACCAGTGTCCACATCTTGGGTACACCAAGTTGTCAGACCTGGGGTCAGTGAGAACAGTCACACAAACTGCTTCAGCAGCTGATATCAGTCCCTTTGTTGCTGGTCTGTGAGAAAGGAGGAGAGACCTACTCCTTACACTGTAACATCTTGAGCATTGGTTGACATTAGCACAGGGATAAGCTCACTCTTGTCTAACTTTGCCCCATCTTTCACCATGAGCATTGTAATGTCTGCCCTGTCACGGGGCAGCTTGACATGGATGAACCTGTGATGGTTCCTGGGGGGTACCTACATCAACCAGATAAGTGCCTTCCCACTTCTCCTCCAGGATTAGATACAGTCCAACCCTCTTTTCCTGAAGTTCTCTGGTTGCTACAGTCTCCAAGACCCACACCAACTGTCCTTGCTGGAATTCTACAATTGAGAACACCTGGTCCTACTAGGGCTTCACAAGCTCCTGACCGGCCTCTAAACCTCTGTTTGCCTTCTTCATGTACCCAGCTCAGCCATCCTGGAATGAAGATGAAAAACATACTTCACTATGTCCTTTTTGGGCTCTTTGATGGGTCTCTTCCAACTCTCTTACCAAACTTAGGTACCTCTTACAGAGTATCCAAAGAGTAACTAAAAAAGGGACTAAATCCAACTCCTTTTTGGGGAACCACCCTGTAGGCATGGGAGAAGAATATCCATTCTCCTCCTGAGTTTTTCAGGAAACCCCCAAATCCTGCCTTTTATATTCTTGTTGAACCTTTCAACAATGTTGTTTCCTCTGGGGGCGGTAGGGGTTGGTGAACTTACAAGTCACACCACACTAATCCCACATGGCTTTCAGATAGGCTTCCATTAAATTAGTCCCTCTACCTGATGTTATCTCTTTAGGGAACCCAACCCTGGAGATCTATTGCTTCTGCAAGAGCACTGGCAGTCCTGCCCTGCTCCATGAGGCTGTTGATGGTTCTAAGGGATCAATAATGTCAATGCCCATTCTACCAAAGTAGGTCCCCACCACAGGAAATGGTATAAGGGTAGCCTTTGGCTTGCTTCCTACCTTGCCACTGGCTTGTCAGGAGACACAGGAGCGACAAACCGTCTTCACATTCTCATTCATCTGGGAGCAGTAGAAGAGACTGACCAGCCTTTCCCAGGTCTTGGTTTGTCCCAGGTGCCCACCTAAGGAGATGTCGTCAGTCAGGTTAAGGAGGAACTCCATGTATTGCTGTGGAAGCACCAGTTTCCTGGTTGCCCCTGGTTTGGAGTCCTCTGCCTCACTGTAAAAAAGGACCTCCTCCCAGCATACCTTATGGGTACCATGTGCATACCCTTGGTCCTACTTGACAGCTATTTGTCACAGGAGGGCATGTCCTTTGTCCTTGGCTCAAGTCTTCTCTGGAGGACCCTCCTGCTCCCTGGAGTTCTGCCAGGTCTGGCAAATGTCCTATGGGGGCAGCCTTCTGATCAGGCACCAGCTCCCCTCCCCTCCCCACGGATTTGCGTTCTTCTGGGCCTGTGAACTCTTGGAAGGTGGGTTGCCAGCCTTCCTGCCCCTTCTCTTGACTATAAGGACCTGGTCCATTATTTCTGATTCCAGGAACCCTTGATCTTCCCTCAGGGCCTTCTGTGCTCTAGTGGAGAGAAACCCCAACTCAGGGAAACACAACTTTGCTGCATGGGTCCTTCTCACCACCTTTGCCAGGCAGACGTCTCAAGATCATTTCTTAGCAGACACTCCACTGGGATGGCAGGGGACAAAGCTACCTACTTTTGACCAGAAATCTCTCCCTACTCAAAGTACACCACAGTCATGGAATGGGACCTTGTGATATTGTCAGCATTGACAATGTAGTACACCTCCTCTTAAAGGATCTGGTCTGGGGAAACTAGATTGGTCATGACCGTGGTCACACTGGCACCTGTATCCCTCAGAGCCTTCACCTCCACCCCACTGATTTTTAGCCACTGCCTGTATTTCTCCATATTGGGTGGAAATTGAGATGGCCTCTGGGTACCATGGACAACTTCCACCCCATCCCTACTAGCCATACCCTTGGGATAGTGACCAGTGGGTACCTTTTTGGTGGGCAGTGCATATTCCCTATATTGTCCTAGGTCTGACTACAGTCAAATCAT
The DNA here is from genome assembly GCF_031143425.1 of Pleurodeles waltl. Taxonomy (NCBI): domain Eukaryota; kingdom Metazoa; phylum Chordata; class Amphibia; order Caudata; family Salamandridae; genus Pleurodeles; species Pleurodeles waltl. The sequence goes on along the minus strand of NC_090440.1, from coordinate 364,189,572 downwards.
ATACCAGCCTTTAAAGGGTCAAACGTCTTCCCCAGATACATCCTACCCTTGGATTGGGATGTGTCTCTGAGCTCCGCCTTTGGCATCTTTTGGAGACTCTTTGGGTGTGTCTTGTTCATCCTTCCCCCCTCTGTCCCCTGAAGGGGGGCTAACATCCTTTCTTCTGGTCACCACCCAAGAGCTTCTTGGGGACCCTGGTGCAAACCCACTCATCTGCTGTCTGGCCCAACTCCCTTGGACTAGATAGCTTAGAGTCCACCAGACGCTGGTGCAAATTCTCTGAGTGACAATTTGTCAAATGTGCCCCTAAACTATCAAATTATAGAGCTATTCTTTAGTGTCCACTCTGTTGCCTTTTACCTACCCATCCAGTTCCGTTACTGATTTGTCTACAAAATCTACCCAGAACTGTGTTGCTCCCTTGTGTGTGTTCTTTAGCTTCTGTCTTCAGGGGTTCTATAAGTGTTGCCTTCATGTGTGGGTAGGAGTCTGCTACTTATCTTCAAGTGTAAGCAGTATATCCCTACCTAGAACTGGCACTAACTACCAAAGTAGTGTGTGTACCCACCTTCCTCATCCTAAGAGCCCACTCATAGGATTCTAGCGCCTTATCTATGTCATTACCCCGTACATAGCTAGGGACAATCCTTTTGGACAACATGATCTCCTGGGCACTTCTGTCAAATACCTCAGCCTCCTTGTTGCTGCCACCATTCTCCCTGGCCTCATTCCCAGGTTGCCCCGTCCTCTCTTCAAGGGTCAGCCATTTTTCTGCTAGGGCCAATACCCTGCATTCCAACTCCAGGGCTGCCATTTCCTTTTGTAGAGACCTCCTGCTGCTGGAGGTGCTTCTTACACTGCTGGCTTTGGAGGCCACCTCTTGCCTGGCATTGGGGATGAGGGCACCATCCTCCATCCCTGCTTCTTTGATAACAGTTCTGCTATCCTCCTCCTCTTCATCTTTCTCCCCACTCCTTTGGGGTATTTTCTTCTCCAGCACTGGTAGAGCTCTGTGGGTCTCCTCCCAAGCTGTAAGGGTCCTGCTCAAATCACCTTTCCCTGCCTTAGCCTTCATGGTGATCCCCCTGCACACTGCCCTCAGCTCATCTTTTTTTAGCTTGGACAGGTTTGATAGGTTGAGCTGCATGTTTTGTTTGCTCTGGAGGACTTCCCAAAGTATTACCAAGAACATTTTAGAAACATTTTCACAACTTTGTAAGGCTTCTTCAAAAGTTAGCAACTCCTTGAGAACTGTGTCTCTGAAGTCTTAGGAACTTGACTACTAGTTGGAAAACAAAAGACTACTTTGTAGATGTCTTCTTGGATGGATTGTTTTGAGTTTCCACCTTTACCATCTGTATGGTACTGCTAAACACAAGTTCTAGATCCCACCGCTGCCACCAATGTGAGGAAATGGGGTGTATTATATGGCATGGTTGTGTGACCTCACTGTCTGCCTACACTGCCAACTCCTTTAGAACTAGTCAGGTTTTGTTTGTTAAACCTTAGCTCAACGCTGGGTAGCTGTGGCTCTGAGCAGTAGGGTTTACACAAGGGAAAAAGTATAAAGCATTTAAACAGCACCAACTGATTGAAGAAAGAAATTCAACACTCAAGAAATCCAATGCTAATGTATAACAATAGATTATATTTTTATGACTTTATAGCACCAAAATAGAAAAATCCACCACAGGGTTCTGGAGATATAGATTTTACAAGAAACAAAAAATCAAGACTTTTCACTTACCTGTAAACAAGCTTTGACAAATTCAACGATTCACAGATTTAAGAAAAACTTTGTCTGAGTTAAATACGGTTACTTAGCGGTAATTTGGGGGACCAACTCTGGCCCGGAGCCAGTCATGGGGACAAGCAAGGTCCTTAGGAGAAGCAGTCTTCAGCCCAGTGTCAATGCCACCTTGCATTTGAGTTCTATGAAGTGGCCCTGCTGCAAGGAAAACAGGATACTTAAGATGCTCAAGGATGTTGTGCAGTCGACAAAGGTCTTCTTGGGGCTAATCCTCACGGTCCTCATGAGGTGATTCTCTCTGTGGGAGTCGCCATCCCACAAAGTCTTCTTTGAGTCAGCAGAAGACCAGTCGCCACTGGGCTACCAGTTGCCCGGCACAGTGGTTACAGCGGTTTCCTTCTTTTTGTGATAACTGTCCTTCTGGATGATAAAAATGCACCTCAACAGCTCTCCTGGGTCCAACAGACTCGAATGTGACTTTTAAGCATCTGCTCCTGGTCTCTTGGGCTGCACAGCGGCAAGGAGCAGCAATCTAGAAATCTGGGCTATCAACTTGCCCTGGTAGACTTCTTTATCTTTTGTGACCCTGTGCTGTCTCTGCTTCAAGCTGGACTCAGGACATGACTTCTCCTCAATCAGGACACCGCAATCACAGTCCTTTCCTTCACTATCCCAAGGAGCAGCAGATGCAGTCCAACTTGGGTGCAGCCTCTTCTGCACCAGTTCAAAGTAAGCAGGGCAGTCTTTCTTCTGTTCAGTCAAGCAAGATCTGAGTTCTGGGTACCAGAAGTGGCCGTTTTATGCCCAGAAAGTGCCCTTAGGGTGCGTTGCAGTCACTAGCCAATAAGCTACTAGTTCTACTCCCACTTGATGACATTTTCCTGTGAAGTGTAGCATAGAGCTATCCTAGAGTGCTCCATTCTGCCCACTCTCAAAATGGCAGAACACCTCTCTCATCCTCAGGAGCTTGGTAGCCTGCCTTAAAGGTATAGCTATCTGTGGGCTACATGCCCTCAGGAAAATGGGTTTGGCAAGTGTTTCCCCCCCCCCCTTTGTTTCCGACACCTACCTGTCTACCGTAACAAAAGAGCAGTCCCTCTCAAGTGTGGTTACCATTTCAGGCCTCGCACAATCCATTCGCCTACTCGTTATGATGAGCCAGATGTTATCAGGTCGAGGTATTTTTAGGGACTACTGGTCCTGTCTGGCAAGAGACTCCAGTTGACAAACAGCAGGTGTTCTTTTCATTCAGAAAGTGAGAGGCCAATAAAGATGGCTTTAAATCTTGTTCTATTTGCTGTGCAGCCATTTTACAAAATATTCCTTATTTTATCCTTAGGATCATGTTTATAAAATCTTCTAACTTTGCAGAAAGAAAAGTAAATGGAGCCTCTTCTTCACCAGTTCAAAGTAAGCAGGGCAGTCTTTCTTCTGTTCAGTCAAGCAAGATCTGAGTTCTGGGTACCAGAAGTGGCCGTTTTATGCTCAGAAAGTGCCCTTTGGGTGCGTTGCAGTCACTAGCCAATAAGCTACTAGTTCCACTCCCACTTGATGACATTTTCCTGTGAAGTGTAGCATCGAGCTATCCTAGAGTGCTCCATTCTGCCCACTCTCAAAATGGCAGAACACCTCTCTCATCCTCAGGAGCTTGGTAGCCTGCCTTAAAGGTATAGCTATCTGTGGGCTACATGCCCTCAGGAAAATGGGTTTGGCCAGTGTTTACCCCCCCTTTGTTCCCGACACCTACCTGTCTACCGTAACAAAAGAGCAGTCCCTCTCAAGTGTGGTTACCATTTCAGGCCTCGCGCAATCCATTCGCCTACTCGCTATGATGAGCCATATGTTATCAGGTCGAGTTATTTTTAGGGACTACTGGTTCTGTCTGGCGAGAAACTCCAGTTGACAAAGAGTAGGTGTTCTTTTAATTGAGAAAGTGAGAGGCCAATAAAGATGGCTTTAAATCTTGTTCTTTTTGCTGTGCAGTCATTTTACAAAATATTCCTTATTTATCCTTAGGATCATGTTTATAAAATCTTCTAACTTTGCAGAAAGAAAAGTAAATGGAACTGTCTGACAATTGTGCTGTGAGAAATGAATGGCTACTGGATGTTACTTGTTTTCTTACAAATATTTATATAGTTTATAAATGAACTGAACAAATATTTCAAAATATTACAGTAGTGGGGCAATCACTTACTTATTTCTGACGTGTGATGGAAACAAATATTTTAATAGCGTTAAACAATTCACTTGGTGATGTGCCAATGCAAAATATTTGCTGAAACCTGATTTTCAAGATATCATTTGAACAACTTTTTTGTGTCGCGCATGCTCCTGCACCCTCCACCGACCACTGCATGACCCCGAACCAAGCACAGACGACCACCTCAAGTGCATACTCCTCAACACACACTCCCTCGTCAAGTCTGCCAACTCCTCAACTGGACCGCGCCGGACGTCGCCTTCCTCATGGAGAACTCCTCCTCTGCCCCAGACATCGCCACAGCCATCCCAGACAACTTCAAAATCATCCACAAAGACAGAGCCAAACTGCCTGGAGGAGGCATTGCCATAGTCTACAAGAACACCCTCCGCCTGACAACCACAAATGAGTCAGAGTCTCATCCAACCCATAAACACCTACACTTCCAGATTCAGACCAGCCCAAACTCCTCCCTCCATTGCACATTGATCTAAAGGCCGCCTGGACCCCAACTGCAATTCTGCAAAGACATTGCCGACCTAGTCACCCTCCAAGCGCTTATTTCCTCTGACTATATCCTACTCGGAGGCCTCAACTTACACCTTGATACCTACGATGTCCCAAACACCACAAACCTCTTGGACACCCTCCCAACACTCGGCCTCAAACAACTTGTCAACGTCCCCACTCACAGAGCCAGATACCTTCTCAACCACGTCCTCTCAGCAGGGAACAACATCACCATCTCTTACACCTCCAAACACCATGGGACCGACCAGAAGTGCATCCACTTTACCTTTACGAAGAACACTGCACGCCACTATGCCCCTGGCAGATGCTGGGGCAAAGTTACTGAAGCACAACTTACCAACGCTCTCAGCCACCCTCCCACCGGATGCAGCAAACGTTAATGAAGCTGCACGTAATAGACACCGCTGGTTATCGGAATGCACTAACACTGTAGCCCTCCTCAGGAAACCTGCAGGAAACCGACATAGCAAACACCTAAATGGTTCACAAAAGAGAAACAAGAGTCCTAGCAGATCACTGGAATAGAAATGGAGGAACAGCAAATCAACCGATGATCGTATAGCCTACAAGAATGCAGTCACCACACACCATCAGAACATCAGAGCCACCAAAAAAGCTGCCATTCAAGAACACCTCAGCACCAGCGCTCACAACAGCAATGAGCGCTTCACCATCATCAAAGAGTTCACCAACCCCGGGACAGACACCTCATCCATCTCTCCCCTCCCAAGACCTCTGCGACGACCTTGCCACCTTCTTCCACTGAAAAATCTAGGACATTTACGAAGTCTTCCAGAACCAAAACCCACCTGCACCACCCACAAATACTGCCACGGGCCCAGGACCACACCAGATCCTGAACTCCTGGACCCCCATCAACAAAGAGGATACCCAAAGACTCATGAACTCCATCCACTTGGGAGTACCTTTGCATCCAGGCCCTCATCACATCTTCAACCTGGCCAGGGCTACCATAGCACCTGAGCTCTGCCGAACTATCAATTGATCCTTCGAGACCACCACCTTCCCTTCAGACTGGAAGAACGCTGAGATCAACCCGCTACTCAAGAAACACACCGCCGACCCAAGGGAGCTGAAAAACTACAGAACCATCTCTCTGCTCCCTTTCCCAGCCAAAGTAGCGGAAAAGGCCATCAACCAGCAATGCACTGAATTCCTCATGACACACCAAATCCTAGACCCATCCTAATCTGGATTCAGGTGCAACCACAGCACCGAAACAGCACTTCTAGCAGCCACTGATGACATAAGCACCATACTAGACCACAGAGGCACAGCTGCACTCATCCTCCCTGACCTCTCTGCTGCATTTGACACAGTCTCCCACTCCACCCTCTGCGCCAGACTCCACGACGCCGGCATCCATGATGAAGCACTGGAATGAATGAGGTCCTTCCTCACTGGAAGAACACAGAGTGTCAGACTACCGCCATTCACATCAGAACCCAAAGATACATGCTGCCGAGGGGCCCAAGGATCATCCATCAGCTCGACGCTTTTCAACATCTACATGGCCGTGCTAGCCAAGATCATCACACAACATGGGCTAAACATCGTCTCCTACACCCACGATACCCAACTTATCCTCTCCCTGTCTGACGACCCCGTAAAGGCCAAGAGTAATTTCCACAATGCGATGAGAGCAGTCGCCTCCTGGATGGAAGTCAGCTGCCTCAAACTCATCTCGAACAAAACAGAGATCCTCATAATTGGCTCCACCCGCTTTGACCGGAAGGAGTCCTGGTGGCCTACCCCACTGGGAAACGCCCCGGCTCCCACAAACCATGCACACAATCAGGGCATCATCCTGGACACCTCGCTATCAATGGCCCGCCAAGTCGACGATGTCTTGTTGTCATGCTTCACACTCTCCGACTCCTTCGAAAGATCTTCAAGAGGATCCCTTCTGACACGAGAAAGACAGTCACCCACGCACTCGTAACTAGCAAACTTGAGTACGGCAAAGCACTCTATGCCAGCATCACAAACAACCTGCAATCAAGACTACAAAGAATCCAGAATGCAGCAGCCAGACTCATCCTGGACATCCCCTGACACAGCCACATCTCCTTCCACCTCAGAGACCTACACTGGCTCCCAGTAAACAAGCGCATCACATACAAACTCCTGAGCCACACCTACAAAGCACTACACAACATAGGACATGCATACCTTAACCACAGAATCACCTTCTATGTACCCAATAGACAACTCTGCTCTTTCCAGGCTCACCTTCGCAGCTGTTCCCAAATTCTGAAAAAGCACAACAGGAGGAAGATTCTTCTCCTACCTTGGAGCGTGCACATTGAACATACTACATCTCAAACTCAGACAGACCGCGTCACTGAAGCGCCTTGAGACCCTCCGGTGATTAGCCACTGTTTGGAAATTACTGATTGATTGATTGAAGAGGGAGGATAAGGGATTGGTATGAAGTGGGGATACAACACCAGACATCTCTCCTATCTGACCCTTATCTCCACCAGGTGCAAGAGGGGTTTCAGTCAGCGACCACTGCTCTTGAGACATACTCCATCTTAAATACTTAAGCATTTCTGCAGCTGCATCTGCCATTTAGCAGTTCCTTGAGTGTAGTTCCCAGCTACCCTGGTGGTGAACAAATCCACCAGATGTTTGAGACACCAATAGACAGGTATAAAACTTCATAGCAATAGACTAAGGCCTTCTTCTCCACTGCAGAATAGCTTGCTTCTACTCCTCATAATACACGGGAGGCATATGCCACAGTAACATCTCACCTGTCTTTCTCTTGCACATAGACATCCTCTGGCCATAGTAGCTGGCATCAGTAGCAATAATCCACTTGAAGCTGATGTGTAATGTTTAAGAACAGACATGAAAACGACTCCTACCATATGTATTTCATAAGCTTGTTCAAATACCTAGTTTTGTCAGCATCCCCCAAATTAATTTTACAACGTGTTTAGACGTTTAAAAGGACTAGGGGCCAGATGTACGTACCTTTGGGCCATTTGCGACAAGAAGAGACCATTTTGGTTTGTACATACCCCATTTTGCATTTCTGTAATCTATTTATCGAATCACAAAATAGGTTTGCAAATCGCAACTAGGAAGTGCGTTCCCTTCCTAACTGTGAGTCGCAAGGTTACTGAACGCGGTAACAAAACAATCACAGTTAGCACCAATTTCAAACTGGTGCTAACCCATTTGCAAAGAGGAAGGTGTCCCCATCAGACCCCCTTCCCCTTTGTGTTCCCATGCACCACTGCCTGCTCTGAAAAAATGAAAAGAAAACTTTTCATTTTTGTTTTTGAAATGCATTCCAACAGGTTGCCTTTTTAAAAAACTGCTTTATTTAAAAGCAGTCACAGACATAGTGGTCTCCTGTCCCCAGCAGGCCACCATCCCTGTGACGGCAGCCATTCCCAATGGAGTCGCAAATTACGACCTACCTCATGAATATTTATGAGCTAGGTCATTTGCGACCCCATTGTGAATCGAAAACAGTGTCATTGACACTGTTGTACATCAGGTTTTGCGAGTCGCAAAGCCTAATATTCGTACATGTGGCCCTAAGTTTGTTGTTCCTCAAAGTGAGTTGCAGCCTTAACATTTGTTCCTACCAAATGAACCATAGGAGTGACACAATAGTTAAAAATATGATGACAGAGATAATCCAACCAACTAACACCCAAAAAGCACCTTTTGCAATCCATTATCTTATTCCTGCCTAAATGACGATACAGCAAATATAATCTTGAAAATACATTCTTGAAAATAGGTTATGCTTTAAAGGTTTCTATGTTTCCATAGCTCTTGGAAAGTATATGGACATTAATGAAAAATACATGCTCCTGAACCAACATATGTCATCCTTGATACTGAATGTATGAAGCACTTTACAATCATCAGTGAGAACAGTCCTGGGACTAGCTGAAGATAGGTGCAAGGTTGTAAAGATAGATATTTCCTTAAGCTTTGTTAACATTTAACAGATAGGTAGAAGATGGTGACATTCAGTGCAGAAGGGTCTTTCTGTGAGAGCAAGGGAACACACCACTCAAGAGTTTAAATTTTCTCTATGAATTCCTCATAATACAGCCTCTTTAGTTCCCTCTTGTACTTCAGCATGATAGCAATACTATGTACTTATTGTAAGTTTGGAATCTGTCATCTGTGATAAACAATCCTGTGAGGTGCCTAAGTTATTAAAGTTACCTCAAGATTTGTCTGCTAGCATTCATCCTTACTCCATTTCTCTTACCCCTATTGTACCCATAAAAGTTGATCAGCATTATTGGCATCAAGCTTAATATGTAAATATGCCCGTTATGGTCAGCCCAACAGGCAATCATTCTCCTCCACCACATTAACCATACTCACTCTCCTAAACTCAAGCACTGTTTCAAACCAACCCATTAAGTCAGTAGGTTTGTTGCATATGCTTTTAGCCTGCTATCAGGTGTTTTTAATTCAACGTCCATAAACAATGACAATCAATTCATTCTTTATCAAAGAAATGATAGACCCAAAGTCTGCTACTATAGGAACATCATTGCCTTTTGTTTTAATAAAGCAAAATGCTTCATCTTGCTCCTAACCAACCTCACACGGTTGCATAACAGATCTGTTGTCTAATTTCCCCATCACCACTACTCACATATTCTCACCCTTTTTGCAGGCGTACTCCCAGGCCACCAAGGCCCTCATCATGACACTACCAGTAAATCCCGCTTACTGTCACGGTGATGGTCGCCAACATGCCAAAGAATATCCGTTTGCCATATTATGAAACACACACCAATCCGACAGAATACTGCCACATACACAAATCCGACAGCCCAAAGGTCAGTGTTAAACTGTTGGTACCAACACCCGTACCGTTAAGCCAACAAAACAACGCCCACTACATCATGACCCACGAATCACCACGGCGGACCTTCAATGGTGGTAAACCATTTGTGGTACACACCGGCGCACTCAGAACGGCAACCCAAATACTAAATTACACAACATTGACCAATACTAAATATACACACCTGACACTGATACACACACACACACACAGCACTATAAAACACACACCCACATCACCCACAAACCTTTACGAATTCAAATTATTGCCACCAGACAGACATCAAGACCACTGCGACAACTAGACCCACACACCCATACATCCATTACACACCCCACTACGCACATCCAACCACAGTACCCAACACCCACACACTTACAAACACCACAAAACACCAATGTCCCCACAAAGGCACCCCCGTTTCACAGATGAGGAGTTGCGGGTCATGGTGGAGGAAATAGTCAGGGTAGAGCCACAGCTGTTTGAAGCAGAGGTACAGCAAATATCCATTGCCAGGAAGATGGAGCTATGGCGGAGAATCATGAACAGGATGAACGCCGTGGGACAGCATCCAAGAACAAGGGACGACATCAGGAAGAGGTGGAATGACCTATGGGGGAAGGTATGTTCCGTGGCAGCAAAGCACCAGCTCGCCATACAGAGGACTGGTGGTGGGCCACCACCTCCTCCCCCACAGCTCACAGCATGGGAGGAACAAGTCTTGGCATTGCTGCATCCTGAGGGACTCACTGGAGTTGCCGGAGGACTGGACACTGGTGAGTCAACATTTACTACTTATTAACCCCCGTACCTGCATGCCATCTCACACCCTCAACCTCACTCCCATCATTTCACTCCATCCCACACACTGCACCTACACATATGACTAACCCCAATGACAATCCCTGCATGCCATACCAATGCATAGACAGCCCTCCCAGCCCTGCATGGTCACCTATCACCAAAGCATGCACAGCATGGAGAACTAAAAATCCCACAATCCATCAACATACACAATCAAAGGTGTCAGGGCAACAGCAACGATAGAGGGGAAGCTAGGGATGTACAATATGTCACAGACATGAAGCATAATACATCACTTACATCCCCGCAGGTGCCCCAGCCAATGTCAGGGGAGAGGAGGTGCCACGACTATCCAGTCCCCCAACAGAAGATGCCCCCAGTGATGACAGTAACTCTGGACCTCAGGATCTGGAGAAACAAGCTGGCCCATCAAGGACCACTGGACAGTCGGTCACCCCAGCCCACTCCCAGTCTACCACAGAGCCTCTCGCATCAGTATCCAACACCACAGTACCCTCCCAGCATCCCCACACCTCTGTCCCCAGGACACATCAGTCAGCATTGTGCTCACCTGTACAGGGACCCCAGTCCGCACCTAACCCCCAAGACATTCAGGGACCTGGGGTCAGTGGCAGTGGGCACTCCGTTCAGGGGACAGGGGCTCAGGGGAACAGAGACACTGGGAGGACGGCTGTGCGCCAGTGGGAGGACAGGCCCAGGGAACTGACTCTCCAGGAGGCACTCACCAAGATCATGGGGGCCTACCAACAATCCCAGGACACAATGGGCCAGATCCTTGACAACATGCAGGAGAACAAGCGACTGCAGGAGGAACACCATCAGGAGATCAGGGAGGACTTGCAGGCCCTCAACACCACCATGATCTCCATAGCAGGGGTGCTGGCAGACAGGGCCAACATCATGAGGGAATCAACAGCACAGCAGCGGGCCCCTATCACTAGCCCGTCTATTGACCAGCCCTCCACTTCTGCTGCAGCTAGTGGACAGGAGGCCCCACAACAGGACCCACAGGCACCAGAACCTCTCCCCCTGCATAAGGTGAACCACTCCGTAAACGTTCCCTGCAACCCAGACAGAAGCCAGAGACACTTGCCAAACCAACACCACCGCCAGGAAATGAGACTGTCCTGATTGTCCTCCTTGTGTCCCGCCCTGTCACCTTGTCTACTTTGAACTGCTTTTACTCCCCTTCCTATGGCCCCTTGGACACTGGACCTGTGCTACAAACAGACTGGAACAATATCCTGGACTTTCCTCTACCATCTCCTCATTCCATTGCACTTTTCTGTGTATTTTATAGCACTACAATAAACACCCTTGAATACAACTTGACTGATAGTATTTTATGTGTTGAGAATGTGCATTTAGGGGAACAGTCACATCTAGTGCAAATTATCTGAACACTGTGATAGCTGTAATGACCTGTAACTGTCTGTAGTAATCACATCAGAACTCTGTTGTCATATCACCAACATCTGTAAAATGACAAGCCATAAGTAACAGTAAGTCGATATGCAAAGGAAGTGAATGCAGTCATGCTACAGTCACACAGATGAAATCAATAGCCATAGCAATGACCAGTTCCACTGTCTCACCTGTGTGTCATTGGAAGTATTGACGTATAACTGATGTTCTGTTGCCCACATCCTCATCCTCTGCCTCCTCATCCTCACGTTTCTCAGGGTCCACTGCTGCCACAGGGGCATCTCCATTCTCTTCCTCCTGGAGAAAAGGCACATGTGGTCTGAGGGCCAGGTTATGCAACATGCAGCATGCCACTACTATCTGTCAGACCTTCCCGGGTGAGTAGCACAGGGATCCACCTGTCAGATGGAGGCACCTGAACCTGGCCTTCAGGAGGCTGAAGGTCCTTTTGATTATTCTTCTGGTTTGCCCATGTGCCTCATTATAACGGTTCTCAGCCCCTGTCCTGGCATTCCTCACAGGGGTCAGGAGCCACAATAGGCTTGGGTAGTCAGAGTTATCTGCAAATATTGAGGGACAAACAGCCTAACACAATGCTAAGGGGATAACACCTGAAGGCATACACTGACATACAGTGGGTGGGGACTCTGGCTCACCTATTAGCCACACCATGTGCCTCTGTAGTTGGGCCATCACATTTGGGATGCTGCTATTCCTCAGGTCAAAGGCATCATGCACCAATCCAGGATACTTGGCAGTGACATGGGAGATGTACTGGTCTGCTAGGCACACCATTTGCACATTCATTAAGCAGAAACTCTTCCGATTCCTGAACACCTGTTCATTCTGGTGGGGGAGACAAACGCAATATGTGTACAGTCAGTCGTCCCAATAATATTGGGGATACGTCCCATTGCATAGAATCCTGCCTTCACAGTGGACAAATCTTCCACCTGGAGGAAAGCAATGTAGCTGCACATGTGTTTCATCAAGGCAGACAGTACCCTTGCCATCACGATTGAGAACATTGGCTGTGACGCTCCTGCTGCCAAGCCCACTGTTACTTGGAAAGAACCAGTTGCCAGGAAATGGAGCACTGATAGCACTTGCACAAGAGGGGGGATCCCAGTGGGATGACGGATAGCTGATATCAGGTCAGGCTCCATTTGGTCACACAGATCTCTGACTGTGGCCCTGTCCAGTCTATAGGTGACGATAATGTGCCTGTCCTCCAGTGCAGCTAAGTCCAAAAGGGGTCTGTACACGGGGGTTTGTCTCCTCCTCCTATTCATCCACAGTGGTAGGTATCTAAGGGACACAAGAGTGAGTAGGCTGTCACAATTTGAACAATGAAACCGCCACCTCAGTGTACATAGAGCATCAATGTGATGGGACAGTGGGAATGGCAATGTATGTACAATTCTAGACATTGACGCAGTTATGGATAACCTGATTGTTGTCCACCACCATGAAATGGCGACCGCCTGTCCTGTATCTTGGAACAAGTGGAAGTGAGGTAACTCTGCCGACATTGGGTGTCGTGGCGGAAGGCGGTCTTGCACCGCTGTACAATTCCTCATTAGCGTATATGGGGCTCCATGGAGTACAGTGGCCAATGGGGATTAGCGTTGGCGGTGACGGTGTACACCGCCATGGATGTAATCGCCATTTTCGATCTAAATCCTCACGTTTCCTGGCTTTCCACAGGACAACACCTACACTGCGTGTGCTGCTGTGACCTGTGTCTGGAACCTATCATAGCCCGTGTGACCGGGAAAAGGGCCCCTGCCTTCACTTCGGGGGAGTTGGAGCGATTGGTGGATGGGGTCCTACCCCAGTACAGACTGCTGTATGGACCTCCAGACCAACAGGTGAGTACACCTTGGGTACAATGCATGTGGGAAGGATGCATGGAGATGTGTGTGCAAGCATCGTGTCGTCGGGGGGAATGTCTAGTGGTAGTGTACATGGTGGGCGCCGGGCGATGTGTGTGCCAATGGAGACGGAAATGAGATTGGTGGGCCATATGTGTGACCGGCTGGATTGTATGTGTAGTGGTGTCCTCCCATCTGTATCACATCTGCAGGTCAGCGCCCATCAAAAGAAGGGATTGTGGCGTGCCATCACCAAGGACGTGTGGACCCTGGGGGTCTACAGAAGGCAGAGCACCCACTGTCGGAAAAGGTGAGAGGACCTGAGACGCTGGGCATGGAAGACCGTAGAGGCCCAGCTGGGGATGGCCTCCCAAAGAGGAAGGGGTGCCTATCGGAACCTGACCCCCCTGATGGCCTGCATACTGGCAGTGGCCTATCCAGAGCTGGATGGGTGCTTGAGGGCAGCACAGCAGCCACAAGGAGGTGAGTACAGTGGGAGTTACAACAATAATTGGTAGGTGGCATGGGATCCAGGTGGTGGGTGTGAGTTAGTGGGTGCCCCTTAATGCGAGGTCAGATATTGCTGCATGATCCAGGTCAAGGGTAATGGGTGTATAGCAAATCCAGGTTACCTAGCTAGGTTGCATTTCATGTCAGACAGGGCTTAGTGAGTCCCAGGAGGGATGCAGTTGGCGGTCGTTGGCCCTCATCTTGCTATGGCATCTAAACAACTGAATGCAAGTGCAATGCATAGTGCTCAATCCTGATCCCTGTGTGGGACGGTACTGTGTATGCCAACTGTGGTGTTGGTGCTGTAATTGACCCAGTGCTGCCTTTCTCTCCCCCTTCTCCTTCTGTCATCCTGTTCATGTGTGCATTAGCATCATTTGGCGAGGGAGCAGGGGCGCTGGTGACAGAGGGAGCTGCATGCCACAGGACCCAAGAGGCAGAGTCCACCAACACCGAGGGAACCAGTGGGACAGAGGGCGAGGGGAGCACGACGGCGGAGACAGGAGGTGAGAACACTGACTCAGATACCTCCTCCGATGGAAGCTCCCTGGTGGTAGCGGACACCTCTGTGACCACCCAAGCTGCAGGTACAGCTTCCACCCCCGTACCAGAACCAACCTCCCAGCAGCCAGTCAGCGAGTTGCCCGTGCCCGCTCACCCAGGAGGGTGGGCATCTCCTTTGCCCCAAGCACCTCAGGCCCTGCCCCAGTGAGCCCTGCTGCCCTGAGTAAGGAGGCTATTGACCTCCTGAGATCCATCTCTGTAGGGCAGTAAACCGTTGTGAATGCCATCTAGGGGCTGGCATCCAAGATACAACAATGCAATGCATTCCTGGGGGGCATCCACTGTGGATTGGCAGCCCAACAGAGATCAAATCAGGCTCTGGCCTCCTCTCTGATAGCAGCCATTGTCTCTGTTCCTACCGTCCCCCCTCCAACTACCACTTCCTAGTCTCCTCAACCCCAACCCATACCATGCACACATACATACGAGCATGCACACAAGACATCACACAAGAGTGGCACAGTCAAACACAGGCAGCACACTTTAGTCCACAAGCAGTCACGCAAGCATCAGACAGTTGCACACACAACCACATCTATTGCCTCCACTGTCTCCCCCTCCTCCAACTCCCTCAAAGTCACATCCACACTCACACATGCATGCACTGCTTCAGCATCCACCACCAGCATCACCACACCAAGCAGCACACACACTTCACTAGGAGACACCTCCACAACATACATCCACGCGTCCCCTGTGTCCTCTCCCACCCTGTCTGTCCCTCCCCTAAACAACACAAGTGCAGGTACTCAAACACCCAACAGCCATCCACCTCACATCAGCACACTGCCAATGCACCTGTGCCCAAGTCCAGCAGACGTACTCCTCCAACAAACACTCCCTCAACCTCCACTCCCATCCCTCCTCCCTCATCCTGCCCCACCGTCCCTAAGAAGCTTTTCCTTGCCCAACTTGACCTCTTCCCTCCCTCTCCCCCCCATCCTGCTCATAAGAGCAGGTTCCCAACGACCCAGCCCAGCACCTCTGCCAAACAGTCCACAGGGAGAGTGGAGGCACCTCCTAGTCATTCAGGCAAGACAGTGAAGGATCCCACTCCACCAGCCAGGAATGGGAAGGATCCCATCCACCAGCCAGGAAGGGGAAGAAGCCCTCACCTCCTGCCAGGAAAGGGAAAAAGCCCTCACCTCCAGCTGAGACACAGGAGCCCTCGCCTCCAACAGGGGCTGCCCAGGAGGCCCCTTCCCCTGCTGAGACAATGCAGCCCTCACCTCCAGCATAGGGCATGTAGGCCACCCTTCAGGGACTGCTGTACAAGGAGCCCCCTCCAGAACCAGTGGGCAAGTACCCCACCTGAGAGACTGTGACCTTGCACTCCCCAGCAAAGGATAATGAGCATGGAGCCCACTCCAGAACCAGTAGGCAAGAACTCCACCTGAGAGACTGTGACCTTGCACTCCCCAGCAAAGAAAAATGAGCATGGATCCCCCTCCAGAACCAGTGGGTAAGAACTCCATCTGAGAGACTGTGACCTTGCACTCCCCAGTAAAGGATAATGGGCATTGAGCCCCCTCCAGAACCATTGGATAAGTACCCCACCTGAGAAACTGTGACCTTGCACTCCCCAGCAATGAGTACCGGGCATGGAGCCCCCTCCCGAACCAGTGGGCAAGTTCCTTACTTCAGCTGAGGTGCCCCCCCTTCTCTCTGAGCTGCCTGCCCAAAATGTCCCCTTACATTTTATTTTGCTTTCACACTATATATATGACAACTTGTTCCCATTCACTGTTTAAAAAAATACACTTTTTTTTTATAAAGCATATTTTTCAAAGACTAAAATATCAGCCAATGTCAGGTAATATGTATATAGTATGAAAGAATATATAAATCGACTAAACACACACCTCCACACCCAATATTCTCCTTCTAGTGCTTCTTTACCTGTCCAGTCAACAAATCCATCATCCACACACCAATAAGATCTGACCTTCACGCCCAGTATTTTCCCTTCCAGAGATTCATTTATGTATAGACTATGCTTTGCCTAGTAGACTGTTTGTGTTCTGAATCATTGGATATCTCTTCCCCAAATTAACCAAGCTGCCATCAGTGTGCCTCCAGTCACACATTTTTAGGTGGACCATAGCAGCACGTGATTGCTGCTTTTCCGGCATGTATCTGGGCTTTACATCACACCCACTGCACGCCCATCACTATCACTTGTTCATCGTCTTCCCCTTCAAAAATCCTTTATTTTCATTGGTAAATGCTTTACATTTGTGCCTCCTTGGGGCGGTTTAGCTACCTCCTGGGACATCGCCCCAGTTACATGGCTAATTGCACTTTTGCCAATACATTTGACAGCGAGCAAACTTCTTTTTCCTTTCCTGTGCTGCTTCATGCTGATGCCGTGGCGCTTTGACTCGGCTCCCTTATGTGAAACTGTAAAGTCCGGTTAGGAGTTTACAACGCTAATAGCTCTGCCTTGAGCAAATGCGAGACCTATTACATTGCAAATGCTTGTTATTGCTGCTGAAAGATGGCCACAATTTGCAGCGCATCATGGATGGCTTAAATTTAGGAACAAGAGCATTTTCATCGGGATCTTATTTTATTCTGCTATGGGAATTATTAGGAGAACATTTTGCACATTTAAAAGAAACACATTCAGGTGTATTTATATAGCGTTCTGTCTGGGGGTGGCAGCAGAAGTTATTAAAAGGGTGTTCTTGAAGATTTGTGGTGGACAAAGGTCAGAGGAGCAGTCGACTGGCCTGCTTGTTTTGGCAAGATCCATAAATTTAGTATCTGATAGTTGTTTGAAGGAAAGCAGAGGCTGGGTTAGCCTACCCTTTGGAGTGATTTTAGGAAAACTCCTGATATTGATAGTTTTCTTTTGGTTTAAAAAGAAATCCATCATGCCTTCTTTGGTTGTGTAATGATTTGCCAGTTCGTCAGTAAAAGTTAGGGAAATGGGATGGTTCCTTTTGGGGCATTTACGTTTAAGAACGTTGGGAACATTTTGCACATTTTTTATTCTGAATTCTGTTTGAATAGTAGCTTGTTTTAGGTTTTTTAATAGATGACTTGTATATTCTGTTGTGTTTGTGTAGGTGAAATTTGTGTTCAGTATTGTTTGTTTTGAGCCAGATGTCTTGCAACTTCGCACTTTGTTGTTTAATCTTTTTTAGTTCTACGTTCATTCAAGATCTCTGTTTTCTTTTTGCATGTTTTGCTGTGTTTTATGGAATTCTACAGCAGGACGGGGGGCAAGAATTACACTTCATCTTTCTTCATTGCATTCTCCAACAAGATGATTGTACACTCTGCCCACCCCGAGAGGACTTCCAGAGAAATGAGGTTACCTGATGTCTTGCCATCCTCCACCATGTCCAAGATTTTTGTAAGGGGCCCGCCACATCCAAGTCCTTGTCCTGGCAGGCCCACCAGGAGCGGTCTATCCCTTTCTTCGGGTCTCTTATGTATTTACCCAAAAAGGTGACTATGCGCTCATCAATGTCAGGGGAGAGAGCTACTTTGATTTCTAAGGAATGTTGGGGACACTCCACTCAGAGGCAGTTATGGACCTCTTTGTCCAGTGGCTTTCGAAGGCGTGCTGCGACATAGGCTGAAACTTTTTCCATAGGAAACCATTCAGCAGAATGAGGTTGTAGGAGGGTTTCTGGGTCAAGCATATCTGAGTGTCCTGGGGTGGATTCCTCTGCTGCCTTTTCCTGAGGATGACCGGGAGAAGGACGCCAGGGATGAGAGTTTGACTTTTGCTCGGCGTCGAGTTCAAAGGAGACTGTAGGTCATGAGAGGGCGAAGGGGCCAACGAGGACTCTAAAATACGGGGAGCCACTGAAGGCCTGGCAGGCCGGGCTCGGCTGCGTCCAGAGATTCAGGACTTTCACGGGCTAGTAAGGAGCGATTTCGTTTAGCAAAATTGTCCAGATCAACACCAGATATGGGGTCCCTTTTGCGCTTTACCAGTGGTGGCAGTTGGATAGAGCCCCCTGGGTGTCAAAGGGGGGCGATCCCCAGTTCCACTTCCCTCCCAGGGAGGGGTTTGAAGCAGCATTCAATGTACTGCATTAGAGACTTCTCCAAGGGTACAACCCACAGGGCCACTACTTTGGTAATGGAGGCGTCCATGACCTCACAAAAGTGATCTTCAATAGAGAGGAAGGTAATAGCCTCCTCCTCCACATATAAGGCTTCAAAATAACTCATGGTGGTGTAATGCGAGTAAGTCCCAGTAATGGTAAGAATGCCCTGCAGGGATGGAGGCCCAGGTAATGAGCAATGTGTATTGGGGTTACCCAGCAGGGGGACCCAAGAAGCAAATAACAGGTATCAGGCCCTGCAGAACACCACTCGCGCACAATAGTTAATGAAGGGCTATGGTGTGGCCATGTGGGGGCACTAATTAGGATTGTAATCCCTGCCAACCGCACTGACAAGAGTATTGAAAATGGGTGCACTGATCGGGATAGAAGTGACGCGCTAGGCTCATTGAAGCGGTTCCCTCTGGTGGCCAGAGGCAGCTGCTGCACAGCCCCAGGCGCCAAATCGCATCAGAGAAAACAGCAGACAGCGGCCATGAAAGAGCAACAAGCGTTCCTGCGGCCACAGTAACGGCTCGGGTAAAAGCCGTACTGTTGCGTAGGTTCTCATTAGGGTAATGAGGCTACTGGATTTGGGCAGTAGGACTGCCTGGATTGTGGGTACTGAGTACAATTCCACACCAGGTGACACCTGACTGCCTAATCTGGGGTTTCCGGCTAAGTAGCAGTGCCCCATCTCTGACCGAGATGATTGTGGCAACCAAGCTTATGGTAAAATAGACTCCCCAGGGAATCGTGGTACATCATATCGCATCCCTTTCTCTCAGTTACCAAGATCTCACTCAGGCAAAGACAATGGAGGCAGAATATATTTTATTAAGCATTTATTAAAATATCTGCATCTTAGATAAAAGCATATGCATAGCAATAACGAGAATGAAAGATGTGACTAAAAATGTAAAACACAAAAACAGTCCTACCATGCTGTCTAAACAGGAGAGTGGATTTAAAAACCCCCTCACCTACGCTAAGTATGAGCACTGCATACTAAGCCTACTCTGCTCTTTGGGTTTCCCCTGGGAAAACATCATCCCTAATACCTGGAGAAGAGGCCTGAGGTCTAAAGAGACACCGTAACCATCTGGTTCAGGGCTCTATCATTTAAACAAGTAGCTGTAATGAAGCTTGTAGCATTCAGCATACAGTCGTGGTCGTCTGGCTGGAATCTCCCTCTAATGTGTCGTGGGCTAAGTGGTGTTTATATAATAAAACAGCTGACATTCTAAGAAACGGTTCCCACGTATGAGTGTGTTTTTTTCTGTGAATGCTGTAGGCACAGCATACCACGTTTGTCGGCAACCCTATCTGACTCTAGCCTTGAAGAAAGCACAAAGTGAATTACATGACCTATTAAGAATACAATGCTTTCGTAGGCGAAAGGACAATTAGATAGAGAGAAAATAAAACAGCACCGCAAATGAACCTATTGCTAGAAAAATAAAGCAATGCCATATAAAAGGTAATAGGGTGAAAGTGCACAGCAGCAGGCCTAGTTAGCTAAAACAAGGTGTCTAAAATAGCTATACAACAGTACAAAGAAAAGAGTGAACTAAATTAGACAGAATTAGCAAGTAACGAGGAGCGTTCTTGCAGCCCCAGGCAAGGTCAATAAACTAACACAATAATGTGGTAATTATCAAATGGAAGAGGTGCAAGGTCGGAGATACTTAACTCGGCTGCCGAGCAGCGAGAAAAGAGGAGACTGCAAAAGAGGCATAGGACTATGAAGCTACAGAGACTGTTTTGATTGGGTTTTTACTGTTGTTTCTATGACTTCTTTCTCTCGGCGTTATTGGAAATTAAGTCTGTTGTTCTGGTACTTGACTGCTATTAATAAAACACAGAAAGATGAAGCGTAATCCTCACCTCCATCTCCCCAATACAATTGAAACTTTCCTTCACGCTAGCTAGGAAACATTTCATTGTGATATCAAAATCTTCCAGCAGCCAGTCATAGACTTTATTGTGTCCAGATCTGTGTTGGATGTTAGTTGTGTTTCTAAATCCTCAAAATTCAGTTTGGTCCAAGGTCAATATGTTCTTGCTAGTAAGTTGGCCTTAGGTGTGGAGAGGTGTCATGTGTTGGAAAGCTACCAGATGGTGGTCTGACCATGTGACTGGAGTAATTCTTTGGAAAGTGATTGGCAAAGATGACATCTAGGATGTGTCCAGTGATGTGTGTGGGTTGGACAGGATCTGATGAAGCTTCAGTGTGTCTAATGTAGTGATGATAGTTCTGGGATCAGGCACATTAGGTTTATCAAACCATGGTGGTCATTACAACCCTGGCGGACTGTGTTAAAGCGGCGGTAAGGACGCCAACAGGCCGGCGGTAAAAAAATTGGAATTACGACCGTGGCGGAAACCGCCAACAAAGACAGCCACTTTAACACTCCGACCGCCACAGCGGTACAGACAAACAGCTTGGCGGTCACTGCCAACAGACAGGCGGAAGACAAAGTACCGCCCACAGTATCACAACCTACCAATCCGCCACCTTTTCTGGGGCGGATTCACCGTGGACAAAAACATGGCAGAAACAGGATCTCGAAGGGAAAATGCTCACCTCTACACACCCCACGAGGAATCCGGTCACCATGGAACCTGAGCTGCACATCCTGCCAGCCCTCCTCTTCATGCTCCTCTACCAGGAGCACGAACGCCGGCGGCAAAGACAGCGGCGATTACTGCACGACACAGGGGAGGGAAAAAACTGGGACACACAAACCCAACACGCAACACCCCCACCTCCACCCACGACAACACACACACTAATACATATTTATACATTATAGTAACACCCCCATCCCCCCGGAAGAATGCAAAGATAAAAGGAAATGAGTGTAACCCTAGTAATATATTAAAATCAAGTATGCAAAAATATATATATACACCATAAACAAAATATACACCAAGCTTAGTAGTCCAGGTAGTGCTCCAATGAAGTCCGTGGAACACTGGGCCCACACGGTATGGGTGAGGCCCACACAAGATCCCCGACCATGACGGAGAGAACACTGCAGGGGCATCAGAGAGCAAGAAAACAGGCACCTCAAGGGGAGGGAAAGGGAGGGCACCTCAGCCGGTTCAGTGCACGACGCCAAATCCACGAGAGGGCCACATGCCCGCTGTTCTATCCTGGGGAGTGCAAAGCCACAGTCTCTCAAGTCTCTACAGTGGGTGGCTTGCCCACTGTTCCATCCTGTGGAGTGCAAAGCCACAGTCTCACAAGTCTCTACAGTGGGTGGGTTGCCCACTGTTCAATCCTGGGGAGTGCAAAGCCACAGTCTCTCAAGTATCTACAGTGGGTGGATTGCCCACTGTTCCATCCTGGGGAGTGCAAAGCCACAGTCTCACAAGTCTCTACAGTGGGTGGGTTGCCCACTGTTCAATCCTGGGGAGTGCAAAGCCACAGTCTCACAAGTCTCTACAGTGGGTGGATTGCCCACTGTTCCATCCTGGGGAGTGCAAAGCCACAGTCTCACAAGTCTCTACAGTGGGTGGGTTTCCCACTGTTCAGTCCTGGGGAGTGTAAAGCCACAGTCTCACATGTCTCTACAGTGGGTGGATTGCCCACTGTTCCATCCTGGGGAGTGCAAAGCCACAGTCTCACAAGTGGATGACAGTCTCCACTGGTTCTGGAGGGGGCACGGTGCCTAGAGTGCTTCATCCTGCTAAGGACAGAGGAACAGGGTCAAGACTGATTTGCATATGGCTGGGTCCAAACTGGGGTGGCATGGTAAGCAAAAGAACGATGGATTAAACCCAGATCTATGACTGGGGGTGAGTGTTTGACAATGTTCAGCATTCCGTCCATCACTTGTTGTTTTTGCAGTGGATGTATCTCTCCACTGCTTCTGGAGGGGGCATGGTGCCCAGAGTGCTTCATCCTCCTAAGGACAGAGGTAGTGGATGACAGTCTCCACTGGTTCTGGAGGGGGCTCTGTGCCCAGAGTGCTTCATCCTGCTAGTGACGGACTCAGTAGCGTCAGTGCCCTTGGCGCTCATGGGTCGGCGGTGCCCTGTTCAGCGGTGCTTGTGGCGGCGGTGCCCTGTTCAGCGGTGCTTGAGGCGGCGGTGCCCTGTTCAGCGGTGCTTGAGGCGGCGGTGCCCTGTTCAGCAGTGCTTGAGGCGGCGGTGCCTTGTTCAGCGGTGCTTGAGGCGGCGGTGCCCTGTTCAGCGGTACTTGAGGTGGCAGTGCCCTGTTCAGCGGTGCTTGAGGCGGCGGGCTCCTTTGCAGTGACTCAACTGCTGGCGGTCCTCTCTGTCCCAGCGGGGCTTGTGCTGGCGGTCCTCTCTGTCCCAGCGGGGCTTGTGCTGGCAGTCCTCTCTAGCCCAGCAGGGCTTGTGCTGGCGGTCTTCTCTGTCCCAGCGGGGCTTGTGCTTGCGGTCCTCTCTAGCCCAGCCGGGCTTGTGCTGGTGGTCCTCTCTAGCCCAGCGGGGCTTGTGCTGGCGGTGGCCTCCTGAGCAGCTGGGCAGGTGCTGGCGGTGGCCTCCTGGGCAGCAGGGCAGGTGCTGGCGGTGGCCTCCTGGGCAGCGGGGATAATGGCGGTCTCCTCCGCCGTGCTGCTCTTCCCAGACTTGTCGGGTTTCTTGTGGCCCTTCCCCACCTTGGAAGGTGTTGCAGCTGACTCCACACTCCCACCGGGACCCCTGGGGGCGGCTTTGGTGGCTGGAGTCTTCCCCCTCTCCTGCCGGGCACTGGCCAACTTTTGATGCTTGACAGGTGGGGGACTGTCCATGCTGTGGCTCCGTGCCACACTGGCTGCCCTGGTGGCCGGTGCACTCCAGATTCCGGTGACTACAGGCACCACTGGTCCCGGAGATGTTGTGGCTGAGGTGCTAGGTTGGGACCTGGAGAGTCGGGCCCTAGGAGACGGACGGGGTGGGGGAGGTGTGGGAAAGAGGTCAAGGTTGGACAGGATAAGTTTTTGGGAGACACTGGGACGGGAAGCTGGAGGGGGTTTGGGAGTGGAGGAGGAGGTTGTGGTTGTAGGAGGTGTTCGTTTGGTGACTTTGGGTGAAGGTGCATGCGCTGGAGGCTGTCGTGAGGTGGATGGCTGTTGGGTGGGTGTGTGCCTGCGTTTGTGTATCTTGGGAGGTGGCGTCACAGACACACTGGGAGAGGACACAGGGGACGTGTGAATGGTAGTGGGGGTGGTGACTGCACGTGAGCGGGGTGTGGTGGTGTGTGTGCTGGTGATGGGAGTAGTGGCTGTAGATATAGTGCATGCAGGTGTGAGTGGAGACAAGACTGGGAGGGAGGAGGGAGACGAGGAAGAGGGGAACACAATGGAGGCAGTGGATGTTGGTGTGTCTGCATGTGTGTGATGCTTGCGTGAGTGCCTGTGGGATGTGTGGTGCTTATGTTTGCCTGAGCTTCCCTTGTGTGTTGACGTGTGTGCATGCTGGTCTAAAGGTGTGCTTGGGATAGGCTGGGGTACAGGGGATTGGGTCTGGGTGGAGGAAGTTTGTGGGGGGAGGCTAGAGAAGGGGACAATGACTGCCATCAGTGCTGAGGCCAGAGTCTGAAAAGCTCGCTGAAGGGCCGCCTGACCAGAATGAATGCCCTCCAGGAATGCATTTGTTTGTTGCAACTGCCTTTCTACACCCTGGATGGCATTCAAAATGGTAGACTGCCCAACAGTGAGGGACCTGAGGAGGTCAATGGCCTCCTCACTGAGGGCAGCAGGGGTGACTGGGGCAGGGCCTGAGGTGCCTGGGGTGAAGGTGATGCCCACCCTCCTGGGTGGGCGGGCATGGGGCAAAGGCTGAGGTGCTGCTGGGAGGGCAGTGCTGGTAGGGGGGGTGGCGGCTGTACCTTTAGATGCGGGGGGCACAGATGTTGCCGCCACCACAAGGGAGCTCCCATCAGAGGACGAGTCCATGTCGCTGGTGACAGCTCCTGTCCCCGCCGTGGAGCTCCCCTCGCCCTCCGTCCCACTGGTGAACTCCGAGTCCGTAGTCTCGCCTTCCAGGGCCATGTGGGATGCAGCTCCCTCCTGCTCCGGTGCCACTGCTCCTCCGCCTGATGATGCTAATGCACACAAGAACAGGGAGACCACAAAAAGGGAGGGGACGACAGAAGAAACACATGTTGAGTGCATGCATTACCGCTACCGTTGACGGACACGACAGACACAGAAGCCCCCTGCACTACGCAGCGCTCTTGGGCTCCACTGTTCAATCCCTGGGAAATGGCCTACAAGGCTATGGACGACATCTGCACACATGGATGACACAGGGGCATGACTAGGTGTACTTGGCAATCTACAGAGGTGGGGTGGGATGCCACATGGCCTGCCTTACGAAGGGTCCTTACCTACTAAACTCGCCCTGGCCTAGGGAAACCCAAAGCCCACCTCCCCCACCCAGATACCTCCACTGCGCGCAAAATCACGCCCTTGTGGTTGCTGCCTCAAGCGCCCATCCAACTCCGGGTACGCCACCACCAGGATGCTAAACATCAGGGGGGTCATGGTGCGACGGGCACCCCTCCCACATTGGGAGGCCATCCCCAGCTGAGCCTCCGCCGTCTTGTTGCTCCAGCAGCGAATGTCCTCCCATCTTTTCCGGCAGTGGGTGCTCCATCTGTGGTAGACCCCCAGGGTCCGGACGTCCTTGGCAATGGCACACCAAATATCTTTTTTCTGGTGGGCGCTGACCTACATGAATTGTACAGGGGGAAGAGAAACTTATTACCAACTGCTCCGTCACAGTCATTGGCCCCCATCCCTACCCTTGCCATGTGGCACATGCACTCACCGTCGTTTTCTGCATGCCTCAATCTCCCCCCCCCCATCTTACAACCACCCCACTCCACACAGGCATAGCCCATTCAGCATGCTCCCAGTGTACTTACCTGTTTGTCTGGAGGACCGTAGAGTAGCGTGTACTGGTGGAGGACCCCGTCCACGAGTTTCTCCAACTCCTCCGATGTGAAGGCAGGGGCCCTTTCCCCAGACACTCGAGCCATTGTCTCTTCCAGACCTAGGTCACAGCAGCACTTTCAGTGTAGGTCCTCTCCTGTCGAAGATCAAGTATCGAGTGATTGAACAGATAGAAAATGGCAGTCACGTCTGCGGCGGTGCGTACCGTCACCGCCGGCGTACATTGCCGTTGGCTCATGGGACCCATAGGGCCCAATGTTAACCAATGCAGCATTGCGCCGCGGTCTTCGACCGCCTACCGCGACGGTGTACAACGCTAGCGCAGTTACCTCACATACCATTGTCCCACTTTAGAGGTAAGGCAGCCGCCATTTCAGGGGCTCACGTGGCTTAATTTCTAACTGTGTCACACATACCTAGGCCTAGACTAAACACACATACAGGCCACTTTTCAGATTAGGATTCGTGTTCTGTGTAAGCTGTGGGTACGTACCTCTGAGTTGGTTGACTCTGTGCTCGCTTTTGTCCTTCATAGGCACCGTCCGCTGGGACATGTGAGGAGATGGCGGCATCCTCCGGTGTACAGACCGCTGGTGGACCTGTCGACTATGGAGAAAAGATATGTGAGCATCACATACAGGCTTGACCGTGCCACAATCCATGAACTGTGTACCCAGCTGGAGCCAGACCTGATGTAAGCTATCCGCCATCCCACAGGAATCCCCCCTCAAGTGCAGGTGCTGTCAGTGCTCCATTTCATTGCAAGTGGGTCAATTCAAACAACAGTGGCCATAGCATCAGGGATGTCCCAACCTATGTTTTCCAACGTGTTGTCCAGAGTGTTGTCTGCCCTGCTGAAACACATGCAGAGCTACATCGTTTTCCCTCAGGTGGAGGATTTGCCTACAGTGAAAGGTGATTTCTATGCCCTGGGACATATCCCCAACATCATAGGTGCCATTGATGGGACCCATGTGGCTTTGGTCCCCCCTGGAGGAGTGAACAGGTGTACAGAAACAGGAAGAGTTATCATTCCATGAATGTGCAGATGGTGTGTTTGGCAGACCAGTACATCTCCCATGTGAATGCCAAGTTCCCTGGCTCAGTGCATGACGCCTACATCCTGCGGAATAGCAGCATCCCTTATGTGATGGGTCAACTCCAGAGGCACCGTGTGTGGCTATTTGGTGAGCACCTGGAAGCAAGACAGTGGGAATGGTTGTCTGGGTCTGGGGTTATCCCTACAGGTTAGTGTGTGTCTAACAGTTGTCCCTCGCCATTTGCAGGTTACTATGGTTACCCCAACCTGTCATGGCTACTAACTCCAGTGAGGAATCCCAGAACTAGGGCAGAGGAACGCTACAATGAGGCCTGTGGGCGAACTCAGCGGATTATCGAACGGACCTTCGGCCTCCTGAAGGCCAGGTTCATGTGCCTCCATATGACAGGTGGATCCCTATTCTACTCACCAAAGAAGGTGTGCCAGATCATCGTGGCCTGCTGTATGCTTCACAACTTAACTTTGCGACAACAGGTGCCTTTTCTGAAGGAGGATGGTCCAGATGGCGGTGTTGTTGCAGCTGTGGAGCCTGTGGACAGTGAAGAGGAGGAAGCTGAAGAAGAGGACATGGACAACAGGAGCTCAGTGATCCTGCAATATTTCCAGTGAAACACAGGTAATGGTACAGACCTGCCTACTACATGAACTTTAACACTACTACCTCTCTACTGTCTGTCGCTTTCACCCAGTGTATGGTCACTGAGTTGTCACTTTCCCTTACGATTTCAGAGATGTGGGTCCCACAGTGTGACATCTGCTTTGTTTCCTCATGGACTAGAGCTGTGTGACATAGGTATGTTGACATTATAATTGAAAGAGCATTTTGTCACTGTAATTGCTAATACAAAATTTCGAAATCACAGACTGACTGCAGATTGTTTTGTGCTTCAAGGGTGTTTAATTAAGGGCTCAATATTGGAGGGGGTTGTAAAATGGTGAGGGGTGATGGTGGAGGAATGTCCATGGCAGAGTCCAGTCTATTAGTCTCACATGTGCATTGCCCAAATGGGCATAGGAAGTGGAACTGGGGCAGTTTGAAGATGGACAGTGTGACAAGGTGGGACAAAAGGATGACATTCAGGGCGGTCTCATTTCTTGGCGGGGGCCTTGGCATCATTCTCTGTCTTTGTCCTGGATCTCAGGGACCATTTGCGGGGTGGTTATCCCTCTGCAGGGGGTGGGGTGCTGGGCGGTGCCTCCTGTCCACTAGCGCTGGCGGAGGTGGTGGGCAGTTCATCATCCATGCTAGTGTCAGGAGCCCCTTGTTGTGCCACAGTGTCCCTCCTGGTGTTGAGTACTTCCTTCAGCACCCCTACGATGGTGCCCAGGGTGGAATTGATGGTTCTGAGTTCCTCCCTGAAGCCCAAATACTGTTCCTCCTGCAGGCGCAGGGTCTCCTGAAACTTGGCCAGTACTGTTGCTATAGCCTCCTGGGAGTGGTGGTAGGCTCCCATGATGGAGGAGAGGGCCTTGTGGAGAGTGGGTTCCCTTGGCCTGTCCTCCCCCTGTCGCACAGCAGCCCTCCCAGTTCCCCTGTGTTCCTGTTCCTCCGTCCCCTGGACCGTGTGCCCACTACCACTGCCCCAGGTCCCTGTTGTTGTTGGGGTGGTGGGTTAGCCTGGGTTCCCTGTAGTGGTGGACACACTGCTGATTGACGTGTCCTGGGGACAGGGGTATGGGCCCGCTGGGTGGGTGCTGTGCTGGTGTTTCCAGAGGGGGGAAGCTCTGCAGTGGCCTGTGACTGTGTGATGGGAAACTACTGTCCTGAGGTCCCCGATGGGCCGGGCTGGTCATCTAGATCCAGTTGGACAGAGCTGCTGTCATCACTGTGGGCCTCTTCTGTTGGTGGTGTGGACATGTGTGGACCCTCCTGTACGGTGACATTGGGTAGGGGTCCTGCAGGGGTATAAAAGGATGTTTATTACATCTGCATGTGCCATGGTGTGCAATGGGTGGGTGACCGTGTACCCCAGTGGTTGCATTCCTGTGTGGGACCTTGTGTGATGATGGTTTAGGGGGGTGCATGGGTATGTGCAATTGGCATGCTTTGGTGTTGCATGCAGGGCTTGGTGTTGGGATGTGTGGTTTGTGATGTTGGGACATTTGTGAGGAGTTGGAGTGATGGGGGTGAGGGTGAGGGTGGGGGTATGTGATGGCATGCAGGTAGGGTGGGGGTTGTATTAGTTAAGATTTGACTTACCAGAGTCCATTTCGCCATCTACTCCTGCGAGGCCCTCAGGATGCAGAATCGCAAAGACCTGCTCCTCCCATGTTGTTAGTTGTGGGGGAGGAGGTGGGGGTCCGCCGCCAGTCCACTGAACCTCAAGGTGGTGTCTTGAGACCATGGAAAGCACCTTCCCCCGTAGGTCGTTCCATCTCTTCCTGATGTCATCCCGATTTCTTGGGTGCTGTCCCACTGCGTTGACCCTGTCCACTATTCTTCTCCATACCTCCATCTTCCTAGCAATGGAAGTGTGCTGCACCTGTGATCCGAATAGCTGTGGCTCTACCCGGACGATTTCCTTCACCATGACCCTGAGCTCCTCCTCTGAGAACCTGGGGTGCCGTGCCATGGGGTGGTGCGGGGGATGTGTGGGGTGGTGTGTGTGGTGATAAGTGTGCTGATATGTAGTGGTGTGTTGTGTGAGGTGCGTGGAAGTTATGTGGGTGATGGTATTGTGTACCTGTGGATGCTTGGTAGTAGTTTGTAGTGTCTCTCTCTGGCCTTCTTTCGGTGTTTTTCTCGTAGGGGTTTGTGGGTGATGTGGGTGTGTTTTTTTTATTGTCTTGGGTGTGTGGGAGTGGTGTGTGTATGTGTATCGGGTGTGTGTATTTTGAATTGTCCAATGTGGATGTGTTTTGTAAAAGTGTGTGTATTTTGAGCGCGGCGGTGTGTACCGCCAATGGAATACCGTGGTTGAAAGAGCGCCGCGTGGATTCGTGTGTCGTAATAGTGTGGGCGTGTGAGAAAGTAGCCTCTTTCTAGCCTTGTTAACCCCACTTTTGGCCTGTTTGTGAGTGTATGTCAGGGTGTTTTCACTGTCTCACTGGGATCCTGCTAGCCAGGGCCCAGTGCTCATAGTGAAAACCCTATGTTTTCAGTATGTCTGTTATGTGTCACTGGGACCCTGCTAGTCAGGACCCCAGTGCTCATATGTTTGTGGCCTATATGTATGTGTTCCCTGTGTGGTGCCTAACTGTCTCACTGAGGCTCTGCTAATCAGAACCTCAGTGGTTATGCTCTCTCTGTACAAATTGTCACTAACAGGCTAGTGACCAATTTTACCAATTTACATTGGCTTACTGGAACACCCTTATAATTCCCTAGTATATGGTAATGAGGTACCCAGGGTATTGGGGTTCCAGGAGATCCCTATGGGCTGCAGCATTTCTTTTGCCACCCATAGGGAGCTCTGACAATTCTTACACAGACCTGCCACTGCAGCCTGAGTGAAATAACGTCCACGTTATTTTACAGCCATTTTACATTGCACTTAAGTAACTTATAAGTCACCTATATGTCTAACCTTTACCTGGTAAAGGTTAGGTGCAAAGTTACTTAGTGTGAGGGCACCCTGGCACTAGTCAAGGTGCCCCCACATTGTTCAGGGCCAATTCCCTGGACTTTGTGAGTGCGGGACACCATTACACGCGTGCACTACATATAGGTCACTACCTATATGTAGCTTCACAATGGTAACTCCGAATATGGCCATGTAACATGTCTATGATCATGGAATTGCCCCCTCTATGCCATCCTGGCATAGTTCGCACAATCCCATGACCCCAGTAGTCTGTAGCACAGACCCTGGTACTGCCAAACTGCCTTTCCTGGGGTTTCACTGCAGCTGCTGCTGCTGCCAACCCCTCAGACAGGTTTCTGCCCTCCTGGGGTCCAGCCAGGCTTGGCCCAGGATGGCAGAACAAAGGACTTCCTCTGAGAGAGGGTGTTACACCCTCTCCCTTTGGAAAATGGTGTGAAGGCAGGGGAGGAGTAACCTCCCCCAGCCTCTGGAAATGCTTTCATGGGCACATTTGGTGCCCATTTCTGCATAAGCCAGTCTACACCGGTTCAGGGACCCCTTAGCCCTGCTCTGGCGCGAAACTGGACAAAGGAAAGGGGAGTGACCACTCCCCTGACCTGTACCTCCCCTGGGAGGTGCCCAGAGCTCCTCCAGTGTGCTCCAGACCTCTGCCATCTTGGAAACAGAGGTGCTGCTGGCACACTGGACTGCTCTGAGTGGCCAGTGCCACCAGGTGACGTCAGAGACTCCTTCTGATAGGCTCCTTCAGGTGTTGCTAGCCTATCCTCTCTCCTAGGTAGCCAAACCCTCTTTTCTGGCTATTTAGGGTCTCTGTCTCTGGGGAAACTTTAGATAACGAATGCAAGAGCTCATCCGAGTTCCTCTGCATCTCTCTCTTCACCTTCTGCCAAGGAATCGACTGCTGACCGCGCTGGAAGCCTGCAAAACTGCAAGATAGTATTAAAGACGACTACTGCAACTCTGTAACGCTGATCCTGCCGCCTTCTCGACTGTTTTCCTGGTGGTGCATGCTGTGGGGGTAGACTGCCTCCTCTCTGCACTAGAAGCTCCGAAGAAATCTCCCGTGGGTCGACGGAATCTTCCCCCTGCAACCGCAGGCACCAAAGAACTGCATCACCGGTACCTTGGGTCTCCTCTCAGCACGACAAGCGAGGTCCCTTGAATTCAGCAACTCTGTCCAAGTGACTCCCACAGTCCAGTGACTCTTCAGTCCAAGTTTGGTGGAGGTAAGTCCTTGCCTCCCCACGCCAGACTGCATTGCTTGGAACCGCGACTTTTGCAGCTACTCCGGCCTCCGTGCACTTCCGGCGGAAATCCTTTGTGCACAGTCCAGCCTGGGTCCACGGCACTCTAACCTGCATTGCACGACCTCCTAAGTTGTTCTCCGGCGACTCCTTTGTGCGACTTCGGGTGAGCACCGTTTCACGCATCCTCGTAGTGCCTGTTTCTGGCACTTCTCCGGGTGCTACCTGCTGCTGAGAGGGCTCCTTGTCTTGCTCGACGTCCCCTCTGTCTCCTGACGCAATTTGCGACATCCTGGTCCCTCCTGGGCCACGGCAGCATCCAAAAATGCTTACCGCACGATTTGTAGCTAGCAAGGCTTGTTGGCGGTCTTTCGGCGGGAAAACACTTCTGTACGACTCTCCACGGCGTGAGGGATCCGTCCTCCAAAGGGGAAGTCTCTAGCCCTTGTCGTTCCTGCAGAAACCTAAGCTTCTTCTGTCCAGTAGAAGCTTCTTTGCACCCACAGCTGGCATTTCCTGGGCATCTGCCCATCTCCGACTTGCTTGTGACTTTTGGACTTGGTCCCCTTGTTCCACAGGTACCCTCGACTGGAAATCCATCGTTGTTGCATTGCTGGTTTGTGTCTTTCCTGCAGAATTCCCCTATCACGACTTCTATGTCCTTTGGGGAACTTTAGTGCACTTTGCACTCACTTTTCAGGGTCTTGGGGTGGGCTATTTTTCTAACCCTCACTATTTTCTAATAGTCCCAGCGACCCTCTACAAGGTCACATAGGTTTGGGGTCCATTCGTGGTTCGCATTCCACTTTTGGAGTATATGGTTTGTGTTGCCCCTATCCCTATGTGTCCCCATTGCATCCTATTGTAACGATACATTGTTTGCACTGTTTTCTAAGACTATACTGCATATTTTTGGTATTGTGTACATATATCTTGTGTATATTTCCTATCCTCTCACTGAGGGTACACTCTAAGATACTTTGGCATATTGTCATAAAAATAAAGTACCTTTATTTTTAGTATAACTGTGTATTGTGTTTTCTTATGATATTGTGCATATGACACTAAGTGGTACTGTAGGAGCTTCACTCGTCTCCTAGTTCAGCCTAAGCTGCTCTGCTAAGCTACCATTATCTATCAGCCTATGCTGCTAGACACCCTATACACTAATAAGGGATAACTGGGCCTGGTGCAAGGTGCAAGTACCCCTTGGTACTCACTACAAGCCAGTCCAGCCTCCTACAGGGCGTATTTCTGTTGGTGTGACGGTGGAGGATTTGTTTTCGCCAGTTTATCACTGACCTTTGGTGTGGCGGACTTGTGTGGGTGTCTGAATTTTGGCGGATTTCGTGCTGTGGGTCATAATAGCTGTGGTGGATTTCCGCAGCTGTGGCGGTGTGTTGGCGGTCTTCTGCACAGCGGTAAGCGGCTTTTACCGCCAATGTTGTAATTAGGGCCCATATGTTTAGGTCACCAAGGATGCATAGTTTGGAGTGTAATGTCAGAAGGTTTGAGACTGTGTCTAGAAATGTGACTGGGAGTGTTCCATTGATAGGTGATGGTCTGTAAAGCATGAGGAAGTTACAGTAGGATTGCATCTAGGGTTTCATCTAGGATGAGGGCTTCACAACCTTAAACTGAAACGTCACCAGCTCTGGTGAGATTTTGTGTTTCCTTGAGTGTAACAGCTGTATGCAATTATGTCTGCGAGTTTGATAGCCTGGAGGAACAGCTTTGTGCAGTAGTAGAGCCATGTCATCCCCGAACCATGAGTCCGTTATGAAGAGCAAGTCAGGTTGTATGCCTGTGAGTAAGTTGTAGATGTGGTGCTTGTTATGCTGAATCTAGGCAGTGTGCAAGCTCTGTCTCTTAATCGCTCGAATTTGATCGGGGGAGCACTTTACATGAATATAACTTACGTACAAGTTTATCAAGTGAAAAATATACAAAGTGGCTCATTTAAAACAGAAATCCTCAACGCAGCCCCCCCGGCACAGCGGGAGAGCCAAAACTACAATATTCACTGCACTTAGGAAACTTGCTCAGCAATGCTTTGCAAGGCATTTCTTTTTCAAAACATTTTGACCTGTAACTCAGCCTGTGGTGGTCTTACAACAATGGGACCACCACCAAACCATTCAGCACGACACACTCTTTCTTTCCAGGTCATCTCTGGGTCCCCTTACTAGATTGGGAGGGACCCCGAAGTAGTAACCTCTCCCACCATTCAGTGTCTTTTCAAGCTTTCATGACTGAAAATGTTTTACGGCTGGGAGTAGTTTGTGTTTTAAGAGCCTTGTTTGTAATATTATTGCAGCAGGCCTGCTAGGCCTGAAAATATGTAATGCACTATACCCCCTAGGGGCGAAATATATGGTTACACTGCATTATGTTCTACCATTCTATTTCATGTGGTTATGCTGTGTAGGGGCTGACTACATGGTTACCTGACCATGGTGGTCATTATGACATTGGCAGTGAGTGATAAAGTGGTGTAAATACCGCTAACAGACTGGCAGTAATTACCGCCAAATTATGACCATGGCAATGAGAACTCCCATAGACAGCCAATGTACCACACCATCCACCAGGGCGTTAACACCTTGCACCACTGCGGTAGCCATCAACAGCCAGGCGGAAGACAAGGTACCGCCTACCATATCATGCCACTGCAATCCGCCACGATTTCCGGGGCGGTACGAATGCTATCAAAAGGCTGGCAGAAACACTGCACAGAAGATGAAAGATGGTGATGGTGAATCAGCGACACCGCCATGGAACCAGAACGAAGACGACGACGGTGACTACAGCCGCCTAGCACACAAGGGAGGGAGGGAGGAAAAGGAGAGTGACACACACATGCACAACACACACCAGCCACACACACACCATACACACAACCAGCTGCAGACGAAAAACAATGACACACGGCACACGTCATAATAATGCAAGGACAACAATAAGGCAGTACTGAGAATGTATTGAATGGGAAAAGCCACCAAATGAACCAAATGGATAACAAAGAGATATGTACAATTGTCCACAAAGGGGCTAAGTCCAAAGTACTAAGTGCCCGCATGGCCACAGGGCACAGTCCAGGGCCCAACTTGTTTCCTGACAACATCCGCACAGAACTCTTCAGTGGAATCATTTTGGAAGGGGGCAGGCACATCAGGGGAAGGGGGGTTGGGAGTACCTCAGCCAAAGTGGGGAACTTTCCCACTGGTTCTAGAGGGGGCCCCATGCCCATTATCCTTGCTGGGGAGTGCAAGGTCACAGTTTCTCAGGTGGGTGACTTGCCCACTGGTTCTGGAGGGGGCTCCACGCCCATTACCTTTGCTGGGGAGTGCAAGGTCACAGTCTCTCAGGTGGGTGACTTGCCCACTGGTTCTGGATGGGGCTCCGTGCCCATTATCTTTGCTGGGGAGTGCAAGGTCACAGTCTCTCAGGTGGGTGACTTGCCCACTGGTTCTGGAGGGGGCTCCATGCCCATTGTCTTTGCTGGGGAGTGCAAGGTCACAGTCTCTCAGGTGACCTACATGCCCTCTGCTGGAAGTGAGGGCTGCACTGCCTCAGCTGGAGGTGAGGGCTCCACTGGTGGTGGTGGTGTTGGTACCCTGCCAGCCTCTGCTAGAGGTGAGGGCTGCAGTGTCTCAGCAGATGAAGGTGCCTCCTGGGCAGCCTCTGCAAGAGGTGAGGGCTGCTTTGTCTCAGCTGACGAAGGTGCCTCCTGGGCAGCCTCTGCTGGAGATGAGGGCTACTGTGTCTCAGCCGGGGAAGGGGACTCCTGGGCAGCCTCTGTTGGAGGTGAGGGCTGCTGTGTCTCAGCTGGAGGTGAGGGCTCTTTTCCTTTCATGGCAGGAGGTGAGGGCTTCTTCCCTTTCATGCCAGGAGTTGGGGGCTTCTTCCCTTTCATGGCAGGAGGTGAGGGCTTCTTCCATTTCATGGCAGGAGGTGATGGCTTCTTCCCTTTCATGGCAGGAGGGTTGGGTTCCTTCCCCTTGCTGGCTGGTGGAGTGGAATCCTTCCCCTTCCTGGCTGGTGGAGTGGGATCCTTACCCTTCCTGGCTGGTGGAGTGAGATACTTACCCTTCATGGCTGTTGGAGTGGGATCCTTTACTGTCTTGCCTCCACGACTAGGAGGTGCCTCCACTGTCCCTGTGGACAGTTTGGCTGAGGTGCTGGGCTCAGTCATTGGGACCCTGCTCTTACGGACAGGACAGGAGGAGGGAGTGGGAGGGAAGAGGTCAAGTTGGGTGAGGAAAAGCTTCTTAGGGACGGTGGGGCCAGATGAGGGAGGAGGGATGGAAGTGGAGGTTGAGGGAGTGGTTGCTGGAGGAGTACATCTGCTGGACTTGGGTGCAGCTGCATGGACAGTGTGCTGATGTGCGGTGGATGGCTGTTGGGTGTTTGAGTGCTTTGGTTTGTGTTCTTTAGGAGGGGGGACAGACAGGGTGGGAGAGGACACAGGAGACGCTTGGATGGATGTTGTGGAGGTGTCTGCTAGTAAGGTGTGTGTGCTGCTTGGTGTGGTGATGCTGGTTGGGGATGTTGAAGCAGTGCATGCAGGTGTGAGTGTGGACATGACTGTGAAGGAGGTGGAGGAGGAGGAGGAGGGGGAGACAGTGGAGGCATTGGATGTGGTTGTGTGTGCAACTGTCTGGTGTTTGCATGAGTGCTTGTGGGCTGAAGTGTGGTGCCTGTGTTTGACTGTGCCACTCTTGTGTGATGTCTTATGTGCATGCTCGTCTGAATGTGTGTATGGGATGGGTTGGGGTTGAGGAGAGTGGGACTGGGAAGTGGTAGTTGGAGGGGAGATGGTAGGAACAGGGACAGTGGCTGCCATCAGAGAGGAGGCCAGAGCCTGAATCGATCTCTGATGGGCTGCCAATCCACCGTGGATGTCCTCCAGGAATGCTTTGCATGGCTGCATCTGGAATGCCAGCCCCTGGATGGCATTCACAATGGTTGACTGCCCTACAGAGATAGATCTCAGGAGGTCAATAGCCTCCTCACTCAGGGCAGCAGGGCTCACTGGGGCAGGGCCTGAGGTGCCTGGGGTGAAGGAGATGCCCACCCTCCTGGGTGAGTGGGCACGGGTAATTCACTGAGGGGCTACTGGGAGGGCGGTGCTGGTTCGGGGGTGATGGTTGTACCTGCAGCTTGGGTGGTCACAGAGGTGTCCGCCACCACCAGGAAGCTTCCATAGGAGGAGGTATCTGAGTCAGTGTTCCCTCTGCGTCGGTGGACACTGCCTCCTGGGTCCTGTGGGACGCAGCTCCCTCTGTCACCAGTGCCCCTGCTCCTTGGCCAGATAATGCTAATGCACACATGGACAGGATGACAGAAGAAAAAAGGGGAGAGAGAGAAAGGGAACACTGGGTCAATTACAGCACCAATGCCACAGATGGCATACACAGTACCGTCACACAGAGGGATCAGGATTGAGCACTATGCATTGCATTGGTATTCAATTGGCTAGATGCCACAACAAGATGAGGGCCAACCACCGCCAACTGCACTCCTCCTGGGATCCACCAAGCCCTGTCTGACACGGAATGTAACCTAGCTAGGTTACCTGGATTTGCCTTTTAACCATTACCCTTGAGCTGGATCATGCTGCAATGTCTGGCCTGGCATTAAGGGGCACCCACTAACTCACACCCACCACCCGGATCCCATGCCACCTACCACTTAATATTGTAACGCCCATTGTACTCACACCCTTGTGGCTGCTGTGATGCCCTCTAGCGCCTATCCAGCTCTGGGTAGGTCACCACCAGTATGCGGGCCATCAGTGGGGTCAGGTTCCAATGGGCACCCCTTCCTCGTTGGGAGGCCATCCCCAGCTGGGCCTCCGTGGTCTTCCGTGCCCAGCGTCTCAGGTCCTCCCACCGTTTACGACAGTGGGTGCTCCACCTGCTATAGACCCCCAGGATCCGCACATCCTTGGCGATGGCACGCTACAATCCCTTTTTCTGATGGGCGCTGACCTGCCAAGGTGATACAGATGGGAGGACACCATTACACATACAATCCAGCCTGTCACACATATGGCCC
Organism: Pleurodeles waltl; assembly: GCF_031143425.1. NCBI lineage: Eukaryota > Metazoa > Chordata > Amphibia > Caudata > Salamandridae > Pleurodeles > Pleurodeles waltl. The sequence continues at coordinate 364,152,148 of NC_090440.1, read as the reverse complement.
ACCAATCCCATTTCCATCACCATTGGCACACACATTGCCCTGCGCCCACTATGTACATTGCCACAAGACATTCCCCCCCGATGACACAATGCTTGCACACACATCTCCATGCATCCTTCCCACATGCATCGTGCCCAAGGTGTACTCACCTGTTGGTCTGGAGGCCCAAACAGCAGTTCATACTGGGGAAGGACCCCATCCACCAGTCGCTCCAACTCCTCCGAAGTGAGGGCAGGGGCCCCGGTAGGTTCGAGACACAGGTCACAGCAGCACACGTGGTGTAGGTGTTGTGCTGTGGAAAGTCAGGAAACAAGTGAGGATTTAGAAAATGGCGGTGACGTCTGCGGCAGTGTACACCGTCTCCACCGGCGCTGATCCCTATTGGCCATTGTACTCCATAGAGCCCCATATTAGCCAATGAGGAATTGCATGGCTTTGCAAGACTGCCTTCTGCCATGACGCCCAACGTCAGTGGAGTTACTTCACTTCCACCTGTCCCAAGCTACAGGACAGGCGGTTGCCATTTCATGGTGGTGGACAACAATCAGATTTACCATAACTGTGTCACTGCCTAGAATTGCACATACATTGCCATTCCCACTGTCCCATCACATTGATGCTCTATGTACACTGAGGTGGTGGTTCCATTGTTCAAATTGTGACAGCCTACTCACGCTTGTGTCCCTTAGATACCTACCGCTGCAGATGAATAAGAGGAGGAGACAAACCCCATGTACAGGCCCCTTGTGGACTTGCCTATACTGGAGGACAGGCACATTATAGTCACCTATGGACTGGACAGGGCCAACAGAGCTGTGTGCCCAATTCGAGCCTGTCCTGATATCAGCTATCCGTCATCCCACTGGGATCCCCCCTCTGTGCAAGTGCTATCAGTGCTCAATTTCCTGGCAAATGGTTATTTCTAAGTGACAGTGGGCTTGGCAGCAGGAATGTCACAGCCAATGTTCTCAATTGTGCTGGCAAGGATTTTGGCTGCCTTGGTGAAACACATGTGCAGCTACATTGTTTTCCCCCAGGTGGAAGATTTGGACACTGTGAAGGCAAGATTCTATGCAATGGGGCATATCCCCAATATAATTGGGGCGACTGACAGTACATATATTGCGAATAAGTATTCAGAAATCGGAAGAGTTTCCACTCACTGAATGTGCAAATGGTGTGCCTGGCGGACCAGTACATCTCCCACGTCACTGCCAAGTATCCTGGGTCAGTGCATGATGCCTTTGTCCTGAGGAATAGCAGCATCCCAAATGTGATGGCCCAACTACAGAGCCACAGGGTGGGGGTTATAGGTGAGCCACAGTCCCCACCCACGGTATGTCACTGTATGTCAGTGTATGCCTTCAGGTGTTATCCCTATTGCATTGTGTTAGGCTAATGTTTGTCCCTCAATACTTCCAGGTGACTCTGGCTACCCAAACCTATTGTGGCTGCTGACCCCTGTGAGGAATGCCAGGACAGGGGCTGAGGACCATTATAATGAGGCACATGGGTGAACCAGAAGAATAATCAAAAGGACCTTCGGCCTCCTGAAGGCCAGGTTCAGGTGCCTCCATCTGACAGGTGGATCCCTGTGCTACTCACCCAGGAAGGTCTGACAGATAGTACTGGCATGCTGCATGTTCCACAACCTGGCCCTCAGAAGACTTGTGCCTTTTCTGCAGGAGGAGGAGACTGGAGATGCCCCTGTGGCAGTAGTGGACCCTGAGGACAGTGAGGATGAGGAGGCAGAGGATGAGGACATTAATCTATGCTATCACATTGTTCAGATCATTTGCACCAGATGTGGCTGTTCCCCTAAATGCACATTCTCAACACATAAAATACTATCATTCAAGTTGTGTTCAAGGGTGTTTATTGTAGTACTATAAAATTGAGGGAAAAGTGCAATGGAATGGGGTGATGGTAGAGGAAAGTTCAGGGTATTGTTCCAGTCTGTTTGTAGCACAGGTCCAGTGTCCAAGGGGCCATATAAAGGGGAGCAAAGGCAGTTCAATGTGGACAACGTGACAGGGTGGGACACAAGGGGGACAATCAGGAGAGTCTCACTTCCTGGCGGTGGTTTTGGTCTTGGCAAGTGTCTCTGGCTTCTGTCTGGGTCGCAGGGAACGTTTACAGGGTGGTTCACCTTCTGCAGAGGGAGGGGATCTTGTGGCCTGTGGGTCCTGTGGCGGGGCATCCTGCCCACTAGCTGCAGCGGAAGTGGCGGGCTGGTCAGTAGGCTGGCTAGTGGTAGGGGCCCACTGGTGTGCTGTCGAATCCCTCCTGATGTTGGCCATGTCTGCCAGCACCCCTTCTACGGAGATCATGGTGGTGTTGAAGGCCTGCAAGTCCTCCCTGATCTCCTGATGGTGTTCCTCCTGCAGCTGCTTATAATAATAAAAAAATATATATACAATAAATAATGGCAATATTTTCATTTTTTGCTGCACATAAAGGAGGAAGTTAGATGGAAGTGCTTTAGTTATATGCAGGGCCACTGGAATTATGTGGCAGAGAGGACCAAATTATGTGGCAGAGTTGACCAATGTATATGGCAAGAAAAGTCCAGTTATGCATGTACAGCGACAATAGCTCTGATCAACCAAATACGAGACCTATTGTATTGCAAATGCTTGTTTTTTAGAAAGGGATTGTGCATTTATCCATAGGCAGTTTAGAGAATGTGTTTTGGCAGTCATGTGAATTTGTTTTCTGGAATAGCAAGGGATATCATTTGAGATTGAAGTAGATTGGCTAGTGGTGATGTTGCTAACTGTATCTGAACAGCAATAGTGTTTGTCTCAATCAACAGGCTTAGAAGGCATTTTGTTGGGTGTGTGTGTGTGCTGCTGGTGGGGATAGTGGTTGAGAGTGAGCTGCTGGGCTGTGCAGGTAGACAAGAAGATGCATAGTTGTGAGCAACGGTGGGTTGATTATGTCGTTTGCATATGTTGAGGGTGAAAGGTGTATGTGTAGGGGTAACAGGCTCTGAACTGTGCAAATGATGAAAGGCGGTGGATGATTATTGTTGTGTATTGGAGGAGTTTGTGTATGGTGTTGTAAATGTTTGAAAATGTGTGTGCAAATTTGGTTTAGGATGTGTATTATTTGTGTGTGCATGAGGGAGACAGTGGGTGTTTGCTTGTATTTTGTGAAAGAACGTAGTAACAATTTGTGTGTGTTATGTTTGAATTTTGTGGAGTAGTCATATGAGATACTGGTGTTTTGAGTTTGTGTGGAGGAGATTGTTCTAAAGTAGCAGTGGGGAGTATAGATTGAAGGGTAAACAGGGTGGTGATGTGCTTTGGAGGAAAGTGTATGTTGTGTGTGACAGGAGATAAACAGGGGTTATGAGTGTAGCTAATTTGGTAGTATGAAGAGGTAGTATATCGGGGTGGATTGTAAGGAATGTTTGGTTGTGTGATTATGGTGAAAAAGGAGGGAGTGTTGTTGGAGGATGATATGAGAGAGGGTTGAGTATAGGGTTGTTGGTGCTGCAATGGTGTCTGTAACTAGAGGGTGGTTCTGTTTTGTTTATGAAAAGGGAGGGTCTGTTTGAGGGGAGTAAGGTTATGTCTACTGTGGTTTTGTCTTTGTTTGGCGGTGTGTGTGTGTGTTTGATAGTGGTATGGGGCAGATTAGTGGTTTGTGTGAAAGTAAAAGTGTCATTGTGTGGCATTAGGTGTTGACGAGTATAGACAAGTGCTTTGTAGAGTTTTGTAGTGTTTGTGAGAGGCTGCATTGTGGATTGAGTTTGTTTGATGTGAATTAGTGTGCACTTGCAGATACTGTGTGTGTATGTTTAATGATGTATATGGGTTATGGTGGTGGCTGTTTACAGGAAAAAAGGACAGTATTTCTGGCCCTAGGCTCGACCTGGCCTGAACAGGCGTAAACATGCAATGCCCTTGTCCTCTTCGCCCTTAGCCTCCACGTCCAAGTTGGAAGGCCCTAGGAAAAGGCCTTGTAAAGTCTAATGGTGAGGTCAACTGACTCTCTCTGTGCCGCTTAGGATCACCTGCAGGCCCAGCCAAGTGGTTGCCTAGCAACAGGCAAGTGGGTGAACCTAGAGGAAGGGTTTGTGCTACTATCTAATCCACAAGCTGTGTCTAGAGAGCAGATAGGAACAGGGGAACTGCTGAGGGGTCGCAAATTGTATTATGTAGAAACATTGCCATCCGTGAAGTGTTAACATTGCAATTCAAGTGCTGGTGATTCTAAGAAATGTTTGAATTTTGCTTGTGTTTGTTAGGCAAGTTCAAATACAGATTTACTTTGCACTGAGTGACATTTCAATGTTCGCTAAATTTTTCAGATTCTACATCTTTATGTGGCTTTGATAATATTCTAGTTTCTCGCTAAAAATGTTTCGTGATGTGTAGGCTACCCCTACCATTCAGTTAATCCATTGACCTGTATGAAAGTCAATAACAGAAGTGTCTCATCCATTATATCAGAGATGCAACAATATGGGGCTATATCTAGTGGGGAAATTAGATAAAACCATGAGCTAGGATGTAGAAAAACACAGCTTAAATGACACAGAGCACCAACACTGCACACTACATCAATACAGTATACATTTTTCTTCGACTGGAAATCCAACACACTTCCTGTAACTTAGAAAAAGTGCATCCACTAGGTTTATTTTAAATGTCAATCTGTGATAAAACATGATACCAAAATTTAGAACAGACTTGGTAGCATAGTCGAAATAGCATGTCTCTGTCCTGACATCTGCAGAGTCAGCAGAAAGAAGGACACATCAACTTGTGTTTTTTTAAAGCAGTACTCTTATTACCTTCAGCTGAAGGTACCAACCTCCATTAATGAGATAGAACTTCCTGTGTTGCCTAAAGGCTTTAGTAATGCAAGAACCATCTTTGGGATATTAGGAGTAAGCTTTTTCGTAAGCAAAAAAAACTTTGCATTTGGAAGTACCAATGTGCAAGCCCTTCCCAGAAATGAGAAAAACCTTCTCTGATACAGCTACAACTGTTTCGATCTGCCAGGAGTGCGGCTCAACAGGCAAAGCAGAGAAAGGGGAAGGTTGTGAGAGGAACACTTTGGGTTAAGTGTCATTGTCCCAGCTGTGAGCAGGGCTAGTCATGCCTTATTCCCGCCTTATTTATGAATGATATCAGAGATGTTGTACTTTTCTTTTCATTACAGTACCAGTTTGAATTATGTTATCTCTTTGAAACTTTGTGTAACTTGGCAACTCAGTTATTAACATAATGGCAATGTTTAAAGCAGATCTAGACCAATGCTTGTTGTCAAGATGTCTGAACACCTGGGCCTCACCCAGGTAATCCAGGAAGCGCATGTCAACTGTCTACAACCACTTGGACCTCACCCAGGTAATCCAGGAAGCACATGTCAACTGTTGACAACTGCTGGTCCTTTAATTAATCCTCCTAATGGAAAAAAGACAGTTGAGAAACATGTGCAATTACAATAATGATTAACAAGTTCCTCTGTTTCCCACATGTGTTTCCTTGCACCTTGTCTGGGACAGCTATAAAAATCGGTGTTTCAGACTAAATCCTGCTTAGCCTCCTTTAACTTGGAAGAGACGCTTACCTGTCTCCAGTTTTCAACAGCCTTCCCTTTGCAGTAGCAGTCCTGTCTTCACAGCGGCATCCATGCCTTCATAGCAACAGGCTTCTCCTCGCAGCAATGCGCTTCCTGAGTTCCAACCTTGTATTTCTGATCTTCTCCGCAGTAACACAGTACCTGTAAAAGGCGAGCAGCTTGCAATTCATCTCACATTGTGCTTTTGCGCTGGCAAAAATAGATGTCATCCCAACAATGTAGCACAAGTTTTTCTGTTTAATTTGGGATCTTAATCAGCGCTGATTAATCAAGCTTATCTAAAGGCAGCAATAATATTTGGATCAATCTCGTGGCTGAAAATACATTACAGAAAACCTGTATTTCTTGTAATAACTGCACCTTCCTGGATCTTGTACTCATAGTTGGTTTTCAATTCGTGTTTTCTCGATCAGAATCAGATTTTGGTGGTTTAAAGACTTTTGGGACAATTGAGAACTATAATCTGATTGCCATTGGATATCTGCATATGAACCTTGAACCCTTGAGAACTTGAACTACTGAAGAATTGGAAGTAGTTTTGTTGTGATTAACACAGTTATTTTCTCTCAGTGAAATCCATGTACATCCTGATTCCAGAACCAGAATCTAGATATCCTGGAGACCATTGCCCAGAGTAGAGAAATCCGCATACACAGATGTACTGGTTTTTCTCTCTTTCTCTCTCATTCCAACCCCCTTTCCTCTTGGAAACTCCTAGGGTTGCAGTATGTCCTTAAATGCTGCCCTGTCAGTTCTCATTGGGATTTAGGGATTATTGTCACCCCATCAGAACCACCTAGAATTCAGGTGAGTTGCTTGCAAAAGAAGGATAAACCACAAAAAATAGTATCCCCTTTGCGCGACGACGTCACCATGGACACCTTAGTCCAAGTTTTAGCAGAGACCCCTTCTGAGACTACCCATATAACTGATATATTGTGCACATTTCCAGATAGAAGCGCAACACCTAAAAGAAGAGAATGCGAGTTTAAGGCAGAAGCAAAACTGAATTCACACAGTGGAGGGACACAGAAAGAGCATTGCCTAGTCCTAAACCCACATAAATTTGGTAATACTTACAAACCCTTCATGGCACCTCCTCCCTCATCTCGCACAGACCAAAACTTACATGTTAAAGTAATAACTCCTAGTCCGGCTCCTCTGGCTATCTCAGAAAGATTTAATGGAGATAGCGCACGATTCACAGTATTCATGAGTCAAAGCCAATCATATTTCATTTGTAAGCCTCAGATTTTTAACTGTGATGCAGCCAAAGTCACCTTCATGATTTCTTATCTGGGTAGTGTAGCCACTAATTTGGCCATTTCGTTAATAGAATCTAATGAACCTATCCTATACAATTTCACAGCCTTTAAGACAGCGATGAATAGCCTCTTTGCACAACATGTTTTCATTCAGTCCAGCGACAATGAGCTATTAAATTTGCAACAGGGCTCTAAAGATCTTTTAACCTACCTTACTCAATTTAATTGCCTTATTTCTGAAACACATTGGCCTGAAGAAAAATGTACATTCTTGTTTTATAGAGGTCTTAAGAACGATTTAAAAGACTCACTGGCACACATTGTAGAATTACTTGAGAACTGCACAGAATTCATTGATCTTGTTGATAAACTGGATCATCGACTAAGTGAATGTAGAAGTGAGCGGCCACGAAATGACACAAGAGTAGAAAACAGAAAGAAAAGACAAGGATGATAAGGCATCTGATTCAGAACCCATGCAAATTGGAGGTATCAAGGGTCCCTTGTCATCAGAAGAGAAGGAAGGAACACATAAGGCTAATCTTTGTCTTTATTGTGCCAAGCCTGTTGTAATGATATGTGAGTTTTGACCACTGGCTCTACGTTGCACTTAGCCTAGCAGTACACCGTCACATTAATGACCACCAGCTTCATTTTGCCTATTGACTTTATTTTAGCATTAGCCACTGCCACTTAAAAGCTGCAAGTAGTTTTCCACATTGTACAATTTGCACATGTTTTATTTTTTGTATTCTTTCCCACCAAGGGCTTAGGCTGATAAGAATGTACTCAGATGTCAGGTAATGGTCTTGTTTTGAATTGGCACCTTGGGATTGTGGTCAAGTCCCCATGTGTTATTTTCTAAGCTGGCCTACGGCAATCAGCATTTTCTGAATAAATAAACTTCTGCAGTGAGAGGGAGGTTCTAAAATGTTCCTCTCTTGTTTGTTCAAACTATAAGAGGCCGAGGCCAGATGGACCGGGGACAGAGAGTGTTTGCAGATCCCAGGCATATCCAGGACGCTGGAGTGTGTCATCCTTCCCATGAGGATAATTGATCTGTCTCTCCTCAATCGATTCTGGGATCTGGCGATCTGATGCTGAAAAGGACGGAGATGAAGCAGTTTTGCCCTTGCCTCATGATGATGAATATTTTTTAATTCATTATTTGCTTTGTATTATAATACAGATACATATATTTGCTCTGTATAGTGCAGTGGAGAATCAATTGTGCATGTTTTCATTTCATTGCTGTGACCATTTTTAAATGTGTGCTTTCAGCATGCTAATCTCCTTTTAGGAACCTTGCAGAGTGAAATAATAAATGGCTTCTTTGGACTAAGAGCCACATTCCAGAGATTTTTGTCAGTGCATGAGTGTTTCAGCTCGGTCATTAGTGAAGCAAAACACCTGGTCATTTTGCCCGAGATTACACTGCCAAGCTCAAAAGAAAATAGACCGTAGCTTGCATAGATACAGATGACACAGTGCAGGAAAACTAACACTCTTGAAGAATGACGAGATTGCCTCTTCCAGAGTTATAGTTCTTCAGATCGCGCAATATGAGACTAATTTTATTAATCGAGTCCCAAGATACGTAACCATTAGAATGACTTTCATTCAAGCATCACAAAAAAGACATAGGCCCTCATTATGACATTGGCGGTAAATGCTGCCTACCGCTGCAGTGGCGGTTTTCCGTTCACCATATTATGACACACATCCACCAATCCAACAGAATTCAGCCACATACAGAAATCCACCAGACCAAAGGTCAGTGATAATGTGGCAGTCCCAAAACCTATACCGTTAACGCCAACAAAACAATGCCCATCACATTATGACTCATGAATCACTACGGCGGACATTCAATGGCGGTAAACCATTGGCGGTACATACCGCCACACTCAGAATGGACACCCACATACAAAACAACACTACATTGGCCAATACCAAAAACACACACCTGACACTCATACAGAAAACACACACACCCTCATCCACAGCCATATAAAACACACACCCACAGTACCCACAACCCTTTACAACAATTATTGCCAGGAGACTGAGAAGAAGAGCACAGAGCCAACTAGACACACACACCAATTACACCCATACACCCCTCATGCACTCCACATCACACACCCCACCACATTACTCAACACACTCTCACCAACACACATCACACAACACCCATGACACCACAAAGCCACCCTTTTTTCGCTGAGGAGGAGTTAAGGGTCATGGTGGAGGAAATTGTCAGGGTAGAGCCACAGCTGTTTGGAGCACCGGTAGAGCAAATATCCATTGCCAGGAAGATGGAGCTATGGCAGAGAATCGTAGACATGGTCTACTCTGTGGGACAGCACCCAAGAACAAGGGACAACATCAGGAAGAGGTGGAATGACCTACTGGGGAAGGTACGTTCTGTGGCAGCAAGGCACCAGCTCGCCATACAGAGGACTGGCGGTGGACCCCCACCTCTTCCCCCACAACTCACAGCATGGGAGGAGCAGGTACTGGCAATACTGCATCCTGAGGGACTCGCTGGAGTAGCCGGAGGACTGGACACTGATAAGTCAACATTTACTACTTATCATCCCCATACCTGCATGCCATCACACCCCCTTCCCCTCACTCACACCACTCCACACCATCCCACACACTGCACCTACACAAATGACTAACCACAATGCCCAGCCTGCATGCCATACCAGTGCATGGACAGCCTTCCCAGCCCTGCATGGAAACCCATCACTAAAGCATGTACAGCATAGGGAAACTAACAATCCCACAATACATCACAATACACAAGCAAAAGCTGGCAGGGTAACACCAACCATAGAGGGGAAGCTATGGAAGTACAAATGTCATACACCTGAAGCATAATACATCATTTACATCCCCACAGGTACCCCAATCAATGTCAGTGGAGAAGAGGTGCCACTACTATCCAGTCCCCCTACAGAATAGGCCCCCAATGATGATAGTAACTCTGGACTTCTGGACCTGGAGGACCTACCTGGCCCATCAGGGACCACTGGACAGCCGGTCACCCAAGCACAATCACAGATCACCACAGAGCTTCCCCCATCAGGAACCAGCACCACAGCACCCACCCAGCGTATCCACACCTCTGTCCTCAGGAAACGTCAATCAGCAGTGTGCCCACCTGTACTTGGACCCCAGTCCACACCTCGCCCACAAGACAATCAGCGACCTGAGATCAGTGGCAGTGGGCTCACCGTTGAGGGGACGGAGGCACAGGCCAACAGGGACACTAGGAGGACTGCTGTGTGCCAGAGGGAGGACAGGCCCAGGGAACGGACTCTCCAGGAGGCACTCTCCGAGATCCTGGGAGCCTACCAACATTCCCAGGACATAATGGGCCAGATCCTAGACAACGTGCAGGAGAACAGGAGGCTGCAGGAGGGACAGTATCAGGGGATCAGGGAGAGGACTTGCAGGCCATTAACACCACCCTGATCTCCACAGCAGGGGTGCTGGCAGACATGGCCAACATCATGCAGGAAACATCAGCACCCCAGCGGGCAGCTACCACTAGCCAGACACCCAACAGCCATCCACCTCACATTAGCATACAGCCAATGTGCCTGCATCCAAATCCAGCAGACATACACCTCCAACAACCACTCCCTCATCCTCCACTACCATTACTCCTCCCTCCTCCCGCCCTAACGTCCCTAAGAAGCTTTTCCTTTCGCAATTTGACCTCTTCCCTACCTCTCTCCCCGTCCTGCACGTATGGGCAGGGTTCCAAGGACACAGCCCAGCACTCAGCCAAACAGTCCACGGGGACAGTGGTAGCACCACCTACTCGCGCTGGTAAGGATACCAGACCTATGACACTGAAGGGGAAGGAGCCAGCACCACCAGAGATGAAAGGGAAGAGTCCTGCATCAGCTGTGAGGGAGGGGAAGGAGCCAGAACCAGCTGTGAGTTAGAGGAAGGAGGCAGCACCAGCTGTGAGGAAGGGGAAGGAGCCTAAAACAGCTGTGAGAAAGGGGAAGAAGCCTGCAACAGCTGTGGAGAAGGGGACAGAGCCTGCACCACGCGGCACCAACACCAGCTGTCACAGGGCCCGCCGCCAGCTGTGGATGTGCAGACATCAGTGAGTGCAGGGGCTGCCCTGGATCCTCCTCCAACAACCACCACAGTGCAGCCATCACCGCCGGCAGATTCCATGTGGTCCACCCTCCAGGGTCTATTGTGTGGGCTGCACCCTCCAGTACCAGTGGGCAAGTCACCCACTTGAGAGACTGTTGCCTTGCACTCCCCAGGACGAAGCAATGGGCATGTTGCCCCCTCCAGAACCAGTGGGCAAGTCACCCACTTGAGAGGCTGTGGTCTTGCACTCCCCAGGACAAATCAATGGGCATGGAGACCCCTCCAGAACCAGTGGGCAAGTCACCCACTTGAGAGACTGTGGCCTTGCACTCCCCAGGACAAAGCAATGGGCATGGAGCCCCCTCCAGAACCACTGGACTCGTTCCTGCATCCGGCTGAGGTGCCCCCCGAGGTGCCTCCCTATTTCCAAACTGATGCCCCTACAGTGTACTATCCGGATTTGGTCTGGACTCGAGTTAGACCTTTGACTGTGCCCTATGGCCATGTGGGCCCTTTGAACAATGGACTGGGCAGTGTCCCTTTGTGTACATGTGTACATATCTGTTTCATTGACAAATCAAAATTATGTTTTTGATGTTGACCTGATTACAATCACTTTAGTCAATTCCTGTTGTCCTTGCATTATTCTGCCGTTTTTCGGGGACAAATTGTTTTTCGTGTGCAGCTGTTTGTGTGTATGGTGTGTGTGTGTGTCTGGTGTGTGTTGTGCGTGTGTGTGTCACTCATTTTCCTCCCACCCTCCCTTGTGTGCTAGGCGGCTGTACTCACCGTCATCGTCTTCATTGGCGTTGGTGTTCCAGGTGGAGCATAACGTAGAAGATCATTGGGAAGACATGCAGTTGGGGTTCCATGACGCAGTGGTTCTTCCCTGTGCCTCCAATGGGAAGTCCTTTCACTTCTGAGCTCTGTTTCTGCCAGGCTTTTTTTGGTGTTGGTACCACCCCGGAAAAGGTGGAGCTTTCGTGTGTCTTAATATGGTGGGTGGTACTTTGTCTTCTGCCTGGCTGTTGGTGGCTACCGCAATGGTGGCTGTTGTGTCCGCCCTGGCAGTTGGTGTGGTACATTGGCTGTCTATGGGAGGGATCACCGCCATGGTCATAATTTAATGGTAATTACCGCGAGCCTGTTGGCGGCATTACCGCCACTTTATCACCCACCAGTCGTAATGAGTGCCATTATCTTCCTGTTCTCATTGACTGGCTCCCTGGCTGAAAAATTAGGTATCTCCTGAGTGATGAAATCAGAACCAGAACCTGTGAGAGCAGTTGATGATTCAGCTCTTTCCTCTGGACTGATACAGTTTAATACCACACCACTGATCTTTGTTGGGGATAACAGTCTCACAGAATATGTAATCTTTGATCTTATTGATGCATCAACTTTTGGTGTGATTTTAGGCATCCCCTTGTTAGCATCATAACTCAAAGATAGATTGGGTCCTGAGAACTAAAACCCTGGATTCCATCTTTTGTAAGACAACATGTTATCAAAAAGCTCAGGAACTAGTCACACCAATTCATTGTGTGGTTGCACATCATTCTCACCCTAACATATTACCACAGGAACGTCATGACTTTTCAGACGTCTTTGATCCTATCAAAGCTACCCAGTTACCACCTCACAGTGTGTATGATTGTAGAATCAAACTCATTCCTGAGGCAGTACTCCCATGCAGTAGAATGTATGCTCTTACTGAGCCAGAATCCCAACATTTACGTAAGTATTTGGACGGAATGCTAGAACTAGGATTCATAAGGCATTCCACCTCACCTGTTTACTCACCCCTCTTTTTCGTCTCAAAACAGAATGAGGAATTACTGGCCTGGATTGACTTTTGTGCAGTTAACAAGGCCACAATTAAAAATTGTTACCCATTACCACTCATTTCTGTGCTATTAGATCAAGTACATGGCCCCAATATCTATACAAAGTTAGATCTACGTGGTACATACCACCTCATAAGTGTTAAAGCTGGAGATGAGTAGAAAACAACTTTCAGAACAAAATTTGGCCTATTTGGGTATACTGTAATGCTTTTTGGTCTCAGCAGCATTTCAGTATTCTATCAACGAGGTTCTCCATGACTTCTTGGATGTTTGTTCAATTGTCTACATAGACAATACGATTTTCTCTAAGAGTGAGCAGGATCATGTTCTGCACGTACAAACTGTTCTTCAGCATTTGAGAGAGCATTCTCTGTATGCAAAATTAGATAAATGGTACATTTCACTCAAAGTCAGTGGAATTTTTGGGTTACCATCTGTCCCTGGAAGGTATTACAATGGCTCCAAAAAAGGTAGAATCCATTCTTTCTTGGTCGTCGCCTACTTCTGTTAAAGAGATCCAGAGAGTTCTTGGGTTTGCCAACTTTTATTGGAGATTTATTGCAGGTTTTTCAGATATTGTGGTACCAATTACTCAGATATTTAAAAAATGACAAACATTCTTATTGTCAAAAGCGGCTGAACAGGCCTTTCAAACTTTAAAGCAGAAATTCACAACTGCTCCCATTCTGTCACATCCAGATCCTGATCAGCCATTCTTTGTTGAGGTGGATGCTTCACAAAAAGCCATTGATTGGGTGTTATTGTCGAGAAATCCCAAGACTGGCCTTCCTGAAAGCTACTTCCTGCTGAACAAAACTACACAGTGGCAGAGAGAGAGTTATTGGTCATCAAGGCAGTTTTTGCAAAATGACGTCATCACCTGTTGGGGGCAAAACACATCATTACAATTTTCACAGATCATAAGGACTTACAGTTCTTTACTTCAATAAAAGCTCCCACACCTCGCCAAATGCATTGGCTACACTTTTTAGAAAGTTCTGGTGGGAAAATATTCAAAAAGAGGTTCAGACTTATGCAAATTCTTGACCTGTGTGTGCTCATAATAAGTCTTAACACTTAGCACCCTCGAGCCTTCTACAGAAATTACCCATTCCATCTGCTCCTTGGCATATGTTCAGTTTGGATTTTGTCAGTGATTTACCAGAAGCTAACAAATTTACCACCATTCTGGTAGTGGTAGATATGTTATCCAAAATGACCCACTTCATTCTCCTCAGAAAGATACTCAGCAGTGGAGTTTAGTGATATATTCTTACAACAAATTGTTAGGTTACATGGATTATCAACTAAGATTATTTCAGACCGTGGTTCACAATTCACATCGAAATTCTGGAAAGTCCTATGTACTACATTAGAAATTGGGTTGGCTCTTTCAAAGTCCTATCATCCCCAAGCAGATGGTCAAATGGAGAAAGTCAACCAATCTTTAGAACAGATCCTTAGGTAGTCAATGGGACCAGACCATACCATTGGCCGAGTTCCCACATAATAAATAGTGTTTATACCACCTTGGACTTCTCTCCTTTCTTCTTCCTCACCAGTTATCACCCACAGTCCCTTCCTGTGATGTTATCCAACACACCAGAGCTAATGCCTTCAGTCTCTGAAAGGTTACTGGCATTACAAGACACACAGGAACAAGCCTGTAAATATTTAGCACAAAACAAACTAATCATAAAAGCACAAGCTGAAGTAGAACTCCTGAACCTAAATATAAGAAATGAGCCATGGTGTGGTTATCCATACGCAACATCAAACGTGAGGGCTCAAGGAAACTTCAACCACGATTCATAGGTCCTTTTCTGATAATTGATATGCCACATACCGGCAACAGAGATGAGCCTTTGCTTCAGTGACTCCTGAGCTCCAATGGTGGAGGAGGACCGCTGTCACCTATCCATGACGCAGAAAATGACTATGGGGTAGAATGAAGTCTGCTCAAAAGTCATCAAAAGGGCGAAGGACTGACTCACGGAACAGGTGTCCTACTGTGTCGGCCCCTGCTACAGTCCATTCCTGGAGCCTGCCCTAATTACCCCCATGCAGTAGTGATGTCAGCATTTTAAGAGGTAAGTCCGGGGAGTAAGGAGTCCAAGTATGTGTTTTCAGCAAGCTGTGGGCCCAAAAATTCCGAATGACTGTAAACTCCCTCAGGCCAGTTACCGCGTGCGGCCTATTCTCAATAGTGTTTTACAAGGTCAAGGGCAGAACAAAAGGGCCCATTTCTCTAACTGGTGATTGTCTGCCTGCCATCCATTGGGTATACCATTGGAGTTAGGCTGCCAAATAGCATGATTCAAAATCCAGAACTGCCAGTCCTCCCTGAGATGGCGGGCGTTGATCTGTGGTGAGTGCCACTCACCAGCGACTCTGGCCACAGATGAAAGCACTAATAAAGCATTGAGTGTCATAAAAGACGATCAAGGAATCCATAGGAGAGTGCCCTAAAAAGGTACAAAAACAAGGTAATACCACCATTTTCAGTATGGCTATCCATCCTGCCACTGAAAGCAGTAGGGTCTTCCAAAAGTTTATATGAGATTTCAGATTCCTTATCGCAAGCCCCAGGTTCCCGTCAAATATGTCTTATTGGTTATGATAATAAACTTTTACCCCTGCATTGGAGAGGCAATTGGGTTCTCAAAGGAGGTTTCCCAGAAGTACAGGGGTTCTGGTACCCTACCCAGTGGGGAATAGGCAGTTTTCCTGCCAATTGATTTTTAGACCTGACAGAACACCAAAGCTCTCCAATAGCGCTCAGGCCCCGGTGTCATCCTTGGTGTTATTGAGGATGACCAGGAGGTTGTAGGCATATAGGCGGTCATTCTGACCGTGGCGGGCGGCGGTCGCCAGTGGCATGGGCAGTGCAGGGGCCCCCAGGGGCCCCACGACACCCGTTCCCGCCATCCTGTTCCTGGCGGTAAAAACCGCCAGGAACAGGATGGCGGGAAGGGGGTCGGAATCCCCATGGCGGCGCTGCAAGCAGCGCCGCCATGGAGGATTCCCTGGGCCAGGGGAAAACCGGCGGGAAACCGCCGGTTCCCCTTTTCTGACCGCGGCATAGCCCAGGAAGCACCGCCAGCCTGTTGGCGGTGCTTCCGTGGTCCCCGGCCCTGGCGGTCATGGGCCGCCAGGGTCGGAATGACCCCCATAGTGCTATCCCCTGGGTTGTAGCGCCCACTCGGACACCTCTGTAATGGGTCCCTGATCGAGCCAGACACGCAAAGGGTTCCATAGCGAGAGAGGACAGCCCTGTTGTGTACCCCACTCAACAGTATAGCTATCTAAGACGGTTTGTCCCATGCAGACTTGGGTGGAAGGGTCAATATAGAGGAGACACCCTCGGTCTACAAATGCTCCACCCAGCCCCATGCGTGCATTAACTCTGTAGAGGTAGCCCCATTCTAGGCTATTGAAGACCTTCTTTATGTCTACAGCTGGAACAGCTGCCCTCTCCTTGTCATAAGCTGAGGCCTGCATGAGTGTCAGTAGTTTCCTCACGTCATGAGTGTTAGTAGTTTCCTCACGTTAAGGGCAGTATTCCCTCACAGAATAAAGCCCGCTTGATCAGGGTGAATTAATTTTGTCATATACAAGAGCAGTCTATCTGCCAAGATTTTGCTCAATATTTTAGAGTCAATTTTGATCATTGAGAGCAGCCGGTAGGCTTTGAAATCCATTGCTGGCCTCCCAAGTTTTATAAGGGGTACGACAAGTGCTTCTCTGGTGGTCTGTGGAAGATCTCTGGAATTCCTGGCGGCCTCAAACATGTCCACCTTTCGGGGCCTAGGTGGTATAAAATCAGCTGGAAATCCATCTGATCCCAGAGTTTTACTTCTTGCTAGACCTTTAATTGGCCGTAGGATTTCCTGCAAGCCATCAGCCTCCTCGGCTGTGAGGCGTGGGAGAGGAACTGCCACCAAAAATCCTTGCATTGCTGCCTCATCATACATTTTTTTTTCTTTTTTTATATATATTTTATTGATTTTATATTTCAGATATACATTACAAGTCGTATCTGCTTCCACCACAGGATTACAATATATATATCTGCTTAAAAGAAAACATATGATACCCCTTCCCCCCTCCCTCCACACATGGCTTGGACCACTTTTAAATCTTCAACCATATTCCTAAAAGCATTTAGCGAAGACCTTAAGCGTATGCTAATTAGCTGATGGGTAAACCCCATTTATGACTAGTATGTACTTTTTGTTGTTGCTGGGACTGTTTCGACAGGCGTGTGGCAGTAGCTCGGGATGGGGCCTGTCATTTCCAGAGAGTACTGAGAGTGGGCGCTAGTCCATTATGCTGTGTTTATTCGCGCGTTTACGGGCCAATGGGCAACTAGTGTGTCAGGAGGAGAGGTATGCAGGCCGTCGCGACTCTGTATATGCTGCGCGTGGATTGTGTCATTAGCGGAAAGTGCGTAAGTGTAGACACGTTGTATAACCTATCATTGCATTCCCGGCTTATGGGGGTTTATCGTCGTTTTTTGCCTCAAGTTTAGCTACTAGTGTCTCCCATACTGCACTTCACGTATGCTGTTGTCCTTCTCGTGCCAACTTTTTCAATACTTGATGTTCTGTGCGGGCCCAACGTAGTGTTAATATGATCCAAGTTTTCCGAACAGGTGCCGTGGGGGCCTTCCAATGCATAGCTATTAATCTTTTGTACATTAAGCAAGCTAAATCTATAAATTTATGCAAGTGTCTTTGTTTTTTGGATCTCGTCCTGAGCCCCAGTAGACAGGATTTGGGTTCTGTTGACAGAGTTAGTCCTGTCAATTCAGATATCTCCTGGACTACCTCTGACCATGCTTTTTGTATGTTAGGGCACTCCCAGACCATGTGATAAAAGTGAGCTAGCGGCGCTTTGCATCTGGGGCAGGACGGGTCCGAGTCCGGAAACATGAGCTTTATCCTGGCTGGGGACATATATGTTTGGTGTGTGTAATTGAACTGGGTGTATCTAAATCTGGGATTCCTTGACACTCCACGGGCGTGGTGTAAAGGGTTCTGCCACTCAGCCTGTGAGATCTGATCGGGGAGGACGGAATTCCATCTCTCCCTTGCTTTCTCCGCATGTGGCTCTGGAGGTTTATTCAGGATTTTGTATAGGCTAGATGTTACTTTTGTTTGGGAGTCATGTAGAATATGGTGGATTATAGGCGAGGGTTCTGGTTCACTATTGCCCTGCCCCCATGTTTTTTTGATTGCATGGCTTATGGCATGGTATGTCAGGAATTGTCCAGGATTTATCTTGGTGAGATCCTGTATATCCTCAAACGACATGAGCATCCCATCCTCAAAGCAGTCGCCCACTGTCTGCACCCCCGCCTCCATCCACACTGCCGCCGAATGCGCGCAGGCTCCCGACCACTCCGGCAGGCGGTCCAGTGGGATGCATGGAGAATAGGGGAGTCCGAAAACCGCCCCTGCACATATTTGACCCAGCAAGCGTGTGCAGCCTCCGTCAGTGGACTGACGTTCCTTGACTTGGGGTGTTTGGACGCCAGCCATTGTAGCAAGGGGGCGCCATCCAACCAAGTCCGCATCCACGTTGTCTCCTCCATTGCCGGTCTGTGTATCCAACACTGAAGCCACTGTAGTTGTGCTGCTGCGTAGTAGCGTTCAAAATTGGGGGCCCCTAGGCCTCCCACTTCCACCGGATGCTGCAGTATATGAAGGGCCACCCGCGCTCTGCCCCCGCCCCAGTTTAGCCGCCGCAGGACTGAGTTCAGATTCCCAAAGAAGCTTTTAGGAATAATGATCGGAAGAGATGCGAAATAGTATAGCAGTCTGGGCAGAATCAGCATATTTGCGATCGCCCCCTTCCCTGGTGGGGAGAGCGGCAGTTTGTTCCAAAATTGTAGCGAGCCTTTTGTAGCGGTCATCGCCCTGCCCAAGTTGCCGTCTCTAAGATCTACTGTGTCGTGGTATATATTAATCCCTAGATATTTAAACGTCGTAGGGCACCATTTTAAGCGCCCGAGTGGGGGAGCTCCTTGTCTCTCGGGCGGCCGCTTCGCAAGTGGGAACGCACATGACTTTTCCCAGTTCACCACTAAGCCCGATAGATCTCCGAACTCTGCCAGCAGTGATATTACTGAGGGGACAGCATCCTGCCCTTTCCGAACACATATTAATGCATCGTCTGCATATAACGATATTATGTGATGGACCCCATTCCTAACTATCCCCCAGCTCTGTGCCATGGAGCGTACCCTTGCCGCCAGTGGCTCTATTGCTATTGCAAATAACAATGGGGATAGTGGACAACCCTGTCTTGTGCCTCTTGTAATTGAAAAGCTGTCGGAAATTACCCCGCCCGTCTTCACCCTAGCTTGTGGGTCGGAGTATAATGTCCGAACCCAGCGTATATAATTGGGGCCTATTCCCATGCGATTCATTGTGGTCAGCAGGTAGTCCCACTCGAGTGTATCGAACGCCTTTTCTATATCCAGTGAGAGCACCATTTCTTCGTGTGCGTCTGAGGGGGTAACACCCATTATGGACAATAATCTACGGATGTTTAAAATGGTGTTGTGCTTTGGTATAAAGCCATTTTGGTCGTCATGAATTATAGTGTGCATGATAGGAGCTAGTATATTTGCCAGAATTTTGCCTAAAATTTTACAGTCTAAATTTAGAAGCGATAATGGTCTGTAGGATTTAACTTCTGTGGGGTCACGGCCTTGTTTGGGGATCACCACTATCAGGGCTTCTCTCTGTGATGAGGGGAGATTCTCTATTGTCCACGCTTCCTCAAACACCTTCAGCAGGTGGGGCTTTAGGGAGGACAAATGAGCCGTGTAGTATTCTAGTGGAAGGCCATCCGCACCAGGTACTTTATTCCTGGGCATCTGCACTAAGGCAGATTCTATTTCTCCCAGTGACAAGGGGACCTCCAGGAGTTCCCTGTCAGTTTGTGTTAGCTGTGGTAGGACAGAGCCCGATAGGAAGGATTCGAGTTGCGATGGGGTGCACGATGTGCGTTTAGTGTATAGCTGCGAGTAGTATTCTCTGAACCTTTCGTTTATCTCAGCTTGTGTGGTGGACATATCATGTGTGTCAGTTCGAATAGCTCCGATTGGGGGTTGTTGTCTATCCTCGCGCAGTAGCCACGCCAGCATTCTGCTTGACCTGTCCCCTTCTGTTTGTAGACGCATTAGATGATAGTTATAGTCATGACATCGGAGTCTGCTGTCTGCCTCATTATATTTTGTGCGCCGTGCTTTTAGGGCTGTGTAAGGGATCTCACCACGTGCTACTGCTATTTCTGCCTCTCTCAGCTCTTTTTCTAGTTTGCAAATTTCCGTCTGTAGTGTACGTCTTACTCCCCACATAGACGACATGCAGAAACCGCGAACCACTACCTTATGTACATCCCATTCTATTGCGCGTGACGTTGCCGTCATGGCATTGGCCTCCCAATATTGGCTTAACGTGGCTTTCAGCGTTTCAGCAAACGCTTGGTCTTGCAGGGCTGTTACTTGGAATCGCCAGGTGGGAATCGCCTGCCGTGCCTTGCCCCAATTCAGTGTTATTCTCAGTGGTGTGTGATCTGACAGAGTTTTTGCTAGGTATACTGGCTCCCCCAGCAATCCTCCTATATCCTGAGTGCCCCAAATTATGGGGGTCATTCCTACATTGGCGGGCGGCGGTCGCCGCCCGCCAAGCAGGAACTGCCGAATGACCGCACCGCGGTCAAAAGACCGCGGCGGCCATTCTGGGTTTCCCGCTGGGCCGGCGGGCGACCGCCAGAAGGCCGCCCGCCGGCCCAGCGGGAAACCCCCTTCTACGAGGATGCCGGCTCAAAATGGAGCCGGCAGAGTCAAAGGGGTGCGACGGGTGCAGTGGCACCCGTCGCGATTTTCAGTGTCTGCTTAGCAGACACTGAAAATCTTTATGGGGCCCTGTTACGGGGCCCCTGCACTGCCCATGCCAGTGGCATGGGCAGTGCAGGGGCCCCCAGGGGCCCCACAACACCCGTTACCGCCATCCTGTTCCTGGGCTATTTTTTTTTAAGGGGTGGGGGTTTGAGTTTTTTTTTTTTTTTACAGCTTAGTGTGGGGAGGTCGGGCAATTATTTTTTGGGGCAGGAGTGGGGGGGTTTGGCTATTTTATTTATTTAGGGCTTAGGGTGGTGGGCGGGGTAGTTTATTTTTCAAGGGGTGGGGGAAGGCTTAAGGAAGGGCAGTAGGAGAGAAGAGGAGAAAGGATCGGGAGAGGACACGGTGAGGTAAGTGGGGTTGGGATAGGATTGGTGGGTAGTTTTTAGCAGTGGGGGTGGATTTAGGGCTGAGGGTGGGTGTGGGTTGGCGGGGTAGTTTAGTTTCTAGGGGCAAGGGTGGGGTCGGGGTAGTTTTGTAGGGCTCAGGGCAGGTAGGTGGGGTCTGGGTAATTTAGTTTTTATGGATGGGGTGTGAGGGTTGGGATAGTTTTTTTTTTAGGCTTAGGGTATGTGGGGGGTCGGGTAGTTTCGTTTTTAGGGATGGGGAGCTGGGGTCGTTTTTTTTAGGGCTCAGGGAGGGTGAGGGCATCGGGGTAATTTAGTTTTTAGATTTGGGGTTGGGTAGTTTTATTTATGACTCAGGACGTATGTGGGTGTCGGGTAGTTTAGTTTTATGGGGCAGAGGTCAGGGTAGTTTTTTTTAGGGTTCTGTGTGGGCGGGAGGGTCGGGTACTTTAGCTTTTAGGAGAGGGGTGGGGGTGTTGGTATAGCTTTTTTTTAGGACTCCGAGGTACTTTAGCTATTAGGGGCAGCGGTAGTTTTGGGCCTCTGGGTGGGAGTTGACAGGGGTTGTATGGCTGAACCATGCATGCTGTTTCAACATATGCCTTTCTTAGGCATGCTTTTACAATGAAATTCATTGTAAAGACATGTGTGGAAACAATGCGGACGTGGTTCCGACCGCTTTGTTAAGACATGCATTGTTCCGGCATGCGTAGTTCTGTCGTACAACCATGTGTAAGTCCTGGTAATACTGAATGAAGCAGTTATTGATGTCAGTTTGGGAATAGAGAGCATTTCTAGTAGTAGAAGTTAACTCTACTATAGGCATTCGTCTTCTAGTGGGATTGGCTACCCAAGCTAATAATTGGCTGGAGCGGCCATGTTCCGAGTGAGACCTCTGTATGTAGACTCTATAGTCAAAAGAGCATAGTCGCTCAGTATGAACCGCCATTCACTCTTTGAACTCTAACAGTGCCTTATGTAATTCCAGGTGGCCAGGGTGTTACCTCTCAGCTTCCCTGAGTGTTTCCTCTGCTTCAGTGAGCTCTCAGATCAACGTGTTCCGGACCCCGATCTGCTCTGCCAGGCAGTAACCTCGAATCACAGACTTGAATGCATCCCATTACACCTGGGGGGTGGAGGCAATTCCAGTGTTGTCTGTAAAAGAGGTCCCTATCTTTTCCCTAATTGTTTCCTTAAATAACGGATATTCTAATGACTGGGGCTTCAACATCCAGGTTGGAATCTTGGAAGGCAGCCTATGCCAGTGTAGGTGCAACAAGACTGGGTTATAATCTGAGATGGTGCGGGTGAGATATTCCACATCTTGGACCAGGTTGTATACATCGGTTGAACACAGAAAAGCATTGAGAAGTACATCTAGGCCATGTAGCGGGGAAAAGAAGAAGTAGTCTTGAGTTTGGGTGTATTTGTGCTGCCAGGAGTCCACAAGGTTCCAGCTCACTTTCCAGTCTGTAAATGCAGGGCTCAGCAATGTGTGGGGGAGTCATGCAGTGGGGTATGGGACTGATCAAGGGTGGGGTCATCAATGCAGTTGAAATCACCACCAACTATAGCAGTGTGGGTTAAAAAAGGGGCTAAATTAGCTGATATTCTCGAAAGGAAGGCACTTTGATCTATACTGGGTCCATATATATATTCACAATGTTAATGTAACTCCTGTTAAGTCTACCAGCAACTGCCACGATTCTGCCCTCGGAATCAACTACAGATTTGATATGTTGGAATGGGATCCCTGCTCTAACCCAAATTAATACTCCCCTAGCAAAGGCAGAAAATGAAGTGTAGAAGACCTGCCCTCTCTATCGATGCTGAAGGGCTGCTCCCTCTTTGGTCGTAAAGTGCATCTCTTGAAGAAGGGCTACGTGGATCCTCCTTCTTTTTAAATAGGAAAATACCTTGTAGCGGTTTGAGATGGTATGAATGCCCGGACATTCAAGGATATCAGCTTATAAGCTGTTGGGGTTGCCATGGTCGTATGATGCACAGTCCTACTGGACCATCCCCTGTGGTGGCAGCCAATTCTTTCCTGGGGCAACAGGTTCGGAAAAGGATTCTGACTTACAGTTTACCTAAGAATAAAAGTTAGAAACAAACAAAGAAGGCAAAACCCAACTCCCACTTCAAAGGACAAGAAGCAGGACCCCTCCCATTCAAACTTCAATGCAAAACTAACCACTCAGAGTAATTTTTGGGGAGTACGATACATTTCAAACCCAAGGCCAGCTGCATAGGTACCCATCTGACATATGATATCAAGACACATACCATGGTGTTGAGGAGCATCAGGGTGTCGTGTAGGCTCTCATTATTTTAATGAGACCACTGGATTTGGAGCAGCAAGATCGTCCACGGTGTGGGAAACTGAGTCTGACCAACTGCGGGTGACACCTGTCGCTCTAAATCCAGGTTTTGCTCCGGTTAACTAGCAGTGCCTCATCTCTACCAAGACATAGAGATGATTGGGCAGCAGAGCGCATGACATATTATACTTCTCAGGGAAGTCGCGGTCACTCAGGTCGCATCCGGTTCTCTCATTCACAATTCGGTCTCATATATAAATGGCAATAAGAAGCAGTATGAGTTTTTAAATACTGGTTTAATAAAACGACTGCATTTTAGATAGCAAAGCGTGAGCTGCAATAACCAGGACGGCACAACATGACAATATTAAAATGGTGATGAGGAGAGTGAAGCATAAGAATAACGCTATCATATTGTCACTAGAATCGATGGACTATTTCCTATCTAAGTCATAATCTGAGCACAGCATGTTAAGCTCCAATTCTGCCTTTCAGGTTCCCCCGGGAGGACATAAACCCTCATACCTGAGCAAAAGCCTGTAGTCTGCGTTAGCATCTACAGCAAAGCATTCAGCAATCATCATACAGTCGTGGTTCCCCGGCTGGAATCTCCTCCTTAACATGTAATGAGGCTAGGAAGTGTTTTTATAATAACACAGCTGATGTTCTAAGAAAATGTCCATATGTAAGGATGTGTATTTTCTATGAATGTTGGAGACTAAACTTCCACCACGTTCACCGGCAATGTACCAAACTGTAGCCTTGACTGAAGCACAAAGTGATCAAGAATGTCTTGTTTGAGAACACAGTGCTGGGCTAAGCAAAAACACTTAGATAGATGAAAATAAAACAAGACCGTAAAACTGGCTATTGTAAAAATAACAATGCAAAGCCGAATAAAATATATCTAGGTCAAAGTGCACAGCGTCCTAGTATGTTAACCTAGCGTGCATGGAGCTATAACTGAAATGGCTACACAACACCCTCCCCTTGTCGTTTAAAGTGGTTCAAAGCCAAAACGAAAATTTCATTGCTAAAAGCTCAACCTAAGATATATATAAAAAACCAGGTCAATTTTGACAAGTTAAAAGGACACACAAGCATTTGTGGCAATTTAAAACATGAGCATGTGGCTTATAACTGAATTCAACGGACATGTCAATTTAGAAAAGTTCCAAACTAAGTACGAGCCATGGAGAACAGGAGATCTTGCACTTCGGCTGGTGTCAGAACCAGAAAGTCCGCGCCAAAAATTATCAAGGAGCAAGTGTGTTCCATAGCCCCAGTGTCAATCAAGGCGGCATCCAGTGGAGTGCCCATTGATGAGTTGATGGCAACTTCCTCCAGGAAGGGTAACTCATAATTAGCTTCACGTAGCAAACGCAACCTCAGTGCGCATGTCTGGTAATGAACCCTCAGCAAGAACATCAACAGATCAGCATCCATTGCTGGCGGGCGCTGCTGTGAAAGACAAACTTCCAGTGCATGTTCGAAAGAGCACCAGAGGCACCGAAACACGGGCTGCACACAATACAGAACCAGTCTGAATGACAAAGATCAGTCACACTCCAATTGCTCCAGGAGTGTTGCTCCAAAATGCTGCATCATACGCTCACGACACAGCTGCGATGATGGGTGCGCCATGAGTTCTCATCGTTCAGCGGGACAGCCATTGCGCATAAACAACAGCAACAGCAGAATGCCAGCTTATAAAGCCAAAGTTATCGGAAATCCCCCAAAAATACTACCGAAAATTGAGTGGATAGCTGAAGGTATAAAACCAAATATGGAGGAGAAGGTGTGAACGAAACTAGAACCAACAGCTTTGAAAAAAATGTGCGATTCCAGTTGTGCTGGACGCATTAAATATTTGTTCCACGAGTTCACCAAAGTGTCTCGGAAAGTTCATATTTAACAGGGACTGTATTTCTGCTGATGACCTTGCCACTTGAAGTGCGTAGGTCTCGCACGCAGATGTAAGGGCCACATGCTTTTGAAACAGTAAAGCCTTGAGCCTACTCAACTTGTCAAAATTCACGTTTGAAGTAGCAATGTGAGGCTAAATATCAGCTACCTCCTTAAATTTAGTGGGGGGAAACAATACGTTCCCGCAGCATGTAAAGACCTTAGAGACTGAAAAAACTTAAACTATTCCGGCCTGCATGCCACAACAGCTTTCACTATTGAGAAGGACGTAGGTGCCGTTTGAAAGCACCTGGAACGTAGGTCTAATCAAAGGGACTGGGACTCCTTTAAGATAACAAGCCAAGTTTGCAGCCGAGGCGTTACACGCCCCATGCAAGGACAGGTGTTTACAAATCATCGAATGGCTGACTGAAGTCTCACATTCACTGCCGCTAAGAAAGACCTCTTTCATGCCATTGAAGCATTTGTACGAGAAGGGAAGCTCCCACACCTCATGGATGTAACTATCTCCCAACTTTTCATATCTGCCTACTGGAAGGTGTTTTAAACAGGAGGTGAATTGTAGTGTGGAAATAGGCAGATTAATAACGCCATGTATTAACCACTCAGCCAACGGTATTTTGGCCACGGTAAAAGGCAACTTTTCTAATTTCTCGATGTTGAGCATGACATGTCGCTTCCTTTTTAGCCATTAGTTGTTGTTGTCGCGTTAGATTAAAAGAAGAAAATATCTCCCTTGCACTGACGTGCTGCCATGGAACGCGACTGCTTTCAATGTTTGAAGCATCCAACCCAACTGCATAATGGACCTGATCTGACTCTGTCCATGGTATAAAGAAGACATATCAGATTGTGTAATGTCTATAGCAGAAGAGACAATGTTGTTAATGGCATATATCTGGTCGGACAGGATGTTAATCCCATTATCCACAACAGCTAATGCCTTTTTTAGATTTTCCTGATCTATTTGCCTTAACCGGGCAGCAGCATCTTGTTGGGAAAGTTTCCATATTTCATTGTATACTGCATATAAGAAACGCTTCCTATGTGGTGTTCTGGGGCCTGATAAGAAATCTTGTAAGTCAGTGGAGTTAAGCAGGAGATTGAGGTGTTCTCTAACCGAGTTCAATGAGGATGATTTTAGCCACTGTTGGCATAATTTTCCCACACTATGGTGGTCATTCTAACCCTGGCGGTAAAAACCGCCAGGGCGAATGACCGCGGTAGCACCGCCAACAGGCTGGCGGTGCACCGCTGGGCATTCTGACCGCGGCGGTTCAGCCGCGGCCAGAAACGGAAAGTCGGCGGTGTACCGCCGACTTTCCGCTGCCCTTGAGAATCCTCCATGGCGGCGGAGCACGCTCCGCCGCCATGGGGATTCTGACACCCCCTACCGCCATCCTGTTCCTGGCGGGTCTCCCGCCAGGAACAGGATGGCGGTAGGGGGTGCCGCGGGGCCCCTGGGGGCCCCTGCAGTGCCCATGCCAATGGCACTGCAGGGGCCCCCGTAAGAGGGCCCCAAAAAGAATTTCAGTGTCTGCCTAGCAGACACTGAAATTCGCGACGGGTGCTACTGCACCCGTCGCACTCCAGCAACTCCGCCGGCTCCATTCGGAGCCGGCTTCATCGTTGCTGGGTCTTTCCCGCTGTGCTGGCGGGCGGCCTTTTGGCGGTCGCCCGCCAGCACAGCGGGAAAGCCAGAATGGCCGCCGTGGTCTTGTGACCGCGGTGCGGTCATTTGGCGGTAACCGCATGGCGGGCGGCGACCGCCGCCCGCCGCGGTTAGAATCACCGCCTATATGTTGTAATTATATCTGCATGCTCTGGTGATATATAGCGAGGGTCTGGCCTACTCGTCCTAAAACCCCCCGAGGAGTTAATAAAATTATGATGACACCCATTGATATCTATTGGGCATAATAACCACCCGCCTGGATGTTCAGTGAAGCATTAAATGTACCATTCTGGACCCTCTCATCGAGCACATCTTCAGTTGCATTCGTATATTTTTGCCATTTGTAAAATTTTCGAGGGGCAGGTATACTGGGCATGTTCAATTCCCTGATTGTTGGTAAGCCTAAACAACTCGTTTGTTGCACTGTTTCATTTAAAAAAATAATTTGAACAGTAATAAGACATGCTCTAAACAATGTTTCTTTTCCTTTAATTTGCCAACTTTTTTGTTCCCCAGACACTTTTCAGATCAATTGATTTGGACCAATATTCATAGCCTTCTAACTATAGCCGGGAAACAATGGATTCTGAATATATAAATTTTGTATTGGTCAATAACGTGTATATCCTTAGTAGGTGGTACCATAAAATAATATGACTCAGCATTCTTTTGATTGTGCCCAGAAAAATTTGCAAACTTTTCAGAATATGTTTTTCAACTCCCTTGCGGTGGAGTTGGGCAATGTTCCCATTGCGTGTAATTAAATACAGTTTTGGGACTGCTCGCTCTATGTATGAAATGGTGCCCATAGTAATTATAGCAAAACATATCACCATAATTTTCTTTAAACTGGTAAACATTTTCATTTTCAAAGACAGTATAATATTGCAATTCAGTCATCAAAGAATCAATTGTTTTCACATCCCAATCATCAGAAACAATGCCTGGTATCACTATATCATTCATTGATAATTTGAACACATACGGTATTTGAATAACTTCTGTGGGACCATATATTGTCGCGGTTTTCAATGGTCTTACCCTCGTAGCTGAGAGGTGTAGGGGAACGGTCCTTGTTCCGACGGGTTCTGCTCTGGCCGAGGTAGGGGCGACCCCTTCCGGTAGCCACGGTGCTGTTTGGTATGAGCGAACCACTACAGTCCGTGCCCTCCAGAAGGAGTCCCAGAGGAAAAACCCCAGTAGGGTAAAAAACCTCCACAGGAACTCCCTGAAACGAGAAGGAGGACACCAGGGTATTAGGACCGTAGATCAGGAAGGCAGGAAAACAAGGCAGATCAGGAACAGACAGGATTCGCAGAAGGATATCAAATAGGAGCGTGACTACCACCAAGGAGTGTTGCAACGCAATGGACAAGCAGTTGGAATTCCCTTATATACCCCTGGACAGGAAATAGAAAACAGGAAGTAGAACACCACCATCTTGGATTGGGAAAAAGAAAACAATAATGAATTAGGTATGTGTGTTTAACAATGCATGCTGGGCAGAGAGGAAGTGGTAAGCATGCTGGGAAGAGAAAAAGGCAAGTATAAAGAGCCCCCAGTGTAAGGGTTCGGTTTGCCCTAGGAACATCGGTAAGTGGTGGGCAGGAATAACATGCAAGAAAAATGAATGTAAGCGCATGATGCGGTGTGTGCGGCCATGCCTGAAACCCCCTCGGGGTTTCAGGCTCTGCCGCGTCTGCCTTTATGGCAGAACCTGAAAAAAGGGAAGCGGCGAGCGCCGCGGCCCTCAGACCGGCTCCCTGGAGCCTCCATGGCTCTTGCGGGAGCCGCGGCAACCCCCGCGACCTGGGCGTCCGCCGCGGCGTCCACCGCGACCCGGGCGCCGGCCGCGGCGTCCACCGCGACCCGGGCGCCGGCCGCGGCAGGATTAACGTGCCGCGCCGCGGCAACCTGAGCTCGCGGCCGCGGCGAGCGCCGCGGCATGACATATATATCAAACATTATTTTGTCCCAAACAATCCCATCAGGAATTGGTACTGCGGAAATGTTCACAAAGGATAAATCTCTTCGGACTTTATGTGATGAAAAATGTGGTTTCAAAACCTCCTCCACCAGTTCAATTGTTGATCTTTCAGGAAGAAAATTACCATATATTAATAAGAAAAAGGTAATGACAAAACCAATCCAAAGTAGAAAGGCTAGGACAGTCAAAGAGAGCCATAGATAGTTCCATGGAAAAATAAAATACGTTTCTTTAAGCCAGTGTGTTAGCTTAAGTGTACTTGACAAATCAGCTGTCGAAGAGGAGAATGAGTCTGAGAAATCCTCGTTGAAGTCGGCAAAATAACCAGAGGCAGTTCCTGCAAATAGCGGAGCGGTTGTCAGTGGTGGAGTTGGTGTTTCCTGTGGTGGCACACTATAGACAGCATCATCCGTTTGGCTTGAAGTCGGGTTGACTTGGTCAAATGTTTCTAAGTTAGTTGACGTTACTGGAACTAATGCAAGATCATCTTCCACCCTCCCCAAGCTCGAAGAGGTGTTGGTGTTGGTGTGAACAACTTGTAGAGGAACTTCTTCACCAGTAATGAGAGCGATTCGGGAACTACTGGATGTTCCTCTTGGTCGGCTGTGCAGGATCGGCCACATGGTGTAGTTTGACATTGTCGATAGAGACAAAACTATTTTCTTTGGCACCTGTCAACATCAGGGCAGTGCGCACTCTATGGGCGACTACAATGCAAAAACCCAGTCTTTATGCAAGAGCATAATTCATGCATTAAGTTGATATGCTGTTGTTGAACCTTTTGCATTGCAGAGTTTAATCCTGAAGACTTATATTCAAGATGCTTGTAAATACTGTTCATTTGCAATGTATTGCTGCAGGCTTTCAAAGTGTGTCAGGGTGTGGTCCCTTTCCAGTGCTTTCTAGAAGCTTTCTCTGCAGCATGACTGGGTGTGGTTTGTGGGCGGGCCAGACTCTATATAAGGGAGCCAGCCCAGCTCCACGTGCTCACTATTCAGAGGTCCTGGTGCAGAGCAGCAGCAATTTCCTGAGCTCCTGTTCCAGGGGCCTTGCCCTTCATTGTATTGGTGATCCTTGATCAGGTTGGTAAGACGGAGGTCGGGCTGGGCCCCTGATCCCGTTTTTAAAGGCATTCGAGTTTTTGGGTCTAATTTTGATATTGGGAGATTTTTCCTTGTGCGTGTGAATGTGCTCTTGGTTTCTGGCATTTACATGTTGATATTCAAATCAGCAAGACGTGCAATTCATTTTTGGCATTTGACTTTTGAGATTCAGGTCGGCAACAGTGTGCGCGACCGTCTCTAGACATTTGCATATTGCCATTCGAATCGGCAAGACGCGCAATTTATTCCTTGTGTTTAACTCTTGATACTCATTGTGCGCTACCATTTCTTGGCAGTTACATGGTGGCATTCGAATCGGCAAGACGCGCAATTCATTCCTTGTGTTTAACTCTTGATACTCATTGTGCGCTACCATTTCTTGGCAGTTGCATGGTGGCATTCGAATCGGCAAGACGCACGATTCATTCCTTGAATTTAACTCTTGATATTCATTGTGCGCAACCATTTCTTGACATTTGCATGGTGACATTCAAATCGGCAAGACGCACGATTCATTCCTTGAATTTAACTCTTGATATTCATTGTGCGCAACCATTTCTTGAAATTTGCATGGTGACATTCGAATCGGCAAGACGCACGATTCATTCCTTGAATTTAACTCTTGATATTCATTGTGCGCAACCATTTCTTGAAATTTGCATGGTGACATTCGAATCGGCAAGACGCGTGATTCATTCCTTGAATTTAACTCTTGATATTCATTGTGCGCAACCATTTCTTGACATTTGCATGGTGACATTCGAATCGGCAAGACGCGTGATTCATTCCTTGCATTTAACTCTTGATATTCATTGTGCGCAACCATTTCTTGACATTTGCACGGTGACATTCGAATCGGCAAGACGCGTGATTCATTCCTTGCATTTAACTCTTGATATTCATTGTGTGCAACCATTTCTTGACATTTGGACGGTGACATTCGAATCGGCAAGATGCGCAATTCATTCCTTGCATTTAACTCTTGATATTCATTGTGTGCAACCATTTCCTGGCATTTGCATGGTGACATTCGAAGCAGCAAGGCGCGCAATTCATTCCTTGCATTTAACTCTTGATGTTCAGATCGCTTACAGTGTGCGCGATCATTTCATGGCATTTGCATGTACTTGTTAGAATCAGCAGTGTGCCCGATTCATTTCCCGCATTTAAATCTTGATGTTCAGTTTGCTTACTAAGTGCGCGATCATTTCATGGCAATCAAAACTTTGATGTGTAGTGTTTCCTGAAGTGCACACAATTATCCAGGACCCTTGAATTTTCTGCAGAGGTGTTAAATTCAAGATGTTACATTTTATGTGCATGTTAAGTCCTTAGTACAATTCCTGTTGTTTTCCAAGGAATGTTTGGATTGCCTTTTTGTCCTCATGTAATGAGGCAGTGTTTGTTCTGAGACATTGTTCTAGAAGGTTCTTGTATTCCTAGACAGTATGTAACAATTCATGAAAAGTCCATTTGAAACATTGTACTAACCAGTCTTGATTCTTTTCCAGGTACCTGGATTTCTTGAGGCCTAATTAGAGTCTAGTTCTAGGCCATTCATGTTTCCTCAGTCTAAGTGTTACGTCACGTTCCGAGTATCATTGAACTCTAGATTCAACAGAGTGTTACTTCATGTTCCGAGTACCATTGAACTCTAGATTCAACAGAGTGTTATTTCATGTTCCGAGTATCACTGAACTCTAGACTCAACAGAGTGTTATTTCATGTTCCGAGTATCATTGAACTCTAGACTCAACAGTGTTATTTCATGTTCCGAGTATCATAGAACTCTAGACTCAACAGAGTGTTATTTCATGTTCCGAGTATCATTGAACTCTAGACTCAACAGAGTGTTATTACATGTTCTGAGTATCATTGAACCCTAGATTCAGCAGAGAGTTTTTATGAACCTAAATGTGATTTTATTCTGATGTTGTGTTGTTTAACCTTTTACTTCCTACAGGTCTCCTTCCCAGCTGTTCCCTACCTAATCCCCTTTTCCCCACTTGGACTCTCTTAGACTCTGTGACATTCTAATCAGAGTATTGGAGCTGTCTTGTGGTGGACATGTTGGGAACGTGCGCAGACCCCGAGGATCTGGTCTCACTGACAGCACCCGCCAACGGTGGTAGAATGCCAGTTCTATTACCGTGTATCCCTAGTACAGGGACCGGTGCTCGATAAGAAGGGTCAAATTCCTTTTTCACTGCGATTTGTTCACATACAAGCTCCCCAACTCTGGGAATCCAACTGGTAGATGTTACAGGCACATCCTTAATTCCTGTGGAGGCAGCACTTTTGAAAGAATTATCATCACAGAACTGTTGCACGTGTAGACAGTGGCACGTTCATTTATGTCAAAAGGTGTTTCTGCTGCCTCCATGCCAGGACCATCAAGATCCGGAACATACATTTGAGTTCCGAACAGGCACTCATATGAAGTACGACCCCCCCAGGGACCTTCTAGGCAGATTATTTAGTGCTCGCTGGACTCTATACAGGTGATTAAGCCAACCATGATCCGTACCTAAGACTCTGGCTGTTAAGGATTGCTTTAAATCACGGTTTAATCGCTCCACAATACTATTTCCCTCTGGATAAAATGGATTCGAGTACTGGAGTTGGACCCCCAACGAAGCCATGGCACCCCTGAATGCCCTTGAGGCGGAAGCAGGGCCCTGGTCCGAATGGAAAGCCGCAACAGCATATGTACCGATAAAGATTTGCAAATCTTTAATAACAGTCCGAGGGTCAGCCAAGCATTGTGGCCACACCCATACAAATCTGGAGCATGAATCCACAGCGACTAAGATATATTTGTATGCACTATCAGGTGTTAAGGGACCACAATGGTCCAAGTACACACATTGTAATGGTTTGTTTGAAATTAAGAGGGGTGTCTGCGGCAGGCGCTTGGCAGTGGAAACCTTGATTTGTTGACAGATGTCACAACAAAGGACATACTCTTAGTCTCTTTGTAGAGACCTGGCTACCAATAGCGGACCTGCAAGATCGTAATTGTAGCAGCCACACCAGCATGGGCAGATGCCACCCCCTCATGCGCTGCTTTAAACAATTGTGATCTTATGTCTTTGTTAGGGATGTTTCGTACACCTACACCTGGTATCTTAACCTCAGCGTTCAGCATACTTCGCATATGATAATGATATTTGTTAGGAAATCCTTTAGGATGGGGCTTACCATCAGCCATAGCTTTCACGGCAGCCCAAATGTCTGTGTCCGGTTTGGAACTCGAGCGAGTCACTGCAGCTACAGTGGCTACAGCCACTGCTTACTTTGCGGCTTCATCAGCCAGTGTATTTCCAGCAACGTGTATTCCAACGCGCTGTTGTCCAAGTGTATGTACAACATGGACATTCGGTAGCGTCTCTTTTAGGTCAGCTACTTTCCCCCACAGTAGTCTGTGTTTAATGGTGTTGCCTTTGGAATCTCTGAACCCATTCTGGCACCAAGAATGCAGGTATTCATTAAAGGACTGGACACAGTAATAGGAATCACAAACAATCAGTGTAAGCTGTGCAGGGTCCGTGTGTTCCAATGCCATCAGCAGAGCTTTTAGCTCAGCCAATTGTGCTGTGCAATCCCCTAGGGTCCGTGTAAAGGTATGTAGAGGACAAAATGTATCCCCCTCCATATAGCCACTTACGACTGCGCAAGCAGCAGAATATTGATGTTTAGTTCCAATTGCAGGTTGTGCAGAGCTATCGGTGTACATGATTCTATGATGCTGATCAATAGGCAAAGTATTTGCTGGAACTGGATATTCTACTTCATATTGTAGGAATTCCTGAGTTTGTAGCTTTGGGTCAAAAATGTAGTCTACATCAGTGGCTGTCAGAGACGTAGCCCATTGTATCCATAGTGGATGTAATGCTTTTGCGTTTGGAACGCTAGCTTTTGTAACAGCCTCTAGGGCTGGGATTGGAGAAACGACAATAATGCGTTTTCCTTGGGCAAGAGGTATTTCTTTAATGACAGCCATCTGTACAGCAGTGAGAATGTTCTCTGTGGGAGCAAAGCGTTGTTCTGCTGCTGAGTACAAATGCGATTTATATGCCATCGGGACTGTCTCACCTTCATTAAATGTCACATAGGTTAAACCGATGGCCCCAGCTATTACTCTGATGACCAAATTTGTTTTGTTGTCCTTTGTGTGTAAATGTTGTGCTGCAAGCATGTCTGTCTGCAATTCTTGAAGAAAACGTGTATGTTCAATTGTCCAGAATTTACTTGGAAAATCGTGACGTATTAAGTCATATAAAGGTTTTATGCGTGTAGCATAATCTGTAATGTAGGTTCTGCCAAAATTGAAGAAACCCAATATTGATTGGAGTTTTTTATTCGTATTCGGTGGTTGTAACTGTGCGCACTTTTCTAAGAATTGTGATGCTAGGCTCTTCCCTTCACTTGACAGCTCATATCCTAGAAACAGGACGCTGTGGAAGGCTATTTTTGTTTTTTTTTAAGTTAAATTTGTAGCCAAATTCGGCAAACCCTACAACAATGCGGGCTGCCCGTCTTAAATGTTGTAGTAGTTCATCATCCGTGAGATATATATCATCTACATAGGACAATGCTTGAGGGTCAATCTTGTGCAATATAGCAGTGACATGAGCTGCGAGTGGTCCTGGGCTGTTCTTATACCCTTGAGGTAAACAACATAATTTTTCTGGGAGCCTAGTGAGCTGAAACTTGTTAAGTCGCTACTCTCAGGCGCTATATTCTGGCAGAAGAACCCATTGGAAATGTCTAGTGTTGTTTTGTATTTTTTACGCACTATGTTGCTCATTAGTGCTGTGCTGTGCGAATTTTGTATAGCATAGGTGCGTGTATGACTGTTTAAATGTCTGTAGTCTAAGACTATTCTGTATGAATGGTCTGGTTTGGCTACTGGGAATAATGGGTTATTCATTGGTGAGACACAGGGTTCAACCACACCCTGGTACTCTAATTGCATGAGTATTTCTCTCACTGGTGCTTTTGCTTCATGTTTTATAGGATACTGCGGTTGTGGCTGAGGTTCACTTTTGATAGGAATTACATGGTAGGGGGATTCCTTATCCCACCCTATGTGATTTCTGTATAATGCAGGTGCTTGTGCTAGAGCCCATTCACTGGACTAGGATTCAGCGAGTTCCTCTGGAACAAGGGGCGAGAAAGAAGGCTTAATGACATCTTCTCTATATGGGCAGGTACAGACAAAGTCAGGCGGCCAATCTTGTTCGGCCAACAAGACATCATATACTTTTACTATGCGATCCCAAAAGATTGCGTCTATTGTGCGTTCAATGTCTCCTTTTAACTGTAGCGTTACTTTGTAAGTCCTATCAGGCTTGGAAACACGCATGTCCTCAGTTTCTACTTGTATAAAGTCATCAGTTGCTTTCACCTCCAGATGCTCTAGAAGATTCCGATGAATTATTGTGACCTCTGCTGCAGTGTCTAGCAAGGCGAAAGCCCAATTCTTGTTCTACAAGTGGATCCTCCTCCTGTGTGGCATGTCGGACTGCGACTGCTACCACTTTTTTCTTTTTAAATTGTTGTTTTTGTTGGGTGGGTTTCTCTTCCTTTTGAACAGAAACCTCTGAAGAGCGTTGTGATTCCTGTCTCGGTTTCACGTACTCTGTTCTTCGCTCTGATCGCCCACCTCTCTCATTTCTTTTTTCCAATGAGTCCTAAAAGGAACGAGATTGGCGTGTATCAGTATATTGATATCTATCAGGTGTTTTTATATTATCTCTGTTTCTGAGATTATACCTATTTTGTGGGGTCTCCATACGCGGAGATTCTCCCCTTTCTTTCTTAGGAGTTTGTTGTTTTTTATCCCAGCGTTTCTTATTACCCTCAGGTGCTTACTTGGGGGTACCTTTGTTTGATTTACCCTGAAAATGAGGTTTTTGTGGTCTGGCCCCTAGGCTATCTCGACCGATACTTGAATAGGTCTCTGCTATTATTTTAGGCAGCTCTCGTTCTTGATCTTGTTGTGGAATGTCACGAAGCTGCATGCGCACTGCAAATGCGATTGCTTCCCCTTTAAGATTACTTAAAATGATTAAGGACACTGTGGCAAAATTGCCCATCAATTGCATCCCCAAATCTAGGGCCGGGGCAGCTCCATATTCATCTTGAAATTGTTTCAGCACTTCCGGTAAATTGGCAAGTGTCGGTGTACCGTGTGCGGTTGTTTAGAGCACGGCAAATACCGTGCCCCAGGTATTACGGTTTTCTACTGTAGGGACCATCCCGAAGGGCAAGCACATCGTTAATATTCTATGTTTATCCTGAGGTCCTGTATGGGGAAATACTGCCTCCAGCGCATTCATTTTCGGTGCTAACCAAAACAGAGTTTCCTCTCGTTTGGCAGGTACCATACCCAGAATGGAATGTACAGTCGCAGGATTTATACCTGGTGTTACTGCATGTGGATGAGCTGGAGCAGCACAAGCTGGGTTTGTATTTAGTGTTTGCATCACAAATTGTACTAATCGTCTATATATTGCTATTAACTCAATATGTAAGCGAGGAACCTCGGTTACTGCTAAATTTGCTACCGCAGGATGTGGTGTACAGGTGGGCAATAAAGGACAGGTAGGACTGTCACTACTTAGTGGACCTAACCTTACTGGTAATATTGTGTGGGGTAGGGCGCCATCAAGCCAATTATTATGTTCTTGATAAGATAGAGGCATCTCTAAATATGTGTACGCTCTGTATTGTCCACGCGCATTCGCAGGTGTATAATGATGAAATCTATTTGTGCTCCCATCAACTGCTGGAAATGTGACCCAAGAGTAAAAAAGTTCTGTTCTATAAGCTGCATGGGCGTCCACCGCAAATGTGACTGGACCTCCCTGGGCTGTTAGGCCATTTGCTAGTAAGTGTGCTGTTAGAGGTTGTCTCATATTAACAGCTATTTGTACTTATTGGGGATTCGCCATGTTAGTAACACTATGAGTTCAGAGAAGGCACACCAAAATGTTTTTTTTTCCTTTTAAAGTTCAAGCTTGAACAACCGCCAGCTGTAGTAGGCTTACCTACACAGCTGTGGTGGAAATCCTCAGCACTTCGGACGTCTCCGAATACGGCATTGAGGTGTCATTATATATAATGAGACAGAGATACTCCGGAGGACCCAAAAATTAGAGCCTGACCAAACGTTGGCGGCGCCATGTCGCGTAGGCTCTCATTATTCTAATGAGACTACTGGATTTGGAGCAGCAAGATCGTCCACGGTGTGGGAGACTGAGTCTGACCCACTGCGGGTGACACCTGTCACTCTAAATCCGGGTTTTGCTCCAGCTGACTAGCAGTGCCTCATCTCTACCAAGAGATAGATATGATTGGGCAGTCGAGCGCATGACATATTATACTTCTCAGGGAAGTCGTGGTCACTCAGGTTGCATCCGGTTCTCTCATTTACAATTCGGTCTCATATATAAATGACAATAAGAAGCAGTATGAGTTTTTAAAGACTGGTTTAATAATACGACTGCATTTTAGATAGCAAAGCGTGAGCTGCAATAACCAGAACGACACAACATGACAATATTAAAATGGTGACGAGGAGAGTGAAGCATAAGAATAACGCTATCATATTGTCACTAGAATCTATGGACTATTTCCTATTTAAGTCATAATCTGAGCACAGCATGTTAAGCTCTAATTCTGCCTTTCAGGTTCCACCGGGAGGACATCAACCCTCATACCTGAGCAAAGGCCTGTAGTCTGCATTAGCATCTGCAGCGAAGCATTCAGCAATCAGCATACAGTCGTGGTTCCCTGCCTGGAATCTCCCTCTTAACATGTAATGGGAATAGGAAGTGTTTTTATAATAACACAGCTGATGTTCTAAGAAAATGTCCCTACGTAAGGATGTATATTTTCTATGAATGTTGTAGACTAAACTTCTTCCACTTTCACTGGCAATGTACCAAACTGTAGCCTTGACTGAAGCACAAAGTGATCAAGAATGTCTTGTTTGAGAACACAGTGCTGGGCTAATCAAAAACAGTTAGATAGATGAAAATAAAACAAGACCTTAAAACTGGTTATTGTAAAAATAACAATGCGAAGCCAAATAAAATATATCTAGGTCAAAGTGCACAGCGGCCTAGTATGTTAAACTACTAGGTATAACTGAAATGGCTACACAACAAGGGTATAACGGTAATCAGTACAAAGAAGTTAACTGGGTTGATCCTAGCTCCACCTCTCAACCATCAGGTCTCCAACAAATGCTTTTTAACTTTAAATCAATTTGTGTGCAGTCCTGGGGGTCTCATTGGGCAGTATGCCACTCGATGTCTCCGAAAGAGAGGATCCAAGTTTAGAGTCAGACCCCACTCCTTCCATTTCCTGGAGTGGAGAGGGCGGTCCAGAGCCAGAACCGCTCAAATATGCCACCACCTCCATCACCTTCTGATTCCTCTGTTGCACCTCAGTTACTGTTGGTGCCGTTGATTTCCTTGAGGTTCTTGGCCAACCGGAACAAGGGCATCGCTCTGCCGTTCTCGCTCGGGGTTCCATAGTAGGTCAGCAGGCAGCTGGTGATCAAGCCATTACCATACTTCTTGTGGTGATTGAAAAAACTAGTTTCCTCAGGGGTTACCACTCCCAGGCAGGGAATTGCATCGAGTTAGGGACTCAAAGTTGAGTCTTTTTTTTGCACTCACGAATGTTGTGCACTTGCACTGCACCTTGCGAGACAAATCCCGAAAAATCATTATTTTACTGTTCTCTTAAGTGAGGGTCCCCCGCTGCCGGGCTTATCTCAGAGTGTGGTCATGGTCCTTGTAATATAACAGACGGGCTATTACTGGTCCTGGAGAACGGCAGAGATTGCGATGGCATTCTATGGGCTTGTTCTAGAGCAAATAATGTTGATAAGCCTTCTGGGGCCATCTCGGTACAGCGTCAACCTTCCAAGTATGACACCATATCTTTACCCTCAAATCACTCAGGGAGCCTCACGATTTGAATGCTTTCATGGTTTGATCTATTGTCCGCATCTTCTGCCCTGGCCTCGAGAACATTCAGTCATGATCCCATGGTGGTGAGCTGACCATTGATGGATGTCAATGTAGGGGGTATGGAGGGGAGGTCCCTCTCGGTGGCTGTGACATGTTCGGCGAGGAGCCGATGGTTGTCTCTCAGGAGCCCCAGATCAGTTCCAAGTGTGTCTATTTTAGTTTGTAAGGCCTCTCCCGAGGCCATAACGGATTGCAACATATACTGTAACGTAGGTGTCAAGACCAGACTCTTGAGACCAGGGTGGACCATATTCCCATTCAGAGCGTTCTCTGTCTCAGGTTGCTCCATCCACCCTTATGGCGTGGACCTGCTTGCGAGAATGCTTACCCATGGTGGTCAGACAGGTAGGGCTATTCGGTTTCAGGAAACAGAGAGGGGCCCTCACAGCCCGGGGAGGGAAATCCAAGTATATGTTCAGTAGAATGCCAAGGGGGGGTCTCCGATATCCTGGGAGGTGAACAAGTGGACCCCAGGGACAATTGCCAGGTACCGCTGTCGCCCACAGAGAGTAAGTTGCAGCTGGCTTCCCGACGACCAGTAGTTAGGGGCAGACCAGAAGCGTCAAGTGCCCATCATTCTGTTCTCAATTCAGTGGTTGTGTCCCAGCAGTACTCGAGTTGGGTGGTGGGAGCGCTTATCTCAAGCCCCGAGGATAGGTATTGTGAAAAATTCTATAAGGGAAGTGTGCCCTTGTAACCAGTCTCAGCGAACCCCTCACAAGGCTGAAAAGGAGCAATGGGCTGGATCAGGGAGGTGGAATCTGGTCTCTCTTAGAGACTGTCAGGCTGCATCCCTCTTGTAGGCCCACATGTGTCCCAGGCAGATGGGCATGAATCAGTACACTCCCCAGTTGTGAAAATGTTGGTGGGGCACACTACCGCCGATTGCAGCTCGTGGGC
Organism: Pleurodeles waltl; assembly: GCF_031143425.1. Classification (NCBI taxonomy): domain Eukaryota; kingdom Metazoa; phylum Chordata; class Amphibia; order Caudata; family Salamandridae; genus Pleurodeles; species Pleurodeles waltl. Next base: position 364,112,086 of record NC_090440.1, on the reverse strand, counting down.
CCAAACTTCCAGGGCACAGCACCAGTGGTCAGCCCCAGATGGGAGAAGGGAAGCACCAAAGCAAGCAAGTTTTAAGGAGGAGAGCCCTTCAGCCCCCAAGGTGATGTCCTGGAATCCCTGCCAAAGGGGCACTTCACTCAAGACTCGCCCTGCACCCCACCACACCAGCAGGCTGCAAGGCGAGCGCGGGGATGGCTGAGACTGTTACCTCACCCGATGATGTTCCCCGCACATCGTTAGGTGGTTGCTCAGGCGTTGCGCCCCTCGCCCCTCAATGGATGGGACGGGGCGCAACAGCAGCCTCCTGACAATAGCGACCACAGAAAAGACAGCGGGGAGCTCCCTACTGCCGACCATGGCCCATGGGCCCCCCGCTGCGTGGAGTGTTTCCAGTGGTGCAGGCAGTTGAGGGAGAAGTCAGAACCCCGTCTGCCATATGTATTCAGGTGTTTTGCTCCTCCGCTGGAGCCCATGCCACCTGCGAGAAGCACTCCTCACTCACTGGTGTGGCCACTCCGGGGTGTCAGGCAGGTGTGATTTCCTTCCCCCAGTACGGCCCTCACCTGCGGCCTGGTCCGCAGCACTCCAGTAGCCCTGGGTCTCAACCAGGGGCTGTCCAAGTGGTTGGATCGGCAGGGTAGAGATGCGGTCTGTTCACTCTTGGAGTTCTGGAGGGGCTGGGGCTGGTCTCACCGCTAACCCTAATTCAGGAAGCCCGCTCGCTGGGAGGCCTGTCAGCTTGCCCGGGGCATTGCCGCCATATTGATTCTGCTGCACCATATAGAAAAGCAATTGTTGTTTTTCTAAATTGGTCTCAAATATATTCTTTGGGTGTGTGTCTCATTTATTGCCTCTGTGAGCACAACAAATACCTAACATGGCTCCTTCATAAGCTGCTCGCCCACTCTACCACAAATAGAGCATTAATCCTATCGATTTTTGCCTCTGCAAGCCTTTGGGGACACACTGCACTCTCTGCACAGTTTACTTGATTTTAGTTCACTATATTGAGAGCCAGCTTCCAGCATCTGAGATGATTCAGACATTGTAGGAAAGTGCCTTTTCAACATGGTTACCCCCTACTTTTTGCCTGGCTTCTGGTGCAATTTCAACTGATATTGCACTTGGTACGTGCTAATCAGGTGCCCAGGGCCAGAACTCTTTCTTTCAAAACTTCACAGTCGTTTTTCCAATTGGCAAACCCTTTAGTGGCCACTGTAAGTCCCTAGTTAATGGTACCCTTGGTCCCTGGGACATGGCGCACTAAAGAAGGCCCCTGAGAGCTGTAGCACAGACTGTGGGCCTTATTACACCCGCCGGGTTAAAGTGGCGTTCGTCCCGCCAACAGGCTGGCGGTATGAAATGCCATATTATGACCGCGGCAGTACCGCCGTGGTCACACTGCCGGGACTGGCGGTTTACCGCCATTGATGTCCCGGCGGTCAGAATCCGCCAGGCCAGCGCTGCTTGTAGCGCTGCCCTGGGGATTTTGACTCCCCTTACTGCCAGCCTGTCCATGGCGGTAGACACTTGGCATGGGCAGTGCAGGGGCCCCCAGACACAGCCCGTCGCGATTTTTACTGTCTGCCTGGCAGACAGTGAGAGGCGCGACGGGTGCTGCTGCCATTAGGAGCCCGCTGCAATGTTATGGCCGACATCCCTGCTGGGCCGGCGGGCGGAAACTCTGTTTCTGCCCGCCGGCCCAGCGAGGAGGTCCAAATGCGGCCGGCGGGTTTCCGGCTGCATGGGTGGCCAACTGGCGGTTCAGCCTTGTCTTACCTTATCTTATGGTACTTACACCTTGTGCCAGGTCCAGTTATCCCTTATTAGTAGATTAGTAATGTTCTAGCAGCTTAGGCTGATAGAGGTAGCTATAGCGGAGCAGCTTAGGATGAATTAGGAGACATGCAAAGCTCGTACTATACCACTTATATCATATAGCACTATATCATAAAAACACAATACTCAGAGTTGCTAAAAATAAAGGTATTTTATTTTAGTGACAATATGCCAAAAGTATCTCAGAGGATAACTCCCTTAGGAGGTAAGTAATATACACAAAATATACACACAAACCAAAATCAGGTAAGTAAACAGTTTGAAAAGTTCTACAAACACTGTAGAATACAATAGGATGCAATAGGCCTAGGGGCAACACAAACCATATACTCTAAAAGTGTAATACGAACCACAAATGGACCCCAGGCCTAGTGTAATGTGTAGAGAGTCACTGGGAGTGTAAGAAAACACTAAGGGTGTCCAAGATACCCCACCCCAAGATCCTGAAAAGTAGGAGTAAAGTTACCCTACTTTCCCGAAAACACACTAAAGTCGTGATAGGGGATTCTGCAAAGGCAACAACTGACTGCAAAGCACTGAAGACGGATTCCTGGACCTGAGGACCTCCAAAGGAAGGGGACCAAGTCCAAGAGTCACGCCAGTGTCCAGGGGTTGCAGGAGCCCACTAAACTCCGGATGAAGGTGCAAAAGGGCTGCCTCCGGGTGGAAGAAGCTGAAGATTCTGCAACAACAGAAGGAGCCAGGAACTTCTCCATTGGTCAGAAGATGTCCCATAGCGTGCTGGAGGATGCAGAGTTGTTTCCACGCAAAACAAGCCTTGCTAGCTGCAAGAGTCACGGTTGAAGATAATGGGTGCTGCCCGGGTCCAGGAAGGACCAGGAGGTCGCCCCTTGGAGGAGGAGACAGAGGGGGTGCTCAGCAACACAGAGAGCCCATGCAGAAGCAGGCAGCACCTGCAGAAGCACTTGAACAGGCGTTCAAGAAATCTGAGCACAGTGGTCATCTCAACACAACAAAAGAGGGTCCCACGAAGCCGGTAATCAACTCAACAAGTTGAGCAATGCAGGGCGGAGTGCTGGGGACCTGGGCTGTGCTGTGCACAAAAGAATCCTTGCAAAAGTGCACAGAAGCCCTAGCAGCTGCAGATCATGCAGTACACAGGATTACTGCCTGGCGTGGGGAGGCAAGGACTTACCTCCACCAACTTTGGACAGAAGGACTACGGGACTGTCGGGGTCACTTGGATCTAGCTCCTGTGTTCCAGGGACCACGCTTGTCAAGATGAGAGGGGACCCAGAGGCCTGGTGATGCAGAAATTTGGTGCCTGCGTTAGCAGGGGGAAGATTCCGTCGACGCACAGGAGATTTCTTCTTGTCTTCCAGTGCAGGGTGAAGGCAGACAGCCCTCAGAGCATGCACCACCAGGAAACAGTCGAGAAAGCCAGCAGGATTAGGCGCTACGATGTTGCTGGTAGTCTTCTTGCTACTTTGTTGAGGTTTTGCAGGCATCCTGGAGCAGTCAGCAGTCGATCCTTGGTAGAAGTTGAAGAGAGAGATGCAGAGGAACTCTGGTGAGCTCTTGCATTCGTTATCTGAAGAGAAACTCACAGGAGAGACCCTAAATAGCCCTCAGAGGAGGTTTGGCCACCTAACCAGGTAAACACCTATCAGGAGGGGTCTCCGACGTCACCTGCTGGCACTGGCCACTCAGAGGCCTCCACTGTGCCTTCACACCTCTGCATTCAAGATGGCAGAGGTCTGGGACACACTGGAGGAGCTCTGGGCACCACCCCTGGAGTGGTGATGGATAGGGGAGTGGTCACTCCCCTTTCCTTTGTCCAGTTTCGTGCCAGAGCAGGGGCTGGGGGATCCCTGAACCGGTGTAGACTGGCTTATGCAAGGAGGGCACCATCTGTGCCCTTCAAAGCATTTCCAGAGGCTGGGGGAGGCTACTCGTCCCCAGCCCATAACACCTATTTCCAAAGGGAGAGGGTGTAACACCCTCTCTCAGAGGAAATCTTTTGTTCTGCCTTCCTGGGACTGGGCTGCCCAGACCCCAGGAGGGCAGAAAACTCTTGGAGGGTTGGCAGCAGCGGTAGCTGCAGAGAAAACCCCAGAGAGCTAGTTTGGCAGTACCCGGGGTCCATGCTGGAGCCCCGGTGATGCATGGGATTGACACCCCAATACCAGATTTGACATGGGGGGACAATTCCATGATCTTAGACATGTTACATGGCCATATTCAGAGTTACCATTGTGAAGCTACATATAGGTATTGACCTATATGTAGTGCGCACGTGTAATGGTGACCCCACACTCACAAAGTCTGGGGAAATTGCCCTGAACAATGTGAGGGCACCTTGGCTAGTGCCAGGGTGCCCTCACACTTAGTAACTTTGCACCTAACCTTCACTAAGTGAGGGTTAGACATATAGGTGACTTATAAGTTATTTAAGTGCAGTGTAAAATGGCTGTGAAATAATGTGGACGTTATTTCACTCAGGCTGCAGTGGCAGTCCTGTGTAAGAATTGTCTGAGCTCCCTTTTGGTGGCAAAAGAAATGCTGCAGCCCATAGGGATCTCCTGGAACCCGAATACCCTGGGTACCTAGGTACCATATAATAGGAAATTATAAGGGTGTTCCAGTGTGCCAATCAGAATTGGTAAAAATGGTCACTAGCCTGCAGTGACAATTTTAAAAGCACAGAGAGCATAAACACTGAGGTTCTGGTTAGCAGAGCCTCATTGATACAGTTAGGGAACGCATACAGGCCACAATCTATGAGCACTGGGGTCCTGGCTAGCAGGATCCCAGTGACAGAGGCAAAAACAAACTGACACACAAGTAAAAATGGGGGTAACATGCCAGGCAAGATGGTACTTTCCTACACTGTGCCACCCTCAAAAACCCTCCCACCATCTGCACACAGTGCTGCCATTGCAGACTGTGAGTCTTTATGCACAGATATAATATAAAACATGCCATGGCCTACAACCTGTCTGCCATGTCCCCTAATACTGCATGCAATATATGTAAGTCACCCCTCTGATAGGCCTTACAGCCATAAGGCAGGGAGCATTTTATTACATGCGTGGGCACAGCTGCATGAGCAGCTATGCCCATGTTATGTCTTTGTCGATCCTCAGACATAGCAAGAGAACAGTGAAGTCATTTTAAGTACATGCTGGCTTCACTGAAGATAGGGATGTTTGGTATCAAACATCTCGTACTTATAAACCCTCACTAAATCCATTGATGGATTCATTAATACATGCACACAGACGGCACCTGAGAGGTGCCCTCTGAAAACCTACCAACTCCTAGCATGATCACTGACTGGTGCAAACCAGTGCAGCCACCTTAGACAGACAGTGTTCTGGCCCCCAGAGGTGAGCACCAACACTCTTGAGGGCTCAGAACAAAGGCCTGCTCTGGGCAGAGGTGATAACACCTCGTCCAGGCAGGATGGACATTTCAGGGCAGGGAGCTTCAAAGGCCCTGCCACCTTTGAAATGCAACCAGGCCTCTCCAAATGGTAGATAAGGCCGACCCCTAGTTCCTGACCCCACTGTTGTTGGCAGGACTGGCGGAAAAATCAGTTGAATTCCTCCATGTTGTTCAGTATTTAGGTGGCACCCTTGAGCCCTAGAACTCAGATTCCTGATGACCTAAGAAGAGCAGAGAAGACTGCAGACACCAACTGACTTGGCACCAGCCCTACCTGCCTGTCTGATGCCCTCAACGATTCTTCAAAAGACAACCCGTCCTGCAGCCCAGTGACCTCCAAAGCGTGTTAGGACTGCCTGCCTTCGATAAAGACCAAGATCTCCTGTGGACAGCGGACCTGTCCAGAAGAAACCAACTTGAAACAAAAAGAAGTCTGCTCTGAGGAACTGCGAAACCGCACTGGGACACACTTCTGCACCCAATGCCCACGGTCCAAGTGGCCCACCAGTCCTGTGAAGGTTCCCCAGCGATTCTGGGCAGGCAGGGGCCACCCTGGGGCGGCAATGTTGTGGTGCGTCTGGTGTGACAGCACCCTTTGCGCATTTGACTGCCTGTAAATTGGGCAGTGAAATGCGCAACAGGGCTGTCCATGGGGGCCATCGCACTGCCCAGGCCAAGTGCATGGGCAGTGCAGGGGCCCCCACTAAGGCCCCCAATGCCCCCTTTCCACCAGCCTTTGCATGGCGGTGAGACCGCTATGCAAAGGCTGGCAGAAAGGGGACTCATAATCCCTAGGGCAGCGCTCCCCTGGCGGATTGCGACTGCCGAGACCACCAGGCTGTCGTCAGACGGCAACCTGACGGTGCCAATGGTCAGACCATGGCCCATCTGCCACGGTCATTATAGGGCGGTCAGACCGCCCGGTCTGCGGCGGTCTAACGCCATCGCCACCGCCACACTCGTAATAAGGGCCTAGGTCAGGTGGTGGCCTAGACTGCTTAATTATGTATAATGTGGTGCAAAAACTAGACATCTCTCTCTGTATGGCTTCAACTCCCACATGCACGCAGTGACTGACATCATGCAATTCAGCAATGTAATCTTTTGTCCATGGTTTATGTAGCAGGTTGGCTACTGTCTTCCATGTTCTCTCCCCTGCCCTATAGCATCGGCTGCATGCTTCCTTCACAAGGTAGTGAGTCTCTCTATGCGTCGCTGCTTCAAATTTGGCAAGTTTGCCTCGGATGGCTGCCAGCATGGATGCACTACAATATACAAAATACTGAAGTTCCACAGCTCTGATCTCCTCTTCAAGCAGCTTAAGCTCCCCGCACAGCGTTCCCAGTACGCCTGCCTGCTTCGCTATGCATGCCCCTTGAATGACAGCCTTAAAAGACTCCCCTAAGTTAGCCTGAGAGGTCAACTTGCCAGCATCGTGCTCAAACTACTCCAAAATAGCTGTCCAAACCTCATCATGTTATACCTGGTAGCACAATGCCTCAACCGTAAGTCTTCCATGAAAGCGTGTGATTTATAAACAGAGGGAGTCATCTCCAGCAATACTGGAGCATGATCAGAAAGCGTCTGCAGCAGGTGGGTGACACTGGTGGTCCATGCATCTATATTATGCTTAGGCAACCAGTAGTCGATTCACGACCATGTTGTGTGTGTAGTGGCTATGCATATGCCTTCCGCGTTGTCTGTGTGTTGGGTATGCCAGAGATCAATAAGGTCATTGCCAGCCATTGTAAGATGCTATTGACCAGCAGCATTCGGGTGAGGATGCCTGGAATCACTAGATCTATCTGCTTTAAGGTTCAAGAACACATTAAACTTACCCCCACACAAGTGCCCAGGCCCCAGTCTGCCTGCCACTCTCCAGACCTCTGCGAAACAAGTGGGACCATTATATGGAAAGGGGCTGCAGTGTACCAGACAGTAGGACATATTGCCCCTGGTGGTCGCAGAGAAGTGTATGTGTGTGCCAAGGCAAGCCCTTGCAGATTAAAATTGCTACTCTGTGTGCATAGTTAGAATAGTACGTAACATGCTGCTTGCCAACCCATCCCGCTTAGAAGCGTGCTTGTGTTCCTTCTGTTAGATGGAGTTCCTTTGGCATGCACAAGAATGTGCTATGTCTTTGCAGATATGCCAAGACATGCCTCGCCTTGCACCTATTGTTGAGGTTACATGTCTAAGTGTTGGCATTCAAAGCTTTGTGTGAGTATACTTTCTCTGACCGCACTTGGGGGAGCCACCACGCATAAGGGCTTACATCTATACGCTGAGTGGCAAGAAAGGGGAAGATACAATGTAATCATTTGCAAACAAGATGTTGTCCTTATCGCCTAAGTGTACCAAACCACATGTGACATCTAACTTTATGGTGTTTAGGAATGCACGCGTCCCTCCGGCCATTTGTACTTTATTGGGGCCAGTCTCCGGGGACCATTGTAGTGCTGCCGTCAACCTGTGGGATCTGATCTAAGTTTTCCTGTTTGTGTGTTTGGCCGTCGGCTAAGTGTTACCCTACCTGTGACCTGTCAGTCATTAACCTTCAGGCCTGGGTCACAGAGCCTGCCTGACCACATACCTACATGCTGGGGTTGACAGAGAGCTCATGACGGGGAATCTTACAGAAGTGAAGAGACTACGTTCACATATGCAAATATATTGTTCATGTATAAAAATGTCTGGTCCTATCCTCCCTACGTCTTACATCTGCTTCACAGCTTATCCACCTACAAATTTATTTCCTCCGTATAAGTATTCGAGGACCTTTCTGACACTTCCAATTACGGGTTATCTCCCTTTTCCCATCGGCTAAGGCTCGATTCTGAAAATGACTGGAAACCTATTTTTAGGGTATCGGGGACCCAACCCATGAGACAATGCTCTGCCATATATGGAACCTCCCTCTATAAGATAACCGACAAAGGCCCTCATTAAAACCCTAGCGGTTGGTGTTAAAGCGGCGGTAATATCCCCAACAGGCCGGCGGTAACAAAAATGGGATCACGACCCCGGTGGAAACTGCCAACACAGACAGCCACTTTAACCCACCGACGGCCACAGCGGTAGCAACAAACACCGCAGCGGTCACTGCCAACAGACAGGCGGAAGACAATAACATCCCGCCAATCGGCCAGCTTTTCCAGGGCGGTACCAACGCCATCAAAAGCACGGAGGAAACAGTCTTTGGAAGGGAAACCACTCACCTTACGACAATCAATGAAGAACCAGGACGCCATGGAGCCCAAGCTGTAGGTCCTCCCCATGCTGGTCTACCTCCTCATACACAAGGAATATCACAGGAGGCGGCGGCGACGACCACGGTGAGTACTGCACCTAGCACACAGGGGAGAGGGGGAGGAAAAAGAGAGTGACATACACACGCAACACCCCAACCCACAACACCATACACACAAACACATGCCTCAACATTAAATTTACACCCCGTTACCCCCTGGAAGAACGCAAGGACAAAAGGAATTTAGTTAAATCAGTGATATTTTAGAAATTGGCAGATATACTTAACAAATAGAAAAACAGTATATACAAATATTTACAATATGTACAGAAGGCCGTACACTGTCCTATTCAAATATCAGTGGCCCACTGGGCTAAAAATCATGAGCCAAGCCCACACTTGACTCCTGCCTCAGTATGGAGAGAACACTGCAGGGGCATCAGGTCCAAAACACACAGGCACCTCAGGGGGATGGGGAAGGGGGGGGACATCAGCCGGAAGATGGTACTACGCTACTGCTCCTGCAAGGGGGCTCCATGCCCACATCAATGTCCTGGTGAGTGCAAAGCCACAGTCTCTCAAGTGGGTGGGTTGCCCACTGCTTGGTCTTGGGGAGTGCAAAGCCACAGTCTCTCAAGTGGGTGGGTTGCCCACTGCTTGCTCCTGGGGAGTGCAAAGCCACAGTCTCTCAAGTGGGTGGGTTGTCCACTGCTTGCTCCTGGGGAGTGCAAAGCCACAGTCTCTCAAGTGGGTGGGTTGCCCACTGCTTGGTCCTGGGGAGTGCAAAGCCACAGTCTCTCAAGTCTCTCAAGTGGGTGGGTTGCCCACTGCTTGCTCCTGGGGAGTGCAAAGCCACAGTCTCTCAAGTGGGTGGGTTGCCCATTGCTTGGTCCTGGGGAGTGCAAAGCCACAGTCTCTCAAGTCTCTCAAGTTGGTGGGTTGCCCACTGCTTGCTCCTGGGGAGTGCAAAGCCACAGTCTCTCAAGTGGGTGGGTTGCCCACTGCTTGCTCCTGGGGAGTGCAAAGCCACAGTCTCTCAAGTGGGAGGGTTGCCCACTCCTTGGTCCTGGGGAGTGCAAAGCCACAGTCTCTCAAGGGGGTGGCATCTCCACTGGTTCTGGAGGGGGCGTTGTGCCCAGTGTGCTTCATCTTGCCAAGGATAGGGGGAGTGGATGCCTTCTTCCACTGGTTCTGGAGGGGGCTTTGTGCCCAGTGTGCTTCATCTTGCCAAGGATAGAGGTAGTGGATGCATTTCTCCACTGGTTCTGGAGGGGGCTTTGTGCCCAGAGTGCTTTATCCTGCCAAGGATAGGGGGAGTGGATGCATTTCTTCACTGGTTCTGGAGGGGGCTTTGTGCCCAGTGTGCTTTATCCTGCCAAGGATAGGGGGAGTGGATGCATTTTTGCCAGTGATGCTGCACTTGGGGTGTGGCGGTTCACATTCCCTCACATTCCCTCACCTGGGTGTCTGAGGCATGAGATTTGCAGGGAACAGGTAGGATGATATTCCATGGAGGCAGGGCCAAACTCCATCCTGTGGGGACTAAGGCTGCATACTGGTGGTAGTGCTGGTGCTTGTGGGGGTGCTTCCAGTGGTGGTGGAAGGCTCCAGGCTGTCTCCTGCAGCCTCAGACGGCTGCCCACTGTGTATGCTGCTGCTGACAGTTGTTGTGGCAGCGTGGGGCAGGTGGAGGTGAAGATGGCGGTGCATGCGGCGGGCCTGCGGCGGGGATTCTGGCGGTGCTGTCTGTGGTGCAGGTGCTGGTAGTGGTGGAGGGAGGCACCAGCCTGTCTCCTGCAGCCTCGGATGGCTGCCCACTGGGGATGCTGCTGCTGACAGTTTTTGTGGCAGCAGTGGTGCTTGTGGCGGTGCTTGCCGTGTTACAGGTGGCGGGGCTGTCGGTTCTAATGGTGGACACCAGGCGCCTCCGAGGCCTGAAGTGCCTTGCCTTGGGTTTTCTGCCCCTTCCTCACTTTGGCAGATGCTGCTGGGACCTCGGCACTGGCAGCTTGAGTTTTGGAGGAGGCCTTGCTGGGTGGGTCATGTTCCATGGCTGTGCTGCATGCTGGCCCCTTCTTCACCTTGGCAGGTGGCGCAATGAGTTGGTCCTTTGCAGGGGTCAGTGACACACTGCCTGGCCTGGCCTCCTCTGGTAGTTGCAGGTACCACAGCGGATGCCGACTTGGTGGCTGAGGTGCTGGCTTGGAATCTGGACACCCTGGCCCGAAGGGAAGGATGGGGGGGTAAGGAAGAGGTCAACATTAGCCAGGAAAAGTTTTTTAGACACACTGGGACGGGAAGATGGAGAGGGTTTGGGAGTGGAGGAAGAGAGAGTGGTTGTAGGAGGTGTCTGCTGAGTTTGGGTGAAGGTGCATGGGCTGGATGCTGTTGTGAGGTGGATGCCTGTTGGGTGGGTAGGTGCTTGTGTTTGTGTACTTTGGGAGGAGGGGTCACAGACACACTGGGAGAGGACACAGGGGACGTGTGCATGGTTGTAGGGGTGGTGACTGCCAGTGAGGGGTGTGTTGTGATGGGCGTGCTGGTGATGGAGGTAGTGGATGAGGATGCAGTGCATGCAGGTGTGAGTGGAGACGATACTGGGAGGGAGGTGGACGATGAGGAGGAGGGAGACACAGTGGAGGTAGTGGATGTTGGTGTGTCTGCATGGGCATGGTGCTTGTGTGAGTGCCTTTGAGATGAAGTCTGGTGCTTATGTTTGCCTGAGCCACGTTTGTGTGTTGATTTGTGTGAATGCTGGTCTGAAGGTGTGCTTGGGATAGGCCGAGGTTGATGAGATTGGGACTGAGTAGAGGAAGTAGGAGGGGGAGGCTAGACACAGGGACAATGGCTGCCATCAGTGCTGAGGCCAGAGCCTGAAATGCTCTCTGTTGGGCTACCAGGCCAGAGTGAATGCCCTCCAGGCATGCATTTGTTTGGTGCAAATGCCTCTCGACACCCTGGATGGCATTCAGAATGGTTGACTGCCCAACAGAGAGGGATCTCAGGAGGTCAATAGCCCCCTCACTGAGGGCAGCAGGGCTGACTGGGGCAGGGCCTGAGGTGCCTGGGGCGAAGGAGATGCCTGCCCTTCTGAGTGAGCGGGCACGGGAAACACGCTGAGGGGCTGCTGGGATGGTGGTGCTGGTAGGGGGGGTGGCGGCTGTACCTATTGTTGGGGTGGGCACAGAGGTATCCACCACCGCCAGGGAGCTTCCATCGGAGGAGGAGTCGCTGTCTGTGGTCTCCCCTACTGTTCCGTCATGGTGCTCCCCTCGCCCTCCGTCCGACTGGTGCCTTCACCCTCGGTGGATTCGGCATCCAGGCCCATGTGGGATGAAGCTCCCTCCGTCGCCGGTTCCTCTGCTCCTCCACCAGATGATGCTAATGCACACAAGGACAGGGTGACAAAACAAAAAGGGGGGGTAGAGACAGAGGATACACTTGGTCAATGCCAGCATCAACACCACCGTTGGCGTACGCTACACACAGGGAGCTGCCCTATGCACTAGGCCATGCACTACCAGTTACACAGCTATTCACCAGCCCATGGGGTACAATGCCTAACGCAGGCCTCTGCACACCAGAAACCCACAGGACCCTGCCCAGTAGTAGATGGCCACTTACACTATTGGGGTAGAAGTGCTCCAGAGCCTGCCCAACAAGGGACCTACCCTGCCATGTTCATCCTGGCCTAGGGGCACCCACAGCCCACATCCCCACCCAGGTAACTCCTTAACGCGTGCAAAATCATGATTCTGAATCTGTACTCGCCCCCTTGTGGCTGCTGTGATGCCCTCAAGCGCCCATCCAACTCCGGATAGGCCACCGGCAGGATGCAGAATATTAGGGGGGGTCATGGTGCGACGGGCACCCCATCCACGTTAGGGAGGCCAGCCCCAGCTGGGCCTCCGCCGTCTTCTTTGACCAGCGCACATGTCCTCCCATCTCTTGCGGCAGTGGGTGCTCTGCCTGTGTAAGACCCCAACGGGTCCGCACCTCCTTGGCGATAGCACGCCAAATACCCTTTTTCTGGTGAGCGCTGACCTGGAGGGAAAAGACAGCAGAAAAGGAAATCACTAACCCATCCGGACTGTCATACTCATTGCCCACCAGTTCCTACCCATGCCCTGACGCACATACACTTGTCCCTCCTCACAGGTCAGGCAGCCGCCATTTCAGGGGGGCACAGGGCATGGCACCTAACTGCGTCACAGCAGGCATTGGCACATCAACTGACTCTTGAGTTCACATACTGCTTCTGTAAAGTAAATTATTTAACATTAGTGCAAAAGATGTGGAAATATGACCCTCTGCTCACAATTCTCTTCCATAGGCTTCAACCGCTGAGGCAGCATGTGAGATGGCGGCATCCTCCGGTGTACAGACCACTGGTGGACCTGCCGACAATGGAGGACCGACACATTAACATCACATACAGACTTGATCGTGCCACAATCCAAGAACTGTGTGCCTAATTGGAGCCAGACCTGATGTCAGCTATCCGCCAGCCCACAGAAATCCCCCCTCTAGTGCAGGTCCTGTTAGTGCTCCATTTCCTGGCAAGTGGTTCCTTCCAAACAACAGTGGCCATGGCATCCGGGATGTCTCAGCCAATGTTCTCCAACGTGTTGACCAGAGTGTTGTCTGCCCTGCTGAAACACATGTGCAGCTACATCGTGTTCCCTCAGGTGGATGATTTGGCCACAGTGAAGGCTGACTTTTATGCCCTGGGACATATCCCCAACATCATTGGTGCCATTGATGGTACACATGTAGCATTTGTCCCCCCCCCCGGAGAAATGAACAGGTTTATAGGAATAGAAAAAGCTATCACTCAATGAATGTGCAGATGGTGTGTTTGCCGGACCAGTACATCTCCCATGTGAATGCTGAATATTCTGGCTCTGTACATGACGCCTTTATCTTAAGGAATAGCAGCATCCCATATGTGATGGGCCAACTCCAGAGGCACCGGGTGTGGCTAATAGGTGAGCCAAAGGGCCTCACACAGTATATGTTGACGTCTGGGTATGGGATTTCCCCTAAGGGCTAGTGTGTTTCTAACAGTTGTCACCCTATATTTACAGGTGACTCTGGTTACTCCAACCTCTCATGGCTACTGACCCCAGTGAGGAATGCCAGGACACGGGCAGAGGAACGTTACAATGAGGCACATGGGTGTACACAGAGGATTATAGCAAGAACCTTTGGCCTCCTGAAGGCCAGGTTCCGGTGCCGCCATCTGTCAGGTGGCTCCCTGTACTAATCATCCAAGAAGGTGTGCCAGATCATTGTTGCATGTTGCATGTTGCACAACCTGGCTTTGAGACACCAGGTGCCTTTTCTGCAGGAGGATGTGCCTGGAGATGGTCTTTTGGCAGTGGTAGAGCCTGTGGACAGTGAGGAAGAAGAGGAAGAGGAAGAAGATGTTGACAACAGAACAAATATAATACAGCAGTACTCTCAGTGACACACAGGTAAGACACTGTAACTGCACTTAACATTTCAGTAATCTGTTGGACATTGTACAAGGCATCCTCTTACCCTATGTCTATGGCCACTGACTGTTCCCTTTGGATTCTCTTTTTTCAGATCTCTGTGCCCCACTCTGGGTCCTGCTATATGGACTGCTGCCCACCAAAGGTCATCCTGTAGTATATTTCACTGTACATATACGTTGCAATGCTTTGATAATGTTGTACTAATACATTTGTGATTCATTAGACTGACTCCAGATTGGTATTTGTTTAAAGGGTGTTTATTTAGGTGCTAATAAGTATAGGTGTATGTGCAAGGGGCTGGGGTGATGGTGGAGGAAAGTCCAGGGTAGAGTCCAGTCTCTTGGTATCACAGGTGCATTGTCCAAGGGGGCATAGGAAGGGGAGCAATGGCAGTTCAAGGTGGACAGGGTAACAGAGTGGGACAGAAGGGTGATTATCAGAAGAGTCTTATTTCCAGACGGGGGTCTTGGCAATGTTCTCTGTCTTCTGCCTGGATCACAGGGACCGTTTGCTGGGTGGTTGTCCTTCTGCAGGGGCTGGGGTGCTAGTGGCATGTTGGTCCTGTGGCAGGGCCTCCTGTCCACTAGCGCCGGCGGAAGTGGAAGGCTGTTCCTTGGTTTGGGTAGTGTCAGACGGCCTTTGTTGTGCCACTCTCTCCCTCATGGTCTTGCCCATGTCAGCCAGCGCCCCTGCAATAGTGACCAGGATGGTGTATATTTTTGTTAGGTCATCCCTCCTGTACTGTCCCTCCTGCAGCCGCTGGGTCTCCTGCAACTTGGCCAGTATCTGGCCTATGGTCTCCTGGGAGTGGTAGTATGCTCCCAGGATGTTTGAGAGTGCCTCGTGGAGAGTGGGTTCCCTGGCCTGTCATTCCCCTGTCGCACAGCAGTCCTCCCAGCTTCCCTGTTCTCTTGTTCCTCTGTCCCCTGAATCGTGTGCCCATTGCTACTGACCCCAGGTCCCTGATCGTCCTGTGTTTGTGGGGTTGCCTGGGGTCCCTGTAGTGGTGGACAAACAGCTGATTGACATGTCCTGGGGACAGTGGCATGGGCCCGCTGGGTGGATGCTGTGCTGGTGTTTCCTGAGGGGGGAGGCCCTGTGGTGGGTTGGGACTGTGGCAGGGGAACCGACTGTCCTGAGGCCCATGATGGTCCAGGTTGGTCATCCTGATCCAGGCGTGCAGAGCTGCTGTCGTCACTGTGGGTCTCTTCAGGGGGGATTGGATGTAGCTGGCACCTCCTCTCCAGTGACTTTGAGTAGGGGTCCTGTGGGGATGCAATTGCATTGTTAATGGATCTGCGTGGGCCATATTGTGCATGGGTGTGTTTCCATCTATGATTGTGATTTCCCTGTCAGCTTGGCCTTGTGTGAGTGGTGATTTTGTGGGCTAGTTGAGTCTCTCTACTGTGCATGCTGGGGTGATGGTTGTCCATGCAGGTCTGTAATGGTGGTCCATGCATTGGTGTTGCATGCAGGGCTTGGTATTGGGATGGGTGGGTTGTGATAGTGGGGTATATGTGAGCGGTTGGAGTGATGGGGGTGAGAGTAGGGGTAGGAGTTAGTGATGGCATGCAGGTAGGGTGGGGGGATCAAGAAATTCAGATTTGACTTAGCAGAGTCCAGTCCTCCTGCTACTCCTTCAGGGCCCTCAGGATGCATGATCGCCAAGACTTACTACTCCCATGTTGTTAGTTGTGGAGAAGGAGGTGGGGTTCTGCCGCCAGTCCTCTGTATAGCAATCTGGTGTCTTGCAACCACAGAATGCACCTTCCCCGTAGGTCATTCCACCTCTTCCTGATGTCATCCCTGGTTCTTGGGTGCTGTCCCACGGCGTTGACCCTGTCCACTATTCTCCACCATAGCTCCATCTTCCTTGCAATGGACGTCTGCTGCACCTGTGATCCGAATAGCTGTGGCTCTACCCGGATGATTTCCTCCACCATTACTATTAGCTCCTCCTCAGAAAACCTGGGGTGTCTTTTGCGGTGCCATGGACGTGGTGCAAGTGATATGTGTGAGGACGTGTGGGGTGATATGTGGGGTGATGTGTTGTGGTGTATGCTGTGATGTGCGTGAATGGTTTATGGGTGATGGTGTTCTATGCCTCTGATTGAGTGGGTGATCCTTGCTTGTATCTCTCTGTTCGCAATCTTTTTTTAGTGGAAGGGGTTGTGGGTAATGTGGGTGTGTATTTTATAGTGGTGTGAGTGTGTGGGTGTGTGTCAGGTGTGCGTAGTTTGAATTGTCCAGTGTGGTGCTGTCATCCTCATAGAGTATTCTTACTGTTGTTGCCCCAGCGATCCGCCAGACAGTTAGTCCTCCCCAGGAGCTCTTCCAGGAATCCAATGGGAATATCTGGGGAATATCCAAAGGATACGGATATTTTATTTGTGCCTTCCTAGCGCTGTGCCCAACAACGCTGTAGAAACCAATATACATGTAGTGTCAACCTCCCCAATAGTCAGAAGTCTGAGAGTAGTTCTAACTAAGCTAAACTAAGAGCCCATATCTCTACCTAGCTGAAGTCTACTTGCCATGCCTTGCTTGAGCCACTGCAATTGGGCTGCCAAGTAGTACAATTCAAAGTCAGGGACCACCAGGCCCCCCTTCGTCAGTGTCTGGAGCATAGCCAGGGCCACCCTCCTTCTCCCCGAGCCCCAGATCAAGTCTATTTTTTATCAAGGACCTGGAAGTACTCTCTGGGCACCCACACCGGAAGCGTTGTAAAATAATATAACAATCTGGGAAGTGTCATCATTTTCAGCAATGCCATTCTACCCGCCACAGATATAGGCAAAGTGGCCTAGAAAGCAGTACTTGCTCTCAAGGATCTAATGGCCCTTCCTATATTCCCTTCCAGTAAATCCCCAGAATCGTGGTATATGTGGACCCTAAGCATGCGAGGAAACTGGTTTCCCAGGACAATGTCCCTAGTCTGTCAGGAGGAGCCCTGGCAGCCTGCGTAGGGAATAAACAAGATTTGCACTAGTTAACTCGGAGTCCCGATAATGTTGCAAACTGGTCTAATAAAGTGCAAGCGCCTGCTGGCCTATAGTGGACATCTTGAAGAAAGAATAGCAGATTGTCTGCATATAATGCGATGTACTGCACCCCATTCGCTACTTCCAACCCTTGGAATGCCTTCCCTGTTCGGGCGTAGCATGGCAATAGTTCCATGGCGAAGGCGAACAACACAGGGGACAGGGAGCATCCCTGTCTGGTTCTCCTCTCCACATGGCAACTCCCCCGGGATCATCTGTCTAGTGCAGACCCTTGCTGCTGGTGCTGTATATAGCAGTTGCATCCAGGATATGAAGTCCCTGCCCAGACCCAATTTGGCCAATTTACTGTAAAGGAAGGACCATTACAGGCTATTAAAAGCCTTCTCAATATCCACTGCTAAAATTGCTGCCTGGTGTTTATCATAGGTGTTGGCGCTTAGTACTGCACAGAGGCAATGGATATTATGGGCTGTATTTCGCCCAGGTATAAAGCCTGCTTGGTCGCCATAGATCAAGGCGGTCATGTGGAGCAGCAGTCGCGTCACTAGGACCCTGCTTAAGATTTTATAATCAGTGTTGAGCATTGAGAGCGGATGTTAGGCTCTTTCATCGGATTGCTCTTTTCCTGGGTTCAGTAGGGGTATTATCAGTGCGTCCCCAGTAGATTGTGAAAAAAGCCCTGTGTTCTTAGCCACATTATACAGATATGTTAACTTAGGGGCCAATGTCTCCACAAATGTGGCATAGAACTCAATGGGGATCCCGTCAGTACCTGGCGTCTTATTCCAAGCCATAGCTTTGATAGCAGACCGAACTTCCTGGACTGTGATTTTGCCCCCCAATGCCTCCTCCTGGTCTGGTGATAACTGGGGTAATTGCAACTGGGCTAGAAACTCTTCTATTCGCTCCAAAGGGAGTTGGGCCCTGGTACTGTATAGATCAGTATAATACTTTCAGTATTAATCTCTTCCTGACGGTATTTCCTTGTAACATCTTCGGCAACCAGTTACACTATTGCTGATCCGCACTTTGTGGTAGTAGCCAGCCATGCTAATAGCAGGCCTGTGTGGCCCCTCAGCATGTACTGTGCCGTATAGTTCCGATAATCGAAGCAGCGCAAGCGATCAACCTTCGCAGCGACTGTAGGAAAGTACCATCTTGCCTGGCATGTTACCCCCATATTTCACTGTATATATGTTGTTTTAGTTGTATGTGTCACTGGGACCCTGTTCACCAGGGCCCCAGTGCTCATAAGTGTGCCCTGTATGTGTTACCTGTGTTATGACTAACTGTCTCACTGAGGCTCTGCTAATCAGAACCTCAATGGTTATGCTCTCTCATTTCTTTCCAAATTGTCACTAACAGGCTAGTGACCAATTTTACCAATTTACATTGGCATACTGGAACAACCTTATAATTCCCTAGTATATGGTACTGAGGTACCCAGGGTATTGGGGTTCCAGCATTTCTTTTGCCACCCATAGGGAGCTCTGACAATTCGTACACAGGCCTGCCACTGCAGCCTGAGTGAAATAACGTCCACGTTATTTCACAGCCATTTTACACTGCACTTAAGTAACTTATAAGTCACCTATATGTCTAACCTTTACCTGGTAAAGGTTGGGTGCTAAGTTACTTAGTGTGTGGGCACCCTGGCACTAGCCAAGGTGCCCCCACATTATTCAGGGCCAATTCCCCGGACTTTGTGAGTGCGGGGACACCATTACACACGTGCACTATACATAGGTCACTACCTATGTATAGCTTCACAATGGTAACTCCGAATATGGCCATGTAACATGTCTAAGATCATGGAATTGCCCCACCAATGCCATCCTGGTATTGGGGAGACAATCCCATGATTCCCCGGGTCTCTAGCACAGACCTGGGTACTGTCAAACTACCTTTCCCGGGGTTTCACTGCAGCTGCTGCCAACCCCTCAGACAGGTTTCTGCCCTCCTGGGGTCCAGCCAGGCTTGGCCCAGGAAGGCAGAACAAAGGACTTCCTCAGAGAGAGGGTGTACACCCTCTCCCTTTGGAATAAGGTGTCAGGGCTGGGGAGGAGTAGCCTCCCCCAGCCTCTGGAAATGCTTTGATGGGCACAGATGGTGCCCATCTCTGCATAAGCCAGTCTACACCGGTTCAGGGATCCCTCAGCCCTGCTCTGGCGCGCAACTGGACAAAGGAAAGGGGAGTGACCACTCCCCTGACCTGCACCTCCCCTGGGAGGTGCCCAGAGCTCCTCCAGTGTGCTCCAGACCTCTGCCATCTTGGAAACAGAGGTGCTGCTGGCACACTGGACTGCTCTGAGGGGCCAGGGCCAGCAGGTGACGTCAGAGACTCCTTCTGATAGGCTCCTTCAGGTGTTGCTAGCCTATCCTCTCTCCTAAGTAGCCAAACCTCCTTTTTTGGCTATTTAGGGTCTCTGCTTTGGGGAATTCCTTAGATAACGAATGCAAGAGCTCATCAGAGTTCCTCTGCATCTCTCTCTTCACCTTCTGCCAAGGAATCGACTGCTGACCACGCTGGAAGCCTGCAACACTGCAACAAAGTAGCAAAGACGACTACTGCGACCTTGTAACGCTGATCCTGCCGCCTTTTCGACTGTTTTCCTGGTGGTGCATGCTGTGGGGGTAGTCTGCCTACTCTCTGCACTAGAAGCTCCGAAGAAATCTCCTGTGGATCGATGGAATCTTCTCCCTGCAACCGCAGGCACCAAAGAACTGCTTCACCGGTCCTCTGGGTCTCCTCTCAGCACGACGAGCGAGGTCCCTTGAACTCAGCAACTCTGTCCAAGTGACTCCCACTGTCCAGTGACTCTTCAGTCCAAGTTTGGTGGAGGTAAGTCCTTGCCTCCCCACGCTAGACTGCATTGCTGGGAATCGCATGTTTTGCAGCTACTCCGGTTCCTGTGCACTCTTCCAGGATTTCCTTTGTGCACAGCCAAGCCTGTGTCCCCGGCACTCTAACCTGCAGTGCACGACCTCCTGAGTTGTCCTCTGGTGTTGTGGGAGCCTCTTTCATGACTTCGGGTGAGCTCCGGTTCACTCCACTTCATAGTGCCTGTTCCGGCACTTCTACGGGTGCTGCTTGCTTCTGAGTGGGCTCGTTGTCTTGCTGGATGCCCCCTCTGTCTCCTCACGCAATTGGTGACATCCTGGTCCCTCCTGGGCCACAGCAGCATCCAAAAACCCTAACCGCGACCCTTGCAGCTAGCAAGGCTTGTTTGCGGTCTTTATGCACGGAAACACTTCTGCACGACTCTTCACGACGTGGGACATCCATCTTCCAAAGGGGAAGTTTCTAGCCCTTGTCGTTCTTTCAGAATCCACAGCTTCTACCATCCGGAGGCAACTTCTTTGCACCCACAGCTGGCATTTCCTGGGCATCTGCCCACTCCCGACTTGATCGTGACTCTTGGACTTGGTCCCCTTGTTCCACAGGTACTCTCGTCAGGAAATCCCTCATTGTTGCATTGCTGGTGTTGTTGTTTCTTGCAGGATTCCCCTATCACGACTTCTGTGCTCTTTGGGGAACTTAGGTGCACTTTGCACCCACTTTTCAGGGTCTTGGGGTGGGCTATTTTTCTAACCCTCACTGTTTTCTCACAGTCCCAGCGACCCTCTACAAGGTCACATAGGCTTGGGGTCCATTCGTGGTTCGCATTCCACTTCTAGATTATATGGTTTGTGTTGCCCCTATCCCTATGTGCCCCCATTGCATTCTATTGTGACTATACATTGTTTGCACTGTTTTCTAATGCTATTACTGCATATTTTGGTATTGTGTACATATATCTTGTGTATATTTGCTATCCTCATACTGAGGGTACTCACTGAGATACTTTGGCATATTGTCATAAAAATAAAGTACCTTTATTTTTAGTATAACTGTGTATTGTGTTTTCTTATGATATTGTGCATATGACACTAGTGGTACTGTAGGAGCTTCACTCGTCTCCTAGTTCAGCCTAAGCTGCTCTGCTAAGCTACCTTTTCTATCAGCCTAAGCTGCTAGACACCCCTCTACACTAATAAGGGATACCTGGGCCTGGTGCAAGGTGTAAGTACCCCTTGGTACTCACTACAAGCCAGTCCAGCCTCCTACAGCGACTGCTTCTTTCGTCTCAAGGAGCTCAGGTTGTCGTTCCAGATGACCCAGTTGACGCTTCTTGCACAACCACAATCTGTCTTCATCAGTCAAGATCTCCCGCAGCAAGGGCCAGTAATAGGGAATTATGATCATAAATGGTGCAGGAGAGGTATTCAGACATGTGGACCTGTGCATGGATGTCTGGGGAGCAGAGGACGGTGTCCAATCTCACGTGCAGATCGTACAGGTTAGTATAAAATTAGTAGTCATGGTCTTGCGGATGTTGTAACTGCCAGGAGTCCACTAACTCCCACTCGGTCTTCCAGGTTGCAAAAGCTCTAGCAACTCACGCTGCCTGCACCTCTTGTAGGGGCAGATGTGAACGGTCTAAGGTCAGATCTACCACACAGTTGTAATCTCACCCTAAAATGATAGTACCTGTCAGGTGGGGGGGCGAGCACTCAAGATAAGTCTGCAAGAAAATGCAGTTGATCTACGTTGGGGCAACAAATGCTACCCAGGGCTATGTCCTGGCCATCTAGGTGTCCCGTCACGACAACATATCAGCGGGTAGGGCAACCATATGGCCAGTGTGTTGAAAAAGGACCCTCACCCTGACCCAAATCAGCACGTAAGCAGAGTACGTGGTATAAGAAACCTGCCCTCGCCACCTGAGCTGTAGCACTAATCTTTCTTTTGCAGTTAAGTGCGTTTCTTGTACGAAGGCAATCTGTGTCCCCCATCATTGCAAATATGCATGGAGTTTGTATCGCTTGGCTATCGAGCTCATCCCCCTTATATTCCAGTATTTTGTATGTTATGGGGGGGGTGCGATAGGCTGTACTTGCAAAAAATACTGGTGGTACCCACAATACTAACACAGTGATTGCACCCGTTCATGCACTGTGATCAAAGAACAGCTATCTAAGACACCAGCTTCCCCAAATTCTGTAACTCTAAACAAAATCCCCAATAACTCCCCCTCTCTATGAGCAGGATGTCCCCCCTCATCCAAACAATCTTGGTTCTATGGAACGACAGTGGAAGAATCCACTAGCGAACTAATCAAGGGTGACAGTGTCCAGCCAATCCCGCCCGGCCCCGTCCACCTCCACCCCTGGGCAAGAATACCATATGATTTCCGGCTCCATCAGTCCCAATGTTTACCTCAGTTGCTACCTAGTCAAATATCAATGTATCATCCCTCAGCAGTGTTTTCAGTAAGGGCTCGCCATTGTTTATTGCTTCAGACACTGAGCGACAATACTCCATATTCTGCCCCTTTAAAACATCTTATCTGCAGTCCCAGGGTGACCTTAGGTAGGTCCTCATCGGAATGATCAGTCAAACTGCCATTACTGGAGAGGGCAGAATCATGAGTGTCGTCCATCTTTATTTGGGGGGTCACCTCTTTCCCTCTTCTACTCATCGCTGCCACCATCTCCATTGCTCGTTGTCTGTCTCTCTCTGTTTCGACATCAGACTGCGCTGTCGCATAGGGCTGCATCCTCCCAACTTTTTGTCCTCTTATGAGGCTCTACCTCCCGTGGTGATTCATGGCTAGGCCCAGCATGTGCCTGCAAATTGAGCTAATCCCATACTTCTTGGGCATTTGGAAAAAGTGTGCCCTGTCAGTTGTTGCCTCCCGGAGGCATGGTATATTTTAAACTCAGCTGACGCAACCTTCGTTTCACCTCCTGGAACGTTGCTCGTTTTTGTTGTATGGCCTTTGTGAAGTCTGGTAATATCATCACTTTATGATTGTCAATTGTGATTGTTCCCTTTGCCCTCGCACAAGCCAACATGTAATTACGGTCTCGGTAATGGAGGAGTCTGGCCAACATGGGTTGTGGCAGAACCCCTGGAGGTGGTGGCCTAGCTGGCACCCTGTTGGCTCATTCCAGTGCATAGAAGGTGCATAAGCCATCTGGGGCGACCCCTCCTCGTAGCCATCTCCAAGAAAGCCAAGGCATTTCTTTCCTCTTCCTACTCCAGCAACCCAACTATTCGTATATTGTTTCTCCGGGATGTGTTTTTGCTGTCCACTGCCCAGATCTCCAGAGCACATACTTTATTCTCCATCAGGTTTAGTCATGTCTGCATTGTGTTTGCTTCTGGGTGGATCACATTAAGTGTTTGTTTCGTAGTAGTAAGCATTCCCCATTGTGCCTACCCCTTTTACTTCTTCAGAAGGCACTCCGAGCCCATACCTTTACTGCATGATCTGACGGCAGTTGCCCCTGCTGCAGGGTCCTAGATCTGACTACAGGCCCATTGGAGCTGGCGTCCAGCCCTCAAGTTCAGCAGTCTCCCAGAAGATCTTCCTTGGGTCCCTATGTCAGTCAGGCCAACGGTGTGCACTTGCAGAAAAAAAACAAGCACATCACCCTTTTCTGGCCCTCCCATGTCTCCCTTAGTCAACCATAAGTGACTTACTACTGTGTGATTGGAGCTATGGTCTTTTCTGTTTTGGAAGTTCCGCACAGCGTTCACAATCTCCTATCCTTTACAGCGGTTTTCCGACCCCTTGTTACTGTTTATTTTTGCTTTGCCTCCCCTCTAGGTTCTGGGGTGGAGAGTCTCAGGGAGAGGACCGGGCCTCTTGCAAAGCCCTCCACTTTTCCATGCCGTTTGCAGTGTTATGGCTCATCAGTTATCCAGCCTCTGCTTCCATGTGCACTCAGCTCCTCAGGTTTTCCTCCCTAAAATTGCTGGTGCTAGATGTTCCCTCACTGTATCTTTACCACTTTCGGCAGGGGAGGGTACCATCTACTGCGCCTCAGGAGCACCGCAGCTCTCTTCTCCGATGCCAAGCAGTTTTCTCTGCTGCCTCTCAGATACCAGCACACATGTCTTGCCCGGCAGCTCTCTAAGGGCCCACTTGGTCTGGCTCCCTGGGTGCTGCCATCTTGGATCGTCTCGCCTTCCTGCTGCCTAGCCTCCTGCACCGCCGGGTTTCTCTTGGTGCTAGACAGCCCCTGCTACTTACTCACCGCATAGCTGTTGGACGTCTTCTGGGGCCGCCTCTTACTCAGAGCCCGACTTCGCCGTTGTCTGAGAAGCACTCGTTCCTGGGCTCCAGGTCTGCTGTGGCTCTCCTGCTGTAGGCCGTTCCGAAGCCCCCACCACCTCTAAGTTAGCCGCTGCCCTGGGGGTGCCAGCCTCATAAAGCTTATAAGGTTGACATAAGTGGGTTCCCACGGACTCCATACGCTGCGACAGCTTGGGTGCTGCCATCTTGGGCTGCACTTCACCTCTGCCTTGGGCGGCCAACTTCGCTGTTCTGCTGCTTTTCCTGTGCTCTAGGAGGCCAGCTCAGGGGATTTCGTTTCGTCTCAGGGGGTGTGATTAAGGTGTCTCTTGGCTAGCAGGCCATTAGAATGCCAGTATGGCCAGGGATGGGGGATCACCGGATGGGAGCCGGTGAAGATGCGTCCCACCCCATCGACTGCTACCCACGCCCCCATCTGCTCACCTTTCTTATTGCGCAAATGTGAATCCATCCGGGCGAGGTTCCCTTCCTTTGGTTGCAGTCGGGTTTGATGAACCAATCAGCTCCCATCTGGCTCACCAAAATATTGCTTGAATGAGAATTTACCTTAAAAAATAAGAGACAAGAGGTGCCTGGCAAAACAGGAAATGGTTTGTTTAATTAAACATTACAGCCAGGTGAGCAGTTACAGGACTGGGATCTGCGGACTGTCTCTCATTGTACATTGAATTAGAGCACATTTTATACATTTCTCTGGGTGCAAAAAAATCATAAAAACATTCCTTCTTTTGTAAAAAAAAAAATGCAAACAGTTGTCAAGGATTTGTAAATACAATTCTAGATAGGGAATGCAGGTGGGTCTCGACCTGGTGTAGACAGAATGTGGGCCAGCGAGTACGTGCCCAGATGTCCGGCTTGAGGGGCACATGATCACTGCGTGTGCTGTTTGTGTGTGGTGTGTCCTGATTGGCTAAGTGTACCTAACTACATGTGGCATCTAACGTTATGGTGTTTTGGGAATGCACGCGTCCCTCTGGCTATGTGTGCTTTATTGGGGCCAATCTCCAGGGACCATTGTAGTGCCTATCTGTGGGACGTGATCTAAGTTTTCCTATTTGTGTGTTTGGCTGTTGGATAAGTGTTACATCACCTGTGATATGTCAGTCATTAACCTTCAGGTTTGGGTCGCAAAGCCTAGCTGACCACGTACCTACATGCCTGGGTTGACGGAGAGTTCATGGCGGAGGAATCTAACAGTGGGATGCGACTTTGTTCTTGTATGAAAATGTATTGTTTGTGTATGAAACATTTTTTGATATCATGCACATCATTATTGATTAATCCAATATCAACATTAGACACCATGGATGTAATAGTTCTTGGTAATATTAGAAGTACCAAAGATATGTGGCTACACCACAATATTAGAAAGCAGTTGAGTTGCTAAGAATAATATCTCATGTTGATCTCTCTATGTGGAGAGATACCTTAAGGGAAATACCACAAAGACCCCCAGAAAGGAAGTAGAAACCACAACAAACCTGCAGGGCAAGTACAAAGTTTCAGTGTGCACTCATCATAAAGGTGAAGAGCATTAAGAATATAGGACCTCATTCCGACTGACCGCCAGGGCCGCGGGTGACGGAAGCACCGCCAACAGGCTGGCGGTGCTTCCTTGCCCATTCTGACCGTGGCGGTAAAGCCGCGGTCAGAAAACCGGGTCCGGCGGTTTCCCGCTGGATTTCCCCCGGCTGGGCGAATCCGCCATGGCGGCGCTGCTGGGGATTCTGACCCCCTTACCGCCAGCCTGTTTCTGGCGGTCTTTACCGCCAGGAACAGGATGGCGGGAACGGGTGTCCTGGGGCCCCCTAACAGGGCCCCAGCATGCTTTTCACTGTCTGCCTAGCAGACAGTGAAAAGCGCGACGGGTGCAACTGCACCCGTCGCACACCTGCAACACCGCCGGCTCCATTCGGAGCCGGCTTCAGTGTTGCAGGCCCCTTTCCAGCTGGGCCGGCGGGAAAGTTAGAATGGCCCCAGCGGTCTATTGACCGCGGGGCGGCCAAATGGCGGTTCCCTCCAGGCGGGCGGCAACCGCCACCCGCCGGGGTCAGAATGACCCCCATAATCTCAGAGATAAAAGAGAAATAAGAGTTCCAAAGTGATATCAATCTTCTTTACAGCATTATTCCTATTTTCACAGGATCATGGTGGAATTAAGCAAAGATGCATATACTACCCCAGAACCTGGCAAGGGACAAGTCTATTAGCAGGGAAGAGAACACATTTGAAGATGAGGATAGGGTAGCTGCAGCAAGGAGACAAGATGCCTCACAGAAAGAAAATTCTACTGATGATGTCATGGGCAGTAGACATGCTAAACTGTACATCTGAAATACCTAAAGTCTATGAAAAGCTCAAATCCCATCTGATCATGGAGAAGGCTAATAACTATGTAAAAATAGAAACAAATGATGGGCGTCTAATAAACCGGGTTAGATTTATAATGTTCAAATACAAATTGAAGGAGATATTAATCAAAAATATCTAGGATTTTCTGGACTCACTTGACTATTCTTATGATGCACTACTTGTAGTAAAAGACTGGCCACCACAAGTTATATTCGAGCCTCCATTATGGGAGGAAGTTATAACGGCAGCATTTTCTTCACTGGTGTCCAAGTTACTTAAGGACCAGAATGCAACAAAGTGGGCATTACAATTGGCATCTCCGTTATATGAATATATAGCGGGTTGGCATAAAAATGCAGCACCACACATGATTACTTTGAGAAATGAACCACAAGTTCAAACACAACATCTAATAAAACCAGAAGGAGAAAAGTATTTTAAACAAATGATAGGTAAATAACAGCATTGAGAATAACATTTTTTATAGTGCAATAAGAATTTTCAATTCTATTAAAGACGTGGAGGCGAGGATTGTGTTTCTCTTTCTCCACTGTAAACTTTTCAGTAGCCAGTCACAATAAAAGAAAGAAAAACAACACTACCCATGTAACCATATGTCACCCATATCACATGCCCCAATCACATTAGAGCAGTCCTTACAGAACAGAACAGTACATTTAGGGCCAGATGTACAAAAGGATTTTACCCATTCTGTGTCTATGGGAAAAAGCTTTCGTACATATGGCCCTTAGTGTCCTCTTTCTTTGCAGAATTAGGATAGGAACTTCTGAAGGAAAAAATTATGAAATAGCTAATGTGAACCAGAAAAACCAATGGATCTTCAGTAATCAATTATCCAACAGAGGTGTTGTAGAGGAACTTCCAAGAAATCTGTCATAAGCATTCTAGCAACCAACTAGGCCAAAAACATCTCAAGAGAAATCAGCCGCCTCAGCTCAGTTTCTGGTTATTACCTGTGAAGCCAGAAAAAGAAGCCATAATCTCCATATTCTGAGAAATTAACCTGTATCGACTTGAAACAATAACTAAAATCTCACCATCTTAATTTCACATACAGGGCGGGAACCCAACATTGTACAATCTGACAAGGTAATGAGAAAATACATACTCAGACCTTATGCAGATACAGTACCTCGATATCAGGGTGGAATAATCAGAGCCTCCGTGACCTTAATAGAATTGAAAATTCTTATTGCGTAAACTAGAGTTTTTTTTAATTCTATGTCAGCACCAGAGACTCTGATTATGCTTGTTTAAAGCTGTGCTACCACCACTGAAGCTACATCCACATTGGATTTATAGTAAAATGACTTGAATGTTGAATTAGATGACCAGACCGCCGTTCTCAAAATATCCTCTAATTTTGAGCCCAACGCAAAAGACTTTGAGGCCATAGCCCCTCAGGCTGAATGAGCTCCAATAATGGACACATGAATCCCAGCTTCAGTTAATAACCAATGCATCCATCTAGCCAAAGTGGCAGCTGCGAATTGTTTAAAAGGTTTCTGTAGAACAATGAGGATTTGTCATCCAACATCTCTCCTAAATTCACTTGTGACAGCTTCATAAGCCTTAAGGCATTGTACCACACATAATTTAGCGTTAGAAGGGAACACCGGATACCATATTTTCCTAGTATTAGACTTAGTCCGTCTAGAAATGGAGAAGAAAACTCTGTCATGGGAGAAAACTTTCCCAGAAAAATCCCAGAAAAATCAGGGGCTCTGGCGTCAAATAACCTTTTACAAGACATCAAGCAAAGCAATATAGTCAGCTTGGCAGATAGTTGTTTGCAGCAGAGGTATATATTCTCTGGCCATTTTTCTAGATATGATAAAACAACATTAACAGCCCAAAGGGAAGAATATCTTGATTGAGAAGGTTTACAGAAGTGTATGCCCCTCATGAGTTAACACACTGCACAGTGTTTTCCCACAGGTTTCCCTGCAATAGGAAGATGTCCCCGATAGATGACTGACCTATAATTGTTAATGGACCTATGAGTCAGGCCAGAGACCACTAAAGAAGAAAGGAAGTTGATCACCAAATTGACATCTGCCTTTAAAGGGATCTAAGTCCTGTTCCTCACAACAATGCACCCATCGGCACCATGCTAAAGGTTTGTGGGTGCCAGACGCCCATGTTTCGTTGATGTAAAAGGAGCCTACGGAGAAATGCCTGGCATCTGCCATCGACTCCAGAAGCCCTCCAGGCTACCAAGCAAAGTTGTCCTGATAAGATCAATAGATGAGGGATCACCACTGAGCCATGTAGCAGATTGTGTTGAATAGGAATCAACTTTGGATGTCACATGACAACTCTAGAGCCATCGGGAACTACAGTTGTGCTCTCCACAGTGAAGTCACTAATGTCTACTTTCTGACAACACATCTGAGACAGGACTCTCTGGATCATACTGAATGGGGGAAACGCATACCCCAGATGGAGGAACCAATCTAGTAGGAAGGCCTCCATCGCTGTTGCCTCCAAGTGAAAGTGAGATCTGCTGGTTCAGTAGGGAGGTGAATAGGTCCACTGAACGAGAACTTGACTTGCAACTGAGATATGAGAAAACCTTTGGCTGGAGTCTCTAATCGCTGACGTCTCTGTGAAAACGAGAGTGCCAGTCCGCTACCGAGTTCCTATCCCCAGGTAGGTATTACGCTAGGACTGAGATCCTGTGTTGAAGGCAGAAATTCCAAAAGTCCTTGGCACTCTCCACTAACAGCTGGGATCTCATACTGCCCAACTTGTTGACATACTGGACTGCTGAGATGTTGTCCATCTTCAGCAGAATGCAACAATCTGTCTGATATGGAGAAAGACTCTTGATTGCAAAAGATCCCCCAAGGAGCTCTAGGCAGTTTATGAAGAGATGAAGTTCTATCTCTGAACAACAACCTCCCATGGTCATTGACCCACACCCATCTCCCAAGCCCCACCTGCTGGTGTCTGACTCCATAACAGCATCTGGGGAGCTGCTGATATCACCTTGCCATTCCAGGCATCTATGTGGTCGAGCCACCACGTCATTTTTATCCTGTCCTCCTCCAACAGGAGAATTTGATCTAAGTAGGACAGACCCTTCTACAAATGCAAGATCTTGACAGACCCTGTAATGAAGGAGGCCCAGAAAAATGTCCTGGATGGACAGAGCCAAGAGGCCCACAATCCGTGCTACAGACCTCAACGAGATTGGCTGTTTGTTTAATGCTATCCTAGATTCCTTTTTTATATTCTGCATCTTTTGGGCTGGAAGAATCAACTGGGAGCAAATAAAATATAGCTGAAACCCCAACAATTCAATAGATTGCGAAGGAATCAGGCACAATTTCGGTTGATTGATGAGAAACCCAGATCTTGGTGTAGCTGAATTGTCCAGGACAAGTGAAGACTCACTGATTGTGGGTCCTGGGCCAAGAGAATCCGGTTGTCAAGATATATGATGAACCTCACTCCTCTGGTGCAAAAAGATTTAACTATGGGTCTCCTTAACTTGGTGACCTTCCAAGGTGCTGACGAGAGGCCAAAGGGAAGGACCCTGAACTCGAAGCAACATCCGAGCCAAGTGAATTGAAGAAATTGACGATGAGGAGGCTATGCGGAGATCGGCAAAGATGTGTCCTTCAGGTCTAAACGGACCATCCAATCGCTTTCTTGCAGAATTCCCCAGAAAAGATGGATCCCCTCAATCTTGAAGTGCCTGTATACTACCCAGGCTTTGAAGGCCTTTATATTTAAGACTAAGCGGGACCCACCCCCTCTCTTATCTACCAAGAAAATGGTGCGGGTGAGTCCTCCAGGCTGAGGGAAAGAAAGGCCAGTGGCCTCTTTGTGCAAGAGTGCCTGAATTTCTTTTGAGATGAGCTCTTGGAGGGAAAATTGTAGTTCCGGGGGACGACATATTTAAGAGGGGAAGCAACAAAACTCCAGTTTGTAGCTCTGGATTGCCTGGAGAACCCAGAGGTCCTGGGCCAGAAGCTGGCAATTTTGCAAAAAACATCTTGTCCGCCCTCCAAAATTACCTCTGAATGAGGAATAATTCTCAACTGATTAAGTGGAGTCTTGGGAGGCTCCTTGCAGGCCTCTGCCGTGCCCTACGGAATCGTTGACATCCTCCACGAGAACGTGTGGGATAGAAGGTCTATCAGCTGATTGATATTGTCCGTAACTGAGTATGCGGAGGGGAAATCTTGATGGGGCCCTGATGGAAGAAACAGCCTGCTGATCAGCCCTGAAGTCATCTGGTACTGCGAAAAAAAGTGCTGCAGAACACCTTTTTAAGGACAGCTGGGCTTCGTCCATGGAGCTGAATGTTGCTGCGAACTTGGCTAAGTCCTTATTAAAGGGAGCACCAAAGAGGAGTAACTGCGCCATGGACCCCGCTTCGGAGGATGTCAGATCATTAAGTTGCAGGTCGATTCTCATCAAGATGGAGCGATGACACTCAGTAGAAATTGCCACATTGGCATTCCCTAGTTGGCAGACGGCACGGTGCGCCCACTCCACAAGGAGGTCTGGGTGTAGGGGAGAGTGGGTTTCATAAGGGGTTCAGAGATGTCCTGGAGTTTGTCCTGGCATGAGCGCCAGGCTCTACCAAAGCCCTTCCTCTGGTCTTTAGCCCATTTCTTTAGGAAGGTCACCATTGTGGGGTCTCGGTGACCTTCCCCGCTAGATCAGACCTGGGACATTTGGCGCAAAGCCTGGTGCGCACTTCTTTAACAAAGCTTTGCCTGATGTGTTCCTGGTTGTACTCCACAGGAGAGGTCCAACTAGAGGATCATGGAAGTACGATCTCCCCAGGGTGAATTGTTAGCACCTTATGGGTTTTGGGGTGGATCTCCGGGGGATGTTCAGATCATTTTATTTTCCTAGGCCTGAGTTGTTGTCCTGATCACTGTGACTATGGCTTGCAAATGAGGAGTCAGAGTCAGTCGGCCCAGAGGGGCTAAACCATTGGCGGTACATACCGCTGCGCTCAAAATACACACACTCAAACAAAACAGCACCACATTGGACAATTTGAATAACACACACCAGACACCCATACACACACCACACCACTATAAAACACACACACACATTACCCACAACCCTTTACCATTATAAACAAGCGCCACAAGATAGATAGCAAGACCACAGACAAGACCACAGACACACATAACCAGCACCTATACACCATCCACAGACCCCACATCACACACCCCAACATAGCACCCCACACACCCTCACCTACACCACTCACAATACACCCATGGCACCACAACAACACCCCAGGTTCTCTGAGGAGGAGCTAAGGGTCATGGCGGAGGAAATCATCCAGGTAGGGCCACAGTTATTCTGATCACAGGTGCAGCAGACATCCATTGCAAGGAAGATAGAGCTATGGCGGAGAATCGTAGACAGGGTAAACGCCATGGGACAGCACCCCAGTACAAGGGATGACATCAGAAAGAGGTGGAACGACCTATTGGGGAAGGTACGTTCCACAGCAGCAAGACACCAAATAGATGTACAGAGGACTGGCGGTGGACCCCCACATCCTCCCCCACAACTAACAACATGGGAGGAGCAAATCTTGGCGATCATGCATTCTGAGGGCCTGGCAGGAGTAGGAAGAGAACTGGACTCTGGTAAGTCAATTCTCTATTAATATCACCCCCATACCTGCATGCCCTCACAAACCCCCGCCCCTACCCTCACTCACATAACTTCACCACCTCCCACCTACCCCACCATCACAACCCACTCATCCCAATACCAAGCCCTGCATGCAACACCAATGCATGTACACCCCTCACAGACCTGCATGGACACCCTCACTAAAGCATGCACACTAGAGACAATCACCTAGCCCACAAAAGCACTACTCACACAACGCAAAGCTGCCAGGGCAATAACAACCATACAGGGAAACACACCCGTGCACAAGATGACACACACAGAAACAATAACACTGCATTTACATCCCCACAGGCCCCCCCACCCAACGTCACCGGAGAGGAGGTGCCAGCATCATCCAACCTCCCCTAGAAGAGGCCCACAGTGATGACAGCAGCTCTGGACGCCTGGATCTGGATGACCAACCTGGCCCATCAGGGATCTCCGGACAGTCGGTTAACCAGGCACAGTCCCATACCACCACAGAGCCTCACACCTCAGGAAACACCAGCGCAGTACCCACCCAGCGGGCCCATACCTCTGTCTCCAGGACACGTCAATCAGCAGTGTGTCCACCACTACAGGGACCCCAGGCCACCCCACAAACACAGGATGATCAGGGACCTGGGGTCAGTGGCAGTGGGCACACGGTTCAGGGCACAGAGGCACAGGACAACAGGGAAGCTGGGAGGACTGCTGTGTGACAGGGGGAGGACAGGCCCAGGGAACCTACTCTCCAGGAGGCACTTACCAACATTCTCGGAGCATACCACCATTCCCAGGAGATGATGGGCCAGAAACTGGACAAATTGCAGGAGACCCAGTAGCTGCAGGAGGGTCAGTACCTGGGGATCAGGGAGGACGTGAAGTCCATAAACACCACCCTGGTCACCATTGCAGGGGTGCTGGCTGACATGGCCAACACCATGAGGGAGGCAGTGGCACACCAACCAAACCGATGAACAGCCTTCCACCTCCGCTGCCGCCAGTGGACAGGAGGCCTCACCACAGGACCAATAGGCCCCCAGCACCCCACCCCCTGCAGAAGAGGAATCACCCCGCAAACGGTTCCTGCAATCCAGGCAGAAGCCAGAGAACATTGCCAAGACCCCCGCCAGGAAATAAGACTCTCCTGAATGTCACCCTTGTGTCCCACTCTGTCACCCTGTCCACCTTGAACTGCCATTGCTCCCCTTCCTATGCCCCCTTGGACAATGCATCTGTGATACAAATAGACTGGCCTACAACCTGGACTTTCCTCCATCATCACCCCAGCCCATTGCACATCCCCCTCTATTCATTAGCGCTTAAACACCATTTGAAAAAATACATGTATGGAGTCTGTCAAATAATTTAACCATGTATTCGTTTAACAAACTTTAAACACTGCAATATAACTGTACAGTATTGTAAACACAGGAATGGCCTGTAGTTGGCTGCAGTCAACACACCAGGAGCGATAGTGGGACACAAATATCTGAAAATAGAGATGGGTACAGTAAGTGGGCATAGAATTTGGAAAATCAGCCTGCCAGTGACAATATCAAATACAAAACTGTCAATGTAAAGTGTAAGTACAGTGTTTTACCTGTGTGTCATTGGAAGTACTGTCTTATAATAGTCCGTCTGTTGTCCTCATCCTCATCCTCTGCCTCCTCAACTTCACTGTCCACAGGGTCCACTGCTGCCACGCGCCCATCTCCAGCCACATCCTCCTGCAGAAAAGGCAACTAGCGACGTAAGGCACGGTTGTGCAACATACAGCATGCCATGATGATCTGGCACACGTTCTTGGGTGAGCAGAACAGGGATCCACCTGTTAGATGGAGGCAACGAAACCTGGCCTTCAGGAGGCCGAAGGTCCTTTCTATTATTATTCTTGTTCACCCATGTGCTTCATTGTAACATTCCTCTGCCCTTGTCCTGGGATTCCTCACAGGGGTCAGTAACAATGATAGGTTGGGGTAACCAGAGTCACCTGCAAATATCGAGGGACAACTGTTAGACACAAACTAACCCTTAGGGCCCACACCATACACATACACCAACATCCACTGGGTGGGAACCAGGGCTCACCTATTAGCCACACCCAGTGCCTCTGGAGTTGAGCCATTACATATGGGATGCTGCTATTCCTCAGCATGAAGGCATAATGTACAGAACCAGGATACTTTGCATTGACATGGGAGGTGTACTGGTCCGCCAGGCACACTATCTGCACATTCATGGAGTGAAAGCTTTTTTGATTTCTGAAAACCTGTTAATTTCTCCGGGGGAGGACAAAGTCAATATGTGTACCATCAATAGCCCCAATAATGTTGGGGATATGTCCCATTGCATAGAAATCAGCTTTCACTGTGGCCAAATCCTCCACCTGGGGGAAAACGATGTAGCTGCGTATGTGTTTAATCAGGGCAGACAACACTCTGGTCAGCACTATTGAGAACATTGGCTGAGACATTCCTGCTGCCAAGCCCACTGTCACTTGGAAGGAGCCACTTGCCAGGAAATGGAGCACAGATAGGATTTGCACAAGATGGGGGATCCCGGTGGGCTGACGGATAGCAGATATCAGGTCAGGTTCCAATTGGGCACACAGCTCTGTGATTGTGGCCCTTTCCAGTCTATCGGTGAGGATAATGTGCCTGTTCTCCATTGTTGCCAAGTCCACCAGGGGCCTGTACACGGGAGGATGTCTCTATCTCCGATTCATCCGCAGCGGTTGCAATCTATGGGGCAAACAGTGAGTAGCTGGTTAGTATCCCATATTTCAAAACACTACACTGCACTGCATGTTGTGACTGTAACACAAGATTGTTGTATAGGCCCAAATGGTGCATATGTGTACTGTGACGCAGTTAGGTGCCATGGCCTGCCCTCCCCATGAAATGGCGTCCACCTGTCCTGTATTGAGTGACATGTGGAAATGAGGTAATTCTGCTGACATTGTGCGCCGTTGCGGGAGGCGGTCGAAAACTGCCGTGCAACTCCTCCTGGGATCCCATTGGGCCCTATCGGTTACAGTGGCCAATGATGTATGTCGGCGGTGATGGTACGCACCGCCACGCACATGACCGCCATTTTCTATCTGTTCACCCACTTGCTACCTGACCTTCAACAGGAGAGGACCTACACTGCAAGCACTGCTGTGACCTCTGTCTGGAACCGACCGTGGCTCGTGTGACTGGGGTAAGGGCCCCTGCCTTCACCGCTGCAGAGTTGGAGAGACTGGTGGATGGGGTCCTACCCCAGTACCGAATGCTGTATGGGCCTCCAGACCAACAGGTGAGTACATTGTGAGCACGATGCATGGGGTATGAATGCATGGAGTGCTGTGTGTGAGGGCCTTGTGTAAGGGGGTGGGTTGGTGGAAGGGTCCTGGGCAGCGTGCTGCATGTATGGTGGGCAATGTCTGTGGGTAAGGGGATAGGAGGGCTATGGTGGGACATGAGTGTAACAGGCCGGATGGTCTGACTTATACCTTTTTTCTATGTGTATTTTTCTGCAGGTCAGCGCCCATCAGAAAAACAATACACAGCGTGCCATCGCCAAGGACGTGTGGACCATAGGGGTCCATGGCAGGCAGAGCACCAACTGTCGGAAACGGTGGGAGGACCTGAGACGCTGGGCAAGGAAGATGGCAGAGGCCCAGCTGGGGATCACCTCCCAGCGAGGAAGGGGTGCCCGTCGAACCCTGACCCCCCCTGATGGCCTGCATACTGGCGATGGCCGATCCGGAGCTGGGCACTTGAGGGCATCACATCAGCCACAAGGGGGTGAGTACAGTTTCCAAATATACTAATTGCGCGTGGTGGGGTGGTCTCCGGGTGGGGGATGTGGGCCTGTGGGTGCCCCTAGGCCAGGCCGGACATTGCAGGGTAGGTCCCATGTTGGGCAGGGTATGATGTGAACCACCTCCAACCAAGCTAGTAGGCATCCATTACTGGGCAGGGGTCTGTGGGTCTCAGGTATGCCGTTAGTGGCATTAGGTATTACTATCCATGGGCTGGTGACTAGCATTGTGACTGGTAGTGCATTGCCTATTGCGTAGGGCTGTTCCCTGTGTGTGTGTGTGTTGTGTACGCCAACGGTGGTGTTGTAGCAGCCATTGACCAAGTGTATTCTTTGTCTCTTCCCCCCCCTTTTTTGTTTTGTCACCCTGTCCTTCTGTGCATAAGCATCATCTGGCGGAGGAGCTGAGGCACCGGCAATGGAGGGAGCTGCATCCCATAGAGCCCAGGAGGCCAAATCCACCGACGGTGAGGGCACCAGTGGGATGGAGGGTGAGGGGAGCACCACGGCGGAGACAGGAGGGGACAGTTCGGACAGTGATACCTCCTCCGATGGCCGCCACCCCCATACAAGCACTGCCCTCGCAGCAGCCCCTCAGCAAGTTTCCTGTGCCTGCTCACCCAGGAGGGTGGGCATCTCATTCACCCCAGGCACCTCAGGCCCTGAACCAGTTAGCCCTGCTGCCCTGAGTGAGGAGGCTATTGAACTCCTGCAATCCATCTCTGTTGGGCAGTCAACCAATGTGAATGCCATCCAGGGGCTGGCAGCCCATTTGCAACAAACAAATGCATTCCTGGAGGGCATGGCTGCCCGACAGAGATCAATTCAGGCTCTGGCCTCCTCTCTGATAGCAGCCATTGTCCCTGTTTCTAGCCTCCCCCCTCCAACTTCCTCTACCCAGTCCCATTCCCCTCAACCCCAACCTATCCCAAGCACACAGGCAGACCAGCATGCACCCAGGACAACACACAGGAGTGGTTCAGGCAAACACAAGCACCACGCATCATCCCACAGGAACTCACACAAACACCATCCAGATGCAGACATACCAACATCCACTGCCTCCACTGTGTCCCCCTTCTCCTCCTCGTCCACCTCCCTCCCAGTAGCGTCTACACACACACCTGCATGCACTTCATCCTCATCCACTACCTCCATCACCAGCACGCCTATCACTTCATGCCCCTTATTTGCAGTCACCACCCCCACATCCATGCACACATCCCCTGTGTCCTTTCCCACTGTGTCTGTGCCCCCTCCTCCCAAAGTACACAAACGTAAGTACTCAGACACCCAACAGCCATCCACCTCACTACAGCATCCAGCCCATGCACCTTCACCCAAACACAGCAAACAGATACTTCGTACAACCACTTCCTCTTGCTCCACTCCCAAACCTTCACCCTCTTCCTGCCCCAATGTCCGTAAGAAGCTTTTCCTCTCCACCGTTGACCTCTTCCCTACCCTTCAAACCCCCCCCATTCTTCTCGTCAGTCCAGAGTGATCAGAACCCAGGCAAGCACCTCAGCTACCCAGTCCATGGCCGCAGTAGTGTCAACAGCTACTGCAGGTGAGAGAGGATCCCGGGAACCAGCCAGCAGTACTGGAAGTGTGCATGCACCAGGTGCATCAAGGAAGGGCAAGGGGGCACCACCAGCTGCGAAAGGGAAGGTCAAGGAGGCACCACCAGCTGCGATCAGGAAGGGCAAGGAGGAACCACCAGCTGTAAAAGTGAAGGGCAAGGAGGCACCACCAGCTGCGAAAGGGAAGGGCAAAGGGGCACCACCAACTGCAAAAATAAAGGGCAAGTGGCCTGCACCTGCAGGCCTGAAGGACAGGAGGCCTGGTGATGGGCTGGGCTGAAGCCTCCCCCCCACTGCCAGCCCCGCCACCAGCACTACTGCCAGCAGCAGCAGCCCCAGTGGTCAGCCGTCTGAGGTTGCAGGGGATGGGTTGGAGCCTCCCCCCCACTGCCAGCCCTGCCACCAGCACCACCACCAGCACCACCACCAGCAGCAGCAGCCCCAGTGGGCAGCCGTCCGAGGCTGCAGGGGGTGGGCTGGAGTCTCCCCCCCACTGCAAGCCCCACCACCAGCACCAGCACCACTGCCAGCAGCACCAGTCCCAGTGGGCAGCCGTCCAAGGTTGCAGGGGATGGGCTGGAGCCTCCCCCCACCACTGCCAGCACTGCCACCAGCACCACTGCCAGCAGCAGCAGCCCCAGTGGGCAGCCGTCCGAGACTGCAGTGATGGGCTGGAGCCTCCACCCCCACTGCCAGCTCCGCCACCAGTACCGCCAAAGCACCACTGCCAGCAGCACCAGTCCCAGTGGGCTGCCGTCCGAGGCTGCAGGGGTTGGACTGGAGCCTCCCCCCAACTGCCAGCACCGCCACCAGCACTACTGCCAGCACCACTGCCAGCAGCCCCAGTAGGCAGCCGTCCGAGGCTGCAGGGGATGGGCTAGAGCCGCCCTTTACCACTGCCAGCACCGCCACCAGCACCACTGCCAGCAGCAGCAGCCCCAGTGGGCAGCCATCTGAGGCTGCAGGGGATGGGCTGGAGCCTCCCCCCACCACTGCCAGCCCCGCCACTGCCACCATTGAGCAGCCATCACTGCCGCCGGGCAGTGTGTAGTCCTGCCTCCCTGGGCTGTAGTGTGTCCTGGACCCTGCAAATCCTGTAGGTGTGACACCCAGGTGAGAGACTGTGACCTTGCACTCCCCAAGATCTGCATCACAGGGCACAATGACCCCTCCAGAACCAGTGGAAGAAGCCATCAACTCACCCCATCCTTCCCAGGATGAAGCACACTGGGCACAAGGCCCCCTCCAGAACCAGTGGAAGAAGCCATCCACTCACCCCATCCTTCCCAGGATGATGTACACTGGGCACAAGGTCCCCTCCAGAACCAGTGGAGAAGCCATCCACTAGAGAGACTGTGGCCTTGCACTCCCCACGACCAAGCAGTGGGCAATCCACCCACTTGAGAGACTGTGGCCTTGCACTACCCAGGACCAAGCAGTGGGCAATCCACTCACTTGAGAGACTGTGGCCTTGCACTCCCCAGGACCAAGCAGTGGGCAATCCACCCACTTGAGAGACTGTGGCCTTGCACTCTCCAGGGCAGAGTAATGGGCATGTTGGCCCCTCCAGGACCAGTGGCGTTGTACCATCTTCCGGCTGAGGTGCCCCCCCGTTCCCCGTCCCCCTGAGGTGCCTGTGTATTTTCGACCTGATGCCCCTGCAGTGTTCTCTCCAGGTTGTTGCAGGAGTGAGGTGGGGCCTTGGCCTATGTGATGTGGCCCTGTGGCCCACGGACATTGAGGACTGGGCAGTGTCCCTCCATTTGTAAATATGTATATACGTTTGTATTTTGATGCACTTATTCATGTTATTTTCTCGTATTACACTCTCTTCCAATCTTTTTGTCCTTGCGTTATTCCTGAGGGGTGGGGGGGAATATGTAATGTTATTGCATCTGGTTGTGTGTATGGTATTGGAGGTGGGGGTTTTGCGTGTGTGTGTGACTCTCTTTTTCCTTCCCCCTCCCTTGTGTGCTAGGCGGCACTACTCACCGTGGTCGTCTTCGCCGGCGTTGATGTTTGTAATGCAAGAAGAGGTAGACGAGCATGGGGAAAATGTGCAACTCGGGCTTCATGGCGTCGTGGTTGTTCCCTGAGTGTCCAGAGGTGAGTCCTTTGACTTCTGTGTTCTTTTTCTGCCGTGCTTTTTATGTCGTTGGTACCGCCCCTGAAAAGGTGGTGGATAGGCCTGTCTTAATACAGTGGGCGGTACACTGTCTTCCGCCTGGATGTTGGCGGTTACCGCCGTGGTGCTTGTTGCTTCCACCGTGGTGGATGGAGTGTTAAAGTAGCTGTCTGAGCGATGTCCGCCGTGGTCATAATTCTTTTTTTTTACTGCCGGCCTGTTGGTGGTATTACTGCTGTTTTATCACCGACCGCCAGGGTTGTAATGAGGGTCTTAGTATTTTATGAAGTGTGGAAGGAGCCGCCTGCAGCACTCCAGGCAGATCCTATGCAATTTATACAACCCTGGGTGCACTCTGATGTACCAGGGCGTAAGGGGAGCTTAATTGTGAGCACACTGGGCCACTTGCCTCATAAAGCTTTGTGGCCAACAGCGGATTAAAGCGCCGCTAATTTTGTTTTTTTATTCTATTCATTCTATTGTATGGGCGGGAAGCCAGAGCACTCTCTCTTCTCTAGTTGCTACCGTGTTCGAACGAAGCATGGTGCCTTTGTGCATGTTCGTAAGTGATCAAAGCCAGGCGGAGCTCGAAATAGGACTGTGGCCGTCAGGGAGATGGCCGCGATCTGCTCCTTCTCCTACTCCCCAAAACTGAGCGGCAGAAGACACCGGCTATGGAGGATGTAGCGCACCCCCGCAATGAAAAATTAAAATAAGACTTTATAGCAAAAGTTATTAACAAAACACTGTGGTGGCGCAGCAGCCCAGCACACCCCACGAAGCGCGCAAAACAATGTATATGTAAATCAGTATAGTAATCGGAGTAAGGAATTTAACTGGCTGATGAGCAGCAAAGAAAGAGGACACAAAATTAATTCTTCTGTTCTCATAAGGACTGCTCCAATGTGATTGGGGCATGTGATATGGGTGACATATGGTTACACGGGTAATGTCGTTTTTCCTTTATTGTGTTTCGAATGGCTGTTGAAAATTTAACAGTAAAGAAAGAGAAGCATAATCAGAGACTCCGTCCTGACATAAAATTAGTAATTCCATCACCTGATAAATCTTGGAGAATTGTATTAGACTATCATAATTTAAATATGCAATACAGGATGTCTATAATACTTGATTAAAGATGAAGCTAACACAAAAAAAAAAAACTTTTGATATATAATTTTTTTGCACAAAGCTTAGTGCCTGGCCCATACGACTTAATCTCATTTACATTAGGAGTTCAATTCGGTTTTTCACTACTCCTCAAGGAGTATAAAATAGCCCAGTAGTATTATCTGAAAAAATAACTGAATTATTACAATGTGACCTGAGTGTGGTATTTTATGTTGATGACATATCAGTAACAGATGGTGACTTGGGAGTACAGCTAGACAGTATAGTTACAGTGCTAGCATAAGCAAGCTATAAATTGTATTTCACGAAATCCATAAAATGCTTCTTGTATGCTATATATTTAGAATATGAAATATTCAATAAAAGAAAATGACTCACCTCTGGTTCTTATTAAAATGTGGGTTGCTTGTGCCTCCTAATTCTCCCTGGGAATTACAAGCATGCGAGAGGTCATGGGCTGACACACTTAATGAATTACCTGAACACCAGGCTGCTGCATCTTTCACACGATACCCATGATCCCTATGAACCTGGAGAGGAAGGGAGAACAAGATCAGAAGTTAGAGGAAAGAGAGAAAGGACGAAGACTGGAAGGGCCGGGGAGAACGACAGATGAAACACTCAGCAACATCGAAAATGGGTAGCATTGTAGCAGGAGGAGGAAGTTGCCATAGAAGAAGACATGAGAGCCGAGCGAGGAAAGATGGCCCTGAACTAGAGGGAGGGCTTGACATCGGGGCCCTTAACAGTACATGCGCCGACCCTGGTGGAGAGGAGGCAGTAGAAGACGACGACGATCCCTGGGTCGAGGGCTTATCGGCGCCGCAGCCGTAATGGATGAGTTTGGCAGGTCGAGAAAGAAAGGATGGGTGAGGAAAAGAGTGTATGGTGTATTTATTAATTTTGGGCACTATATATTCCTATTTACATTTTTGTACTTAAAACCCTATGCATAGCCCCTCTGGTATAATGTGTGAAATATGGTCCAAAGCATAAGAGATCACATTACCGTTGGGCAGTTCGAGTGAGCAAGCGTGTGTAATTAATTTGTCTCCTTATGGTGATATAATGCTGGTAAATCACAAGTGAATTTCGCTACCCAAAAACCAGGGTACCAATGACAGGCTGAAGTTCAGCCTGAGAAATCGTTAAAAACAAAAGCTTAACCCCTTCGCTGCCAGGCCTTTTCCCCCTCCTGTGCCAGGCCTTTTTTTGGCTATTTGGGGCAGTTTGCGCTTAGGCCCTCATAACTTTTTGTCCACATAAGCTAGCCAAGACAAATTTGCGTCCTTTTTCCCAACATCCTAGGGATTCTAGAGGTACCCAGACGTTGTGGGTTCCCCTGAAGGAGGCCAAGAAATTAGCCAAAAATCCCCAAAATTTGAAAAAGTGGCTGCAGAAGAAGGCTTGTGGTTTTCCCCCTGAAAATGGCATCAACATCAACAACAATTTTTTGTGCTTTCAGCCTCCTTCCAGTCAGTGACAGAAATGGGCGTGAAACCAATGCTGGATCCCAGACCCCTAAACATTTCTGAAAAGTAGACAAAATTCTGAATTCAGCAAGGGATCATTTGTGTAGATCCTACAAGGGTTTCCTACAGAACATAACAACTGAAAAAGAAAAATATTGAAATTGAGGAAAAAAAACATCAATTTCTCTCTACGTTTTACTCTGTAACTTTTTCCTGCAATGTCAGATTTTTGAAAGCAATATACCGTTACGTCTGCTGGACTCCTCTGGTTGCGGGGATATATAGGGCTTGTAGGTTCATCAAGAACCCTAGGTACCCAGAGCCAATAAATGAGCTGCACCCTGCAGTGCGTTTTCATTCTATACCGTGTATACAGCAATTCATTTGCTGAAATATAAAGAGTGAAAAATAGCTATCAAGAAAACATTTGTATTTCCAAAATGGGCACAAGATAAGGTGTTGAGGAGCAGTGGTTATTTGCACATCTCTGAATTCCGGGGTGACCATACTAGCATGTGAATTACAGGGCATTTCTCAAATAGATGTCTTTTTTACACACTCTCTTATATTTGGAAGGAAAAAATTTAGAGAAAGACAAGGGGCAATAACACTTGTTTTTCTAATCTATGTTCCCCCAGGTCTCCTGATAAAAATGATACCTCACTTTTGTGGGTAGGCCTAGCGCCCGTGACAGGAAACGCCCCAAAACGCAACGTGGACACATCACAATTTTGAAAGAAAACAGAGGTGTTTTTTGCAAAGTGCCTACCTGTAGATTTTGGCCTCTAGCTCAGCCGGCCCCTAGGGAAACCTACCAACCCTGTGCATTTTTTAAAACTAGAGACCTAGGGGAATCCAAGATGGGGTGACTTGTGGGGCTCTGACCAGGTTCTGTTACCCAGAATCCTTTGCAAACTTCAAAATGTGGCTAAAAAAACAAGTTTTCCTCATATTTTGGTGACAGAAAGTTCTGGAATCAGAGAGGAGCCACAAATTCCCTTCTACCCAGCGTTCCCCCAAGTCTCCTGATGAAATTGATACCTCATTTGTGTGGGTAGGCCTAGCGCTCGTGACAGAAAACGCCCCAAAACGCAACGTGGACACATCACAATTTTGAAAGAAAACAGAGGTGTTTTTTGCAAAGTGCCTACCTGTAGATTTTGCCCTCTAGCTCAGCCGGCACCTAGGGAAACCTACCAAACCTGTGACTTTTTTAAAACTAGAGACCTAGGGGATTCCATGATGGGGTGACTTGTGGGGCTCTGACAAGGTTCTGTTACCCAGAATCCTTTGCAAACCTCAAAATTTGGCTAAAAAAACACGTTTTCTTCACATTTCGCTGACAGAAAGTTCTGGAATCTGAGATGAGCTACAAATTTCCTTCCACCCAGCGTTCCCCCAAGTCTCCCGATAAAAATGATACCTCACTTGTGTGGGTAGGCCTAGCGCCCATGACAGGAAATGCCCCAAAACACAACGTGGACACATCACATTTTTTTAAAGAAAACAGAGGTGTTTTTTGCAAAGTGCCTACCTGTAGATTTTGGCCTCTAGCTCAGCCGGCACCTAGGGAAACCTACCAAACCTGTGCATTTCTGAAAACTAGAGACTTAGGGGAATCCAAGATGGGGTGACTTGTGGGGCTCTGACCAGGTTCAGTTACCCAGAATCCTTTGCTAACCTCAAGATTTGGCTAAAAAAACAAGTTTTCCTCACATTTTGGTGACAGAAAGTTCTGGAATCAGAGAGGAGCCACAAATTTCCTTCCCTCCAGCGTTCCCCCAAGTCTCCTGATAAAAATGATACCTCACTTGTGTGGGTAGGCCTAGCGCTCGTGACAGGAAATGCCCCAAAACACAACGTGTACACATCACATTTTTTTAAAGAAAACAGAGGTGTTTTTTTGCAAAGTGCCTACCTGTAGATTTTGGCCTCTAGCTCAGCCGGCACCTAGGGAAACCTACCAAACCTGTGACTTTTTGAAAACTAGAGACCTAGGGGATTCCATGATGGGGTGACTTGTGGGGCTCTGATAAGGTTCTGTTACCCAGAATCCTTTGCAAACCTCAAAATTTGGCTTAAAAAACACGTTTTCCTCATATTTCGGTGACAGAAAGTTCTGGAATCTGAGATGAGCCACAAATTTCCTTCCACCCAGCGTTCCCCCAAGTCTCCCGATAAAAATGATACCTCACTTGTGTGGGTAGGCCTAGCGCCCATGACAGGAAATGCCCCAAAACACAACGTGGACACATCACATTTTTTTAAAGAAAACAGAGGTGTTTTTTGCAAAGTGCCTACCTGTAGATTTTGGCCTCTAGCTCAGCCGGCACCTAGGGAAACCTACCAAACCTGTGCATTTCTGAAAACTAGAGACCTAGGGAAATCCAAGATGGGGTGACTTGTGGGGCTCTGACAAGGTTCTGTTACCCAGAATCCTTTGCAAACCTCATAATTTGGCTAAAAAAACAAATTTTCCTCACATTTCGGTGACAGAAAGTTCTGGAATCTGAGAGGAGCCACAAATTTCCTTCCACCCAGCGTTCCCCCAAGTCTCCCGATAAAAATGATACCTCACTTGTGTGGGTAGGCCTAGCGCCCGCGACAGGAAATGGCCCAAAACACAACGT
The DNA here is from genome assembly GCF_031143425.1 of Pleurodeles waltl. NCBI lineage: Eukaryota > Metazoa > Chordata > Amphibia > Caudata > Salamandridae > Pleurodeles > Pleurodeles waltl. Next base: position 364,067,174 of record NC_090440.1, on the reverse strand, counting down.
GGACACATCACATTTTTTCATAGAAAACAGTGCCTACCTGTGGATTTTGGCCTCTAGCTCAGCCGGCACCTGGGGAAACCTAGCAAACCAGCGCATTTGTGAAAACTAGAAACCCAGGGGAATCCAAGATGGGGTGACGTGTGGGGATCTGACCAGGTTCTGTTACCCAGAATCCTTTGCAAACATCAAAATTTGGCCAAACAAACACCTTTTCCTCTCATTTCGGTGACAGAAAGTTCTGGAATCTGAGAGGAGCCAAAAATGTCCTTCCACCCAGCGTTCCCCTAAGTCTCTCGACAAAAATGGTACCTCACTTGTGTGGGTAGGCCTAGCGCCCACAAAAGGAAATGGCCCAAAACACAACGTGGACACATCACATTTTTTCACAGAAAACAGAGGTGTTTTTTGCAAAGTGCCTGCTAAGAAAACAAACAAACAAAAAAAAAACACAAGAAAAAAATTTGCCCTGGCGCCTCGAGGTTTCTGCCCCCCCGGGGGGCAGATCGGCCTAATAACAATAGGCCGAACTGCCCCCGGGGGGGACAGAAATGGCCTAAAATAAATTTGAGCCCCCACCCACCCAACCCCCCCCGGAGCGACCCTTGCCTACGGGGTCGCTCCTCCTGCGTGACATTGGCGCCAAAAAATAAATCCCCGGTGCCTAGTGGTTTCGGCCCCCTTGGTAGCAGATTGACGTAAAATCGGCCAATCTGCCCCCAAGGAGGGCAGAAATGGTCTACATACAATTTGCCTCCCAGGGGAGCGACCCTTGCCTAATGGGTCGCTCCCCATCTCTAAAAAAACAAACAAACAAAAAAAAACCACACCAAAAAAATTTGCCCTGGCGCCTAGAGGTTTCTGCCCCCCAGAAATGGCCTAAAATAAATTTCCGAGTCGCAAAACCAAATGCAGAATGGTGTCTCAGACACCTTCTGTGAATCGCAAGGGAGTCGCAAAGACACACCTCATTAATATTAATGAGGTGGGTCACAATTTGCGACCCCCTTGCGATTCCCTGCACTCACAGAGATGGTGGCCTGCTGGAGACAGCAGACCTCCATGTCTGTGACTGGTTTTTTAATAAAGCAGTTTTTTTTTTTTGTATTGCAGCCCGTTTTCCTTAAAGGAAAACGAGTTGCAATACAAAAGAAAAAATGAAACCATTTGGTTTCATGTTTTCAGAGTAGGCAGTGGTCCATAGGACCACTGCCTGCTCTGAAAAAATATTTTTAGCGACATTCACAAAGGGGAAGGGGTCCCATGGGGACCCCTTCCCTTTTGCAAATGAGTTACCACCCACTTCAAGTGGGTGTTAACTGCGAATTGCTTTACGACCGCTTTCGCGGTCACAAAGCAGTTCTGCAGCACGGTGCGAGTCGCAAATTGGAAGGGAACACCCCTTCCTATTTGCGAGTCGCATTCCCATTTTGCGAGTCGATACCGTCTCGCAAAATGGGAATGTGCATCGCAATGCACATTTTGCATGGTGCAAACTGCGAATTTCGCAGTTTGCGCCATGCAAAACACTTTTTACATCTGGCCCTTTGACTCATAAACCCTACCTTAATAGAATCCTCTTTTTCCTGCGAACCCTCATTACTTTAGAAATAACAGTGGAAGTTAGCAACCTTAGGGCCAGATGTAGTAAACTCCAATTTTGCGACTTGCACATTGCGAGTCTGACCGACTCGCAATTTGCAACTCGCAAAATTGGATGCAGAAAGGTGTCTCAGACACCTTCTGCGACTCGCTATGGGGTCGCAAAGACCCACCTCATCAATATTCATGAGGTGGGTCGCAGTTTGCGACCCCATAGTGAGTCCCTTCACTCACAGGGATGGTGGCCTGCTGTAGTCAGCAGACCTCCATGTCTGTGACTGCTTTGTCAATAAAGCAGTTTTTTTTCTTCATTTTGCAGCCCGTTTTCCTTAAAGGAAAACGAGCTGCAAAATGAAAACTAAACCGAAACCATTTGGTTTCGTTTTTTTCAGAGTAGGCAGTGATCCTATGCCTGCTCTGAAAAAATATTTTCTTCGGCATTTACAAAGGGGAAGGGGGTCCCATGGGGACCCCTTCCCTTTTGCGAATGAGTTACCACCAGTGTGACACTGGTGGTAACTGCGAGTTGGTTTGCGACCGCATTCGCGGTCACAAAGCAACTCTGAATGGCGATGCGGTCGAAAATAGGAAGGAAACACCCCTTCCTATTTGCGAGTCGCATTCCCAAATTGTGAGTCGGTACCGACTCGCAATTTGGGGATGAGCATCGCGTTCGGCCTTTTGCATGCCGCAAACTGCATTTTTCGCAGTTTGCGACATGCAAAAGGCTTCGTACATCTGGCCCTTAATTCAGGATAGATTTTAGATAGTGTGGAAATCATCATATTTAAGCTTGGCACTTACCTGGGCCGTTTGTTTTTATAGAGGGTACTGTTTGCAGGCATCCCATCGCCATCACCAGAAAGAAAAGATAAAAAAGTCAAGACTAACAACTCGCTTGCGAGATCGGGTAATCTCTAATCGCCCTGACTGAAAGCACATTTTCTGATTTAGGAGTTCTTTTTAAAAAATCACCTTTGCTAAGCCAGTGAAAAGCAAGCTTCCTAAGCCTTATTTCCGCCCTGACCTTCACAAGGCATTAATGGGATTTCTAAATTTCAGCTGAACATATTTGTCACATTATGCTGAGAGAGTTAGACAGGTATATCAGTTGATCACAACTACATTTGCAGAAAGGATTGGAAGCAGAAACATACTTAAATATTCAGAGACTTACAGAGGTACATGCTTACAACAGCACATCTACAAAACAAGATAACATACTCAATTTATTAGTCAGAATAGTACCCAGGTTATCTGAATACACATATATCACAATGAAGAGTAAGCTATACCTATTGCATTCAAATTTCACTTACTTCAGCAAAGCAGCAACATGCCCCCATAGAAAAAAATACTCCAGTACAATCTGCAATTATCAAGCAATGACCCACAGCCCAAGGAAAGAAATTAAACACAATAACAGCAATACCATTCTTGGAAGCTGCAACTAAAGTAAGCCAATCAAACTCATATGCATTGCACGTCCTTTGGGAGTAATGGGCTGCGAATCAGGGCAGTACAAACTCACAATTTACATATTATCTTACATTAACAGTGCAAGATATTTAACAGTATTGATAGTGAATCCTTAAAGTCCCAACTACAAATTTTTTTCATTTGAGTCAGTAACAGACACAAAAAATAGTGCTCTGCTACTTGTGCAGTAATTCAGGGGAAATTTCAGGGTTCGAAATTTAAAATCAAAAACATAAATGTGAAGCCCATGGGAGGCACAACCACCCAAATTACAAAATGAAGTGGGACCGGGATAGCTTACCTAGGAACTGCAGCCGTGACAGTGGCACTGCCACAGCCCCAGTGCCCAGTCTCTGTTCTCTTCCAGTATTCAGGCACTCACTGAGCCCCACCTGTGCTGGCCTGCCTGTTTTTGTGTCACCTCTCTGGCAGACGTGTAGACTGGTATTCATTTAGCTGCTGAACCGGAAGCTGAACCGGAAACACAGTGCGAAGCACAGCACGAGGAGGAAGCGGATCGGGCCGTGCAGGACGCAGTGACGAGCGGCCAGACAGACGTGGTCTGACTGGAAAAGACCAGCGGAGGGCTCCCACAGCCCTTCAGCCTCCCACAGCCTCCCCCAGCCTCCCTTCCCTCGGAGCAGAGCAGTGCACGGCGAGGCACGGAGGCAGGAGCAGAGAGGCAAGTGAAGTGAAGGCAGGCGAGTGCTGCAGCCGTAGGTGGCTGTCGCCAAGGGAGAGCCCCGGTACTCCATGGAAAGCGTCCCAGCCAGGTCTTGGTGCGGCTTCTGGGGTGGGGGGCTGGTGAGATCCGCTCATCAGCCGCACTCTCTTGAGGACACCACGCAAGGCACCCCTGCCTCATGCCATACAGGAATGCCAAGACTCTGCAGGAGCCAACTGCCCCCCCCCCAAGCCCCCACCAGGACCAACCAGGATTACGGCAGGACCACAGCAGGGCAACCAGCAGGGCTCAGCAGGATCCGGAAGGTCTCAGACCGCCCCAACAGCAGCCCTGCAGGCCTACAACAGGATCAGAAGGGGCGCATTCCAGGAATAGAGGTACGTGCGCCGCCACACCACCGACTTCCATTTCCCCAATCAGCAGCAACATTATCAACCACAACCAACAGACACCTAGAGTGGGTGGGAATAGCAAGTGACTATGAAAACACGCAGCTCCCTTCTCCTGAGTGCCCACAACAGGATCCAAAACCTAATGAAAAAAGAGAAAGCAGCACCCAACAAGCAGGGTGGGGGAAAGATGAAGAGCGCCAGGAGGCATCGAAACACAATAGAGGCAGACCACCAGAATGCCACCTAGGGAGAGGAGCCAAAGGTGTGCACCCCCGGAGAACATAAGCAGGCACAAGGGGGAAGCCGAAGCACCAGGGGCCAAGGAATTGACAAGTACTTCACACTACTGGGGAAAAACACCTGCCGTAAACCCCCCCCAGGAGGAACATTTTTAAGACCACAGCCAAATGGGAGATCCTTCAGCGACAGTGCCATTACACTGGGCACCTCCAGGGAAGCCGCTCCCCCAAGTAAAACGGCACAAGAATCTATGCCGGACTTGTCTATACCAAGTGCATCAAGCACACAACCCCTCCATATAACCCATGACAATTCACTCGGGCACACCACCTAGCCTCAAAAGTGGAAACCCCCTGTATCTCCAATCATATTGATAAAAGTCAGGGGTGGGGCTCCCAGAAATCACGACCCCAGAGAAAATAACACAGAAGGAAGACAGGAAAAACCAGGTCCAGTATCACCAGCCTCAGCAAAACATTCAACCACCCTCCGCTGGGAGGCCTGACTTACACAGGAAGAATTAGAGTTGTGTGAGAGGAGTCGGGAAATGGAGGGACACGAATGTATTGTTCAAAAGTGTTTTATTGTTGGATCATAAGACAATGTCAGTCTTTTAGTAAATTGTCTTTTATGGCCATTTGTTCTTTTCCTTCTGTCTATCCTCTTTGTTTGGGTCTTCACGCGTATTCTTCTTGTCTCTCTTTCGTTCCCCAGGGTCAACTCAGGAGGAGCATGTAAAGGAAAGAAGAACACAGGGAGTGGGTAAGTAGTTCTCCCTTATTTTCTCTTTCCAGCCTCCCCCTTTCCTCCTTTCTTCCTTGGTTTTCTGAATAGGCTCTTTCTGTGTCCTTATCCTTTTCTTCTTTCTTTCCTCTTTTCCTGTTACTGGTATCTCCTTTTGCTGCTTTTCTTCTGCCTTTCCTTTATTTCTTCTCACTTTTTCCTTCCTTCTTTTCTCTTCGTTCCCTTGAGGTACTGGGTTTTTCAGAACCGGTACTGATCCGGTAACCCAGTGGTGCCAGGGTACACCCAAAGACCTCGGGTACTTTCCTGATTCAGACCACAGAAACTCAGAGTTAACTAGTTAAATGCTGTGTCTTGGTTCTGTTTAACAACGTGTCCACTGCATGTGGAACCATTACGATTAATGTGTTATTCATCACTAAACCAGCAGACTGTCGGATAGAAACAGCAGTGGCCGCTGCCGCTCTTAAGCAGCTTGGTAGTGCCTTAGCTACTGGGTCTAAGGTTGAAGAGAAATAGGCGCATGGACGCTCCCTGTCTCCAAACTGTTGTGTCAAAACTGCTAACGCACAACCTTCTTTCTCATGGACATACAATGTAAAAGGCTTGCTGTAGTTGGGGGTACCCAACACAGGAGCTGAACATAATGCATCATGTAATTCGACAAAACTTTTCTGACAATCTTCAGACCATGGGACGGGATTTGGTGTATCTTTACAAGTTAATGCCACCAAGGGTTTGGCTATTAACGAAAAATTAGGTATCCATTGTCTGCAAGATGATGTAATACCCAAGAAAGCACGCACTTCTCTCTGTGTTCTTGGCACACTCATTGCTGCAACAGCCCTGATTCTCTCTGGGGTCAGTTGCCTTCCCTCCTTCGAAAAGAGATGACCTAAATAGGTCACCTCTTTTTGACAATACTGTAACTTTGAAAGGGACACTTTGTGGTGTAAATCAGACAAATGACGCAATAATGACAATGTTGCTTCTTTGCAGATCTCCTTAGTATCTGCAGCAACTAGCAAATCATCGACATATTGAATGAGAGTGGCGCCATCAGGTAACATAAGAGTGTCAAGTTGTGCTTTCAAAGCCTGACTATAGATAGATGGACTTTCACAATAGCCTTGAGGAGCTCTCTTAAATCTGAAGCTTCGTCCTCCCAGATTGAAGCCAAAAATGTCCCTGCTCTCTTCTGCAATAGGGATGCTGAAGAAAGCATTTTTCAGGTCTATCACTAAAAACCAAGTGGCTGAAGCTGGAATCATTGTCAACAATGCAGTGATATCGGGGACGACTGGAAACTGTGGCACAACTATTTTGTTCACATCTCTAAGATCAATTACAAACCTATAAACATGTGGCTGAGTAGGGTCAGTATGCTTCAAGACAGGCAAAACAGGACTATTGCAAACATTGCCTCTTGTCTCTTCAATTACATCCTTCTCAATCAGATCACAAATAATTGCTAACAACGCTTTTTCCCCTTCACTAGAGATCTTGTATTGGGGAATACGTGGCATTTTAACATTGGCTTTTAATGTTATCACATATGGCTGAATTTCCAAAAGACCTACATCATTAGGTCCAGTAGCCCAAAGAGTATTAGGAAGAGACGAAAATTCTGGTGGAAATCTGTCCTTTGACAAATACATTGGTGAAACCACTTTCTTACCCAATGTGAGTTGCACTCCAGAAGGAGAGCAATACAATGTCGCATACAATCTCTTTAACAGATCTAATCCTAACAAGTTCTCGCCACAACCTGTCGTCAAAATAAGGGGTGTTTCAAATTTACAAGGTCCAACAGAAAGAGATATAGGGTTAGAAATCGGATTTCTAACTGGGGCGCCGGAAAACCCTACTGATACATTTGTTTCGCCAGACAAAGGTGCGCCAGGAAGTTTTGAGTGCATAATAGAACTCTTGGTAGCACCAGTATCCAACAGAAAAGGTTCTGACACACCTGATGCAATCACCTTAACATAAGGCCCACTCTGATCTACTGGAACTGAAACAACTCCCTCTCTTTGTCTATGGCTGTCCTAGCAATCATTACTGTCCAAATGCTCATCCTCTGTATAGTAATCATCAGTATAGTACTGAGCCGTCCTACCAGATGCATTAACCTGTTGATCAAATCTGTTCATTGAGTTTTGAGGGGTGAATGGGCGCGCGCTCTGGGGAACATAGCCACGTCCTCTTCCTCTAGGTGCTTGTGGAACACCTCGACCTCTTAAACCAGAAGTACCATTTGCGCGCTGTAGCAAAGCAGGGCAACTATACTTGAAATGACCCTCTTCCTTGCAATATGAACACTGATTGGGACCTACTGGGATACGTGGTTGAGCATACTCGGCTCTTTGCGAGTTTCTCTGAAACGGTTGGGGCTGATAGTTATTCTGATAGTTGTTCTGTGCACCACTATCTTGACCACCACGTGGCGGGTACTCTTGTTGTAACAGAACCTTCGTTTTCAATTCTTTAGTTTTCTTCTCTACTCTATCTCTCTCATCTTTATCTCTATTTTCGTAGTACTGTGCAGTAGCCAATATCTGCGCTGAAGAGGAAACTGCCCAAGAAGTTTCTGAATCTTTTAACTTTTTACACAACTCAGGAAGCAGATTATGCACAAATTTATCGACGAACAAACGTTGACCACCTTCCGTGCTCATATCTTGACCACTGTGGTCCACAAACGTTTCTTCAAACCTGGTGAAGAAATCTGATACCGTTTCTTCTTTCTTTTGCTTACATGCAGACAATTTATCCCAGTTTACACGCATCGCAGGCATTATAGTTTTCATGTAATCAATAATCCCACCAGGAAGCTCTGTCACTAAAGGCTCAGGTTTAGCGCCAACAAATTGTCGGGCATCTGCAGCAGCAATATTAGCCCATGTGTCACCTAACTCTTGAGCATGGTCTGTATGGCGAATCTTTCCCCATAAAGGCTGTGGAACAACATTCCCAAACAACATGTCTATGTCAGCTAAATTCATAATGCAAGACCCCGCAGTCTGTGACAATTCCTTGTAATACCCTGTAGGATTCTTACGGGGATCAGGCAATGTCTGCTTAAGAGCTAAAACTTCAGCTCGCTTCCATGGAACGTGTACCCATACACGCTGGAAATGAGGCAGGACAGGTGGATTAGCATTTGGGTCCCCTTCCCTCCATTGTGGGGGAACTTCTCTCATGGGGTACTGTTTCCTTTTCTTTTTAGCAGAAGAATCATATTTAAACAATAACCTGGAAACACCTTCAGTCCTAAACGACAATAACATCGCAACTGCTTTCTCGACATTTGAACCCACAATCAAACCTGTCGCAAAATCGAACCGTACACGACACAACTTAGGCGGATTGGGCTCCAAACCATTTTCCTCTAAATCATCAGAAAGAAAAGTACACATTTTCTCAAAAACGTATCTCTGTTTTGGTTCTTCCCACTGATGGAAGACATCCATAACAGACTCTAGTTCATATCTCGCTGGTTCAGTAACCCATTTATGCCCCAAATAATTCAGTGTCTCTTTCTCCCTACCATCAGGCAATTGGCTACGCAATTGTGTACGCTCTGAAACTGGGGTCGTAGCTAATGACCCAAAGAGAGGGGATAAAAGACTAGTCACAGTGTTTGTCATTCTCTGACGGATAGAGGGAGAGGTTGACAAATGAACAGGAGGAAAAACAGAATGAGACAAGGCAGAGACAGAAGCAGTGTCAGAAACAATACCAGGAGTGGTAGTCGCTATAGTAGTCAAAGTTGTAGGAAGTAAAGGCAGAGCAGATGTCAAAGCCGGTGGCCCTTGAGGAGGCTGCACCGGAGGAATAGGAACCAACTGAAGAATAGCTGGTGGGTGCTGTGGAGGAGCAGGAGGCAATGCAACCATTGGTTGTGCAACTAGAGGTTGCGGAGGTGGCGTGGCATTCTGCGCATAGGGTGGTGGCGAACTTAGCAAATGCGACATTAGGGGATCTTTTTCAGAGTCTTTTGCTGCATCTTGCTGAAGAGGCGGCAAAACTGGATAGCATTTATCTACTGTCATTTTATGTCGCCTATGCAACTGCTCATTCAACTGTTCTACTTCGTTATCTTTAAACTGTATAGCAGCTTGCATAATCAAAATACCTTTTTCTCTCTTATTTTTCTTAGCTAATTTAATTTCCTTTTGCTTGGCTTCCTTACGCCATAAGCGGAAAGAATCAAACATTGCCAGCCGGGCTTTCTTCTTAAAAAGTCTAACTTCGAGGTTATCTAAGATTTCTGTGTCAAAGCTACCATTTTGGGGCCATTTTAAAACACCATCTTTTCTGGTGTAACGGATCCATACTTCATTATATGTGATGGGGCCTACTCCGTGCTTCACATATAGTTCATAGGTTGGAGTTCCAATCGCAAGAACCGGACATGAGTCCTCCAACCGGGAGTCCCTTTTACAACCAAGACAAAACAAATTTCCAAGTCTGCTAAGACCAGGCATCTTCGCTCACTAGTCTAGCTTCAAACTTCAAAGGATTATCGTTTACGATAGTCTCGTGAATACACGAGTCCTTCGGCTTTGGTACTTGCAAGTTCCAAATCAATGTGATCCCGAAGAGATACCAAACCAAATGTCCAACTAAGGACCAAACCAAGTGTCCAACTAAGGACTGGGAGACGCTCCACTTATACTTAACTGAAAATATCGATGACGTCACCAGAAGACTCGTCTTATCGTTTCGCTCTACCAAACATCAAGGGTCCAAATCAGGGCGATTGCCAGGGCAGCAGTCCTTCTTAGCCGTCGGGAAGCGGGGAACCTCGCAGCGAAGACTTTCGGACCACGTCGACATGCAGGGGTCGATGAAGTGGCGGCCTTCCTCCAGAATTTTCACACGAAGCTCCTCACGGACCTCAGGCTTGGACCGGTACAGCTGGTATCGCCCCACGTTGGGCGCCAACTGAGGTACTGGGTTTTTCAGAACCGGTACTGATCCGGTAACCCAGTGGTGCCAGGGTACACCCAAAGACCTCGGGTACTTTTCTGATTCAGACCACAGAAACTCAGAGTCTTCTAGGTGAAGTCAAAGATCGAATTTATTGGCTGCAACCAAGTAACAAGCGTCCTAGAAGTACAACAGCATGGTTTGTATGTTCTCAGGAGACTGTGGGGGTGATTCTAACCCTGGCGGTCGGTGTTAAAGCGGCGGCCAACCCGCCAACAGGCTGGTGGTCAAAACAATGGAATTCTGACCCTGGCGGGAACCGCCAACACAGACAGCCACTTTAACACTCCGACCGCCACGGCGGTACAAACAAACAGCGCGGCGGTCACCGCCAACAGCCAGGCGGCAGACAATGTACCGCCCACACTATCACAACTCACCAATCCGCCACCTTTTCCGGGGCGGGAGCACCGCCGATAAAAACACGGCAGAAACAGACTACGAACGGGAAAACGCACACCACTACGCACTCCAGGAGGAAGGAGGACAGCATGGAACCCGAATTAAACATCCTACCTGCTCTCGTCTACCTTCTCATCTACCACGAGTACGAAGTCCGGCGCAGACGACAACGGTGAGTACTGCACCTACGACACACGGGAGGGGGGAGGACGAAAGGTTACGGGCACACACATATGCGACCCCCCCCCCCAACTATGTACACACCAATGCAGAGCAACAAGTCACAGTGACACCACCCAAACACCCCTGAAAAATGCTATGACATAATCAAATTTGGAATAAATATTTATGTACCAAAAAGCTCCTGAAAATTATCGTACAACCATGAAAGATATTTACAAGAAAACAAATGATATACACATCAGTGTATAACTGAAGTAACAAGTCCTGCACATCCTACGAATTCATCATGTCCGTGGGGCAAAGTTTTGAGAAACAAGGGCAAAGCCCACACAGGAGACCTGAGTCCTTTGGAGAGAACACTGCAGGGGCATCAGATGTAAAAACTACAGGCACCTCAGGGGGAAGGGAAGGGGCGGGGGGCACCACAGCCACATGAGTCCACGACGCCAGATCCACGAGGAGCCACCATGCCCACTGTACCATCCTGGGGAGTGCAAAGCCACAGTCTCTCAATGTCTCTACAGTGGGTGGGCTGCCCACTGTACCATCCTGGGGAGTGCAAAGCCACAGTCCATCAGGTGGATGACAGTCTCCACTGGTCAAGGAGGAGGCATGGTGGGCACAGTGAACCATAAACAGTGCTTGAGACGGCGGTGCCCAGCGGAGCGGTGCTTGAGAAGAAGGGCCCAGCGGAGCGGTGCTTGAGACGGCGGTGCCCAGCGGAGCGGTGCTTGAGAAGAAGGGCCCAGGGGAGCGGTGCTTGAGATGAAGGGCCCAGGGGAGCGGTGCTTGAGATGAAGGGCCCAGCGGAGCGGTGCTTGAGACGGCGGGGCCCAGCGGAGAGGTGCTTGAGATGAAGGGCCCAGCGGAGCAGTGCTTGAGATGAAGGGCCCAGCGGAGCGGTGCTTGAGACGGCGGTGCCCAGCGGAGCGGTGCTTGAGAAGAAGGGCCCAGCGGAGCGGTGCTTGAGATGAAGGGCCCAGCGGAGCGGTGCTTGAGATGAAGGGCCCAGCGGAGCGGTGCTTGAGACGGCGGGGCCCAGCGGAGCGGTGCTTGAGATGAAGGGCCCAGCGGAGCGGTGCTTGAGATGAAGGGCCCAGCGGAGCGGTGCTTGAGACGGCGGGGCCCAGCGGAGCGGTGCTTGAGATGAAGGGCCCAGCGGAGCGGTGCTTGAGACGGCAGTGCCCAGCGGAGCGGTGCTTGAGAAGAAGGGCCCAGCGGAGCGGTGCTTGAGATGAAGGGCCCAGCGGAGCGGTGCTTGAGATGAAGGGCCCAGCGGAGCGGTGCTTGAGACGGCGGGGCCCAGCGGAGCGGTGCTTGAGATGAAGGGCCCAGCGGAGCGGTGCTTGAGACGGCGGGGCCCAGCGGAGCGGTGCTTGAGATGAAGGGCCCAGCGGAGCGGTGCTTGAGACGGCGGTGCCCAGCGGAGCGGTGCTTGAGAAGAAGGGCCCAGCGGAGCGGTGCTTGAGATGAAGGGCCCAGCGGAGCGGTGCTTGAGACGGCGGTGCCCAGCGGAGCGGTGCTTGAGAAGAAGGGCCCAGCGGAGCGGTGCTTGAGATGAAGGGCCCAGCGGAGCGGTGCTTGAGATGGCGGGGTCCTCTTCAGCGGTGCCTATCTTCACGGCGGGGCCCTCTTCAGCGGTGCCTATCTTCACGGCGGGGCCCTCTTCAGCGGTGCCTATCTTCACGGCGGGGCCCTCTTCACGGCGGGGCCCTCTTCAGCGGTGCCTATCTTCACGGCGGGGCCCTCTTCAGCGGTGCCTATCTTCACGGCGGGGCCCTCTTCAGCGGTGCCTATCTTCACGGCGGGGCCCTGTTCAGCGGTGCCTATCTTCACGGCGGGGCCCTGTTCAGCGGTGCTCTTCTGCACCGCGGGCCCTGTTCAGCGGTGCTCTTCTGCACGGCGGGCCCTGTTCAGCTGTGCTCTTCTGCACGGCGGGGCCCTCTTCAGCGGTGCCTATCTTCACGGCGGGGCCCTGTTCAGCGGTGCCTATCTTCACGGCGGGGCCCTGTTCAGCGGTGCCTATCTTCACGGCGGGGCCCTGTTCAGCGGTGCTCTTCTGCACCGCGGGCCCTGTTCAGCGGTGCTCTTCTGCACGGCGGGGCCCTGTTCAGCGGTGCTCTTCTCCACGGCGGGCCCTGTTCAGCGGTGCTCCTCTCCACGGCGGGCCCTGTTCAGCGGTGCTCTTCTGCACCGCGGGCCCTGTTCAGCGGTGCTCTTCTGCACGGTGGGGCCCTGTTCAGCGGTGCTCTTCTCCACGGCGGGCCCTGTTCAGCGGTGCTCCTCTCCACGGCGGGCCCTGTTCAGCGGTGCTCTTCTCCACGGCGGGCCCTGTTCAGCGGTGCTCCTCTCCACGGCGGGCCCTGTTCAGCGGTGCTCCTCTCCACGGCGGGCCCTGTTCAGCGGTGCTCTTCTGCACCGCGGGCCCTGTTCAGCGGTGCTCTTCTGCACGGCGGGCCCTCTTCAGCGGTGCTCTTCTGCACGGCGGGGCCCTGTTCAGCGGTGCCTATCTTCACGGCGGGGCCCTGTTCAGCGGTGCTCTTCTGCACGGCGGGGCCCTGTTCAGCGGTGCTCTTCTCCACGGCGGGCCCTGTTTAGCGGTGCTCCTCTCCACGGCGGGCCCTGTTCAGCGGTGCTCATCCAGCAGGTCAAGGGAGCCAGACCTGGCCTGGACTCCCTGCTCAGTCGCCCTCGGACCGTGACGTTTCTGGACCCATCGGGGACGGACTCCTGGCCTCTTTAGTGTCCTCCTTCCCAGCTGGGATGTGACATGTGGGGTCCACCTTCTCCGCGCTCCTGCTGCCCTTCCGCTCCTTTGATGGGGCTCTCGGGCCCTTGCCTCCCCTAGATGGTGTGGCTGGTGAAGTGGCCGCACATTGCTCCTTGGGGGCAGCCCTGTCAGTCCTCGCACGGCGGCCCTTGTTTTTGCGGGTCCTCTTGCCGGGGAGGGGGGGCTGGACGTGTCCTTGCTGCTGATCGATGTGTCACTGCTGGCAAAGGGTGGACTCCAGATCCCATGCACAACAGTGACACTCGAAGCTGGGCTGGTGGTGGCTGCGGTGCTCTTGGGACTCTTTGCAGATGGAGGGGGGAGCTCATCGGAGGGAAAGAGGTCAAGACTAGTCATGAAAAGCTTTTTAGGTCCAAGGTAAAGGGTAGGAGAAGTGGTGATGGGAGTGGAGGAAGAGGATGTGGTTGTAGGAGAGTCAGGTGTGCTGTCATTGGGTGAAGGTGCTGGTGCTGTAGGCTGTCGTGAGGTGGATGTCTGTTGGGTGGGTGGCTGCCTGCGTTTGTGTGTCTTAGAAGAGGGGGTGACAGACACAGTGGGAGAGGACACAGGGGACGTGTACATGGCAGTGGGGGTGGTGACTGCACGAGTGTGGACTGTACTGGAGGGTGAGGTGGTGATGGAAGCACTGGCTGATGTTGGGGTGCATGCAGGTGTGAGTGTAGACGTCACAGGGAGGGAGGAGGGAGACGAGGAGGAGGGGGACACAGAGGTGGTTGTGACTGTTGGAATGTCTGCATCTGGGTGTTGCTTGGGTGAGTGTTTGTGGGATCTGTGGCGCTTGTGTCTGGATGAGCTGCTCTTGGGTGTTGAGGTGTGTGCAGGCTGGTCTGATGGTGTGGATGGGATAGGCTGAGGAACAGGAGACAGAGACAGGCTGGAGGCAGTAAGAAGAGGGAGGCTGGAAACAGGGACAATGGCTGCCGTCAGTGCTGAGGCCAGAGCAGTGAACGCTCGTTGATGGGCAGCCTGACCCGAATGAATGCCCTCCAGGTACGCATTGCTCTGTTGCACCTCCCTTTGCACACCCTGGATGGCATTCAAAAGGGTCGTCTGCCCAACAATGAGCGTCCTCACCAGGTCAATGAGCTCCGCACTGAGGGCAACAGGGGCAACAGGGGCAGGGGCTGAGGTGCCTGGGGCGAAGGAGACGCGCGCCTTCCTGGGCGAGCGGGCACGGAGCGTAGGCTGAGGGGCTGCTGGGAGGGCGGTGCTGGTGAGCTGGGTGGCGGCTGTACCTGTAGAGGCGGGGGGCCCGGATGTTGCCGCCACCGCTAGGGAGCTCCCATCCGAGGACGTGTCGCTGTCGCTGCTCTCACCAGCGGTCCCCGTCGTGGTGCTCCCCTCGCCCTCCGGATCACTGGTGCCCTCGGTGTCTGTTCCTGGGCCCACCGGGGCCTTGTGTCCTGCAGCTCCCTCGTGCTCCGATGCCAAATCTCCTCCGCCTGATGATGCTAATGAACACATGCACAAGAAGATGAAGAGAAAGGGTGGGGGGAGAAAAAAGAAGACCAGGTTGAGTGCATGCAATGTCAACACCGTTGGCGGAGAGGACAGACACAGGAGCCTCATGCACTAAGCCGCGCATTCGGGGTACAATACTCAGTACTACTGACTAGGACAACAGGCCAAGAGACGTCGAACGCGCACATGGGTGATGCTGGACCTTCAATGGCTGTTCTTGTCACCCTACAGAGGTGGGGGCCGGGGGCACAGGGCCATGCCTAAGGGAGAGGACTACACTACAGAAAGCGCCCTGGCCTAATGTCACCCACAGCCCTCCTCCCCCACCCAGACGCCTCCACTGCGCAGAAAGATAGGAGAATGTGCTGATACTCACCCCCTTGTGTCTGCTGTGATGTCTTAAAGCGCCCATCCAATTCAGGGTAGGCCACCGCCAGGATCCGGGACATCAGGGGGGTCAAGGTGCGACTGGCACCCCTCCTAGGTTGGGAGGCCATCCCCAGCAGTGTTTCTGCGGTCTTCCTTGTTCCGCGGCGGATGTCCTCCCACCTCTTGCGGCAGTGGGTGCCCCGTCTGTTGTGGACCCCCAAGTTCCGGACTTCCTTGTCGATGGCACGCCAAATCTCGATCTTCTGATGGGCGCTGACCTATTTGACATGTACAGGGTGGAAAGGAGGAAATCATCAATGACCTGCATGTTAGATGTGATTGGCCCCCCCCACCAACTTTGCCATATGGCACATGCTCTCATCTGTCGTGCATTGCACTCCTCATTCGCCCCCCACCCCACCAACTTACATCCACCCCAATCCACACAGGCATAGCCCATTCCATGTGCACCCGGTGTACTCACTTGTTGGTCTGGAGGACCGTAGAGTAGCGCATACTGGGGGAGGACCCCATCCACGAGCTTCTCCAACTCTTCAGACGTGAAGGCAGGGGCCCTTTCCCCAGTCGCAGCAGCCATTGTCACTTCCAGACCGAGGTCACAGCAGCACTTGCAGTATAGGTCCTCTCCTGTGGATGATCAGGTCTCGAGTGATCAATCAGCTAGGAAATGGCGGTCACGCCCGCGGCGGTGCGTACCGCGACCGCCGGCGCACATCGTCATTGGCTCCTGAAACCCATAGGGTTCAATGTTAACCAATGCGGCTTTGCGCCGCGGTCTTCGACCACCTACCGCCACGGTGTGCGCCGCCAGCGCATTGACCTCACATCCCATTGTCCCACTTCACAGGTCAGGCAGCCGCCATTTCAAGGGCCTACATGGCTTAATTTTGACTGCGACACACAGGCCTAGGCCTTGCATTGCCACACATACACGCCTTTCAACCCATTGCCATTCTTTAACTGTGCAAGCTGTCTGTACGTACCTGTGGTTTGCCTGACTCTGTGCTCCATGTTGTCCTTCCTAGGCACCGTCCGCTGGGACTTGCGAGGAGAAGGACGAATCCTCGCGTGTACCGACCGCTGGTGGACCTGTCGACAATGGAAGAACGCCATATAATACTTCGATACAGACTTGACCGTGCCACTATCCATGAACTGTGTGCCCAGCTGGAGCCAGCCCTGATGTCCCCCATCCGCCAACCCACAGGGATTCCCCCTCTGGTGCAGGTTTTGTCAGTCCTCCATTTTTTGGCAACTGGGTCATTCCAGACAACAGTGGCCATGTCATCTGGAATGTCTCAGCCTATGTTTTCAAAGATTTTGAGCAGAGTGTTGTCTGCCCTGATGAAACTCATGTGGAGCTACATCATTTTCCCAGAGGAGGGTGACTTGCCTACAGTGAAGGGTGATTTCTATGCCCTTGGACATATCCCCAACATCATTGGTGCCATTGATGGGACCCATGTGGCTTTGGTACCCCCAAAAGACGATGAGCAGGTGTACAGAAACAGAAAAAGTTATCATTCGATGAATGTCCAGGTGGTCTGTTTGGCTGACCAGTACATCTCCCATGTAAATGCCAAGTTCCCAGGGTCAGTGCATGACGCGTATGTTATGCGAAATAGCAGCATCCCCTATGTGATGGAGCAGCTACAGAGACAACGTGTGTGGCTAATAGGTGACTCTGGTTACCCCAACCTGCCTTGGCTACTGACCCCAGTGAGGAATCCCCGGACCAGGGCAGAGGAACGGTACAATGAGGCCCATGGGTGAACTAGGAGGATCATCGAAAGGACCTTTGGCCTCCTGAAGGCCAGGTTTAGGTGCCTGCATATGACAGGGGGATCCCTGATGTACTCACCAAAGAAGGTGTGCCACATCATCGTGGCCTGCTGTATGCTTCACAATCTGGCATTGCGACGTCAGGTTCCTTTCCTGCAGGAGGATGGTGCAGATGGTGGTGTTGAAGCAGCTGTGGAGCCTGCGGAGAGTGAAGAGGAGGAAGACTCAGAGGACGACACAGACAACAGGCACAGAGTAATAGAACAGTATTTCCAGTAGCACACAGGTAATAATCACCCATGCCATTTTACATTTCCTGAAAGCCTCCTGCATCTCAACTTTGTCGATTTCCCCCCAGAACTATAAACATGATGTTTGATTTTCCCTTCCCTTTTCTGTGCTGTATGAGCCACTGCGTGACCTCGGCTTGGTTGGCCCATGGACTAATGCTAAGTTACCTCGGTATGTGTAATTCACAATGTTAATAATACGTAATTGATATGTAATGTGTCATACATTTGTAAATAAGACAGGCTGAGTCCTGATTGATTTCAGTGCAATGTGTGATTTATTATTAGTGTATAGATATTGGTACATGATAGTGAAACAGTGATGGGTGGGGGTGGAGTAATGTCCATGGCAGAGTCCAGTTCTCAGTCTCACAGGTGCATTGTCCATATGCCTGTGGCAGGATGGAGCAGGGGCAGTTCAAGGTTTGACAGGGTGGCAATGTGGAACAGTGGGAGGACTTCAGGGGGTATGTGATGCTGGCGGGGGTCTTGACATCCTACTCTGTCGTTTTTTTTTATCTCAGGCTCCTTTTGCCGGCGGTTGTTGTTCAGCAGGAGGTGGGGTTCTGGTGGGCTGTCGTTGTGGTGGGGCCTCCTCTCCACTAGCGCCGGCAGAGGTGGTAGGCTGTTCCTGTTCCTGGCTAGTGACAGGGGCCCTGTGTGATGCCACATGGTCCCGAAACGTGTCCTCTATACGGTTCAGGGCCTGGACTATGCTCCCCATAGCGGTTGAGATGTTGGTGAGTTGGTCGCTGAACCCCATGTAGCGTTGCTCCTGCTGTGCCTGGATCTCCTGGAACCTGGCCAGTACCGTCGCCATCGTCTCTTGTGAGTGGTGGTAGGCTGCCATGATGGTGGTGAGGGCCTCTTGGAGAGTGGGTTCCCTGGGCCTCTCCTCCCCCCCCTGTCGCACAGCAGCCCTCCGAGTTGCCCTGTTTCCCTGGGCCTCTGTCCCCTGGACGGTGTGCCCACTCCCACTGCCCCCAGGTCCCTGTTGTTGTTGGGTTGGTGGGTTACCCTGGGGGCCCTGTAGTGGTAGACACACCGCTGGTTGACCTGTCCTAGAAACAGAGGCATGGGCCCGCTGGGTGGGAGCTGTGCTGTTGTTCCCAGAGGGGGTTGGGTCTGCAGTGGCCTGTGTCTGGGTGAGGGGAACCGACTGCCCAGAGGTCCCCGATGGTCCGGGCTGGTCGTCAGGTTCCAGGTCGACAGAGCTGCTGTCATCACTAGGGGCCTGTTCCGGGGGTGGGATGGACATTTCTGGTCCCTCCTGACCGGTGTGTTGTCGTTCGGGTCCTGCATGGGGTAAGAGGGTATGGTTATTGTTTCTGTGTGTGCATTAGCTTGCGTTTTATGGGTGCCCTTGTCCCCCAGTGCTGGCATTCCCTTGGGGGAGGTGTTGTGAGGGTGTTTTGTGGGGGGGAGGGGATGGGTATGTGCAGTGGTCATGCTTAGGTGATGGGTGTCCATAGTTTGGGGATGGCATGCAGGGGTTGGTATTGGGTGGGTTGTGCTGGAGAGACATTCTCAGGGAGGATGTGTGCTGGGGGGTTGGGGGTGAGGGTGGGGGTTAGCATGCTGGGGGGGGGGTGAAGTGGTTGGCCTTGTACTTACCAGAGTCCATTCCTCCGTGTACTCCAGCGAGGCCATCAGGATGCAGGATGTTTAGTACCTCTTGCTCCCATGTTGTGAATTCGGGTGGAGTGGGTGGGGGTCCCCCGCCAGTCTTCTGCACTGCGATGTTGTGTCGCGAGACCATCGAGCGCACCTTCCCCCGTAGGTCGTTCCATCGTTTGCGGATGTCCTCTCGATTTCTGGGATGCTGTCCCACCGCGTTGACCCTGTCCACGATCCGCTGCCAGAGCTCCGCCTTCCTTGCTATGGTGGTGTGCTGAACCTGTGAGCCGAAGAGCTGGGGTTCCACTCTTATGATCTCCTCCACCATGACCCGGAGTTCTTGGTCCGAAAAGCGTGGGTGCCTTTGTGGTGCCATGGGGTGGTGTGTATGAGGTGTGGGGTGGTGTATGTGATGATGTGTGTGTTGGTGTGTGGTGCTTTGTGCTTCTATGTGGTGTGTGTGATGTTGTGGTGTGCCTCTGTGTGTCTGGCTATCTATTCTCTGATGTGTCTCGCTCTCCTTTGTCTCTGGTTTTTGTTGGTAGGGGTTTGTGGGTGATGTGGGTGTGTGTTTTATATGGTATTGGATGTGTGGGAGTGGTGTGTGTATGTGTTTCAGGTGTGTTCCTTTCAAATTGTCCAATGTGGTAGGGGTTTGTAAAGGTGTGTGTATTTTGACCGCGGCGGTGTGTACCGCCAATGGAATACCGCGGTTGAATGACCGCCGCGTGGATTTGCGGGTCATAATGGGATGGGCGTATTTCTGTTGGCGTGGCGGTGGAGGTTTGGTCTTCTCCAGTTTACCGCTGGCCGCTGATGTGGCGGACTGCAGTGGAGGGCGGATTTTTGGAGGTTTTGCAGTTGTGGGTCAGAATGTCCGTGGCGGCTGACCGCAGCCGCGGCGGTATTGTGGCGGCCTTCTGACCGGCGGTAAGCGGCTTTTACCGCCGAGGTCAGAATGACCCCCTGTGTGTCAATGCAAAGTCAGGTTTCCTTATATACAGTTTTTTAAGCTTCAGGCAAACATTCTTGACATTTTGGTTGGTCATTCACATGTTTTCACTACAAAGGAAAAAACAGTGTCATGATGAAACCTCATATTTCATGTCATCCAACCCATAATAAATTACCCGGCAAGGCCTAGTATTTTACATCAGATAAGTGTGGACCCCCAATAAAAACGGGCACCTCCCCCTCGTAAAGTAAGAAGAAGAAAAGAGCAGGTGCAGGTGTGAGCAAGATTAGGCAGGGTGTGTGAGTGATAATAAGGGTTTTATGGCATGGTGTGCCTTGATGCTATCTGATTCGGCCACTGGGAGAGGGACTGACCAAACAGGTTTGGCCTGAGGCAATGGTTCCAGCTTGCCCAGGTCAGAGAAAAGTCAATCAAGGTGTACGTGTCCTTGGATCAAATCTGACTGTATTATAAGCCTATGTGAGGGCAACTTTTAAAAATGGCTGCCGTGTATAAAATGGGAGCCACGAGTGCAGGATGTAAATGGCGATTTCGAGGTGAAAACGCTGCTGGAATTGAGCGAAAATGCTCATGCTTAGTGTACTAGTCATTATCGGTCTTTTGATACTAAAATCGTACTGCTGTGGCAAAGTAAATTACATGGGTCCAAAATTTTTAGAAGCACACCCTTTTCACTCTCTGTCTTCTCTCTCTCTCTCCTTTTGGTTAAATGGGTTATTTTTCTCTTTATCTGTTTTCTACATGTTCTAGCATACTCTGTAGTTTCATCTTGTCTTGTAGCTTTTAGTCCAACATAAATGTTTTCTTCCTCCTACTTAATAACACTGTAGACACCACCTAACTGAACCTGGATTGTGCCATATAATAAAAATAAACCACTACTTTAACCAACTTTCTGCCGCTATGGTAGAGTTCAGGGTGTTTTTTAACATATGGGTGCTCACACAGGAAAATAAAACTGTTTGGAGGCTCCAGGAGCAAACACGGGTGACTATGGTTGCTGGCCGTGTTATTCAAGACTATGCTCCAGGACCCCTCAGTCACAAAAGCAAAGTAAAGAAATCCCCAAACCGGGGAGAAAATAAATATTAAAAAAAAGAAACCGAACCAAACCAACAAACACACCGTTTCTGACCCCTCCCCCCTACTGTCTTCTCCCTCCCATTCCTGGTGAGGCTGTCCTGACTGGTGGGTGACTCCTCCTTGTTTTTCTCATTATCTCCCCTGGACTTGCCGCCAAAAGTGGGGGCTGTGTCCAGGGGGCGGGCATCTCCACTAGCTGGAGTGCCCTGGGGCATTGTAACACGAATCCTGAGTCTTTGAGGCTCACTGCTAGGTGTTACAGTTCCTGCAGGGGGAGGTGTGAAGCACCTCCATCCAGAGCAGGCTTTTGTTTCTGTCCTCAGAGAGCACAAAGGCCCTTACCACATGGGGTCAGAAACTCGTCTCTCAGCAGCAGGCTGGCACAGACCAGTCATACCTGCACTGAACAATTGGGTAAAATACAGGGAACATCTCTAAGATGCCCTCTGTGTGCATTTTTTAATAAATCCAACACTGGCATCAGTGTGGGTTTATTATTCTGAGAAGTTTGATACCAAACTTCCCAGTATTCAGTGTATCCATTATGGAGCTGTGGAGTTCGTTTTTGACAAGCTCCCAGACCATATACTTAATGTGGCCACAACTGTACTTACAATGTCTAAGAATAGACTTAGACACTGTAGGGGCATATTGCTCATGCAGCTATGCCCTCACCTGTGGTATAGTGCACCCTGCCTTAGGGCTGTAAGGCCTGCTCGAGAGGTGACTTACCTATGCCACAGGCAGTATTTTGTGTGCATGGCATCCTGAGGGGGATGCCATGTCGACTTTGCCTTTTTCTCCCCACTAACACACACAATCTGCAATGGCAGTGTGCATGTGTTAGGTGAGGGGTCCCTTAGGGTGGCACAACATATGCTGCAGCCTTTAGGGACCTTCCCTTGTCACAGGGCCCTTGGTACCACTGGTACCTTTTACAAGGGACTTATCTGTGTGCCAGGGGTGTGCCAGTTGTGGAAACAATGGTACATTTTAGGTGAAAGAACACTGGTGCTGGTGCCTGGTTAGCAGGATCCCAGCACACTTCTCAGTCAAGTCAGCATCGGTATCAGGCAGAAAGTGGGGGGTAACTGCAACAGGGAGCCATTTCCTTACACAAGCCCTCCCCAGCCCACGGGCCAGGAGACTCAGCCAAAGCTGGGAGAGTCTTCCTAATCTGTCAGGCGAGGAAGAGTAGAGGAAATAGGCTAGTTTGTTGCAGGGCCTACTCTGCCTTATATCCTACTGTTTAGGTAATTCCCTCTGGGGAACTGACCCACTTCCACAGTGATAGGACCTAGTCTGAATTGCCTCTTGTCTGTGCCTTTAATGTCTTCACCCATTCTCTCTATTTTGGGGTTAGAGGTACCCACCTCTGCTAATCTTATCTTAGCCAGGGTCACCCCTAGCTTACCCAAAGAGGTTACCCAGAGCTAGAGTAACCCCACCATGACCAACAGGGTCAGGGGGCCTAACTTGCTATTTGGCATGGGGTCAGACCACCATGCCAAGGATAGTGCAGCCATAAAGGCTGACAACCAGCAGAGGCCACTGACAGCTGTCAGTGCCCAGAACCACACCTTTAGCTCTTCACCTGCAAGGGAAGGAGCTAAGTTACAGGCTTCTTTGGGTTCAGGGTGCCTGTCTGCTGTGTAAGAGTGGGGGGTTACTACATCTTGTAGAAAACACCCTTCTTCCACTCTTTCTTCTGTTAACTGAGGAGCCACCCACTCAGGCTTAACAGTTGCCTGACTAGCCAGGACTTCTTGTGGGTCAGGTTGGACTTTACCAGTGCCACTTTTGGAGTTCTCCCCTCCTGGAGCAGAATCTCCTTCGCTTGCTGGAACCTTGGCTAAAGGTTGTCCACCTTTCCTACTCTGTTTTCCATTCTTTTTCTTTTGGGGCCTACTTGCAGTTACTGCAGGAGTAGCACCTCTAGAATCCTTGGAAGAGGACTGGCACTAGACCAGTTCCTCTCTTGGGCTCTGACTAACCTCTGGGTAGTCATTTCCAAGGAGACAATCAAGGGGAAGGTCTGTACTGACTACCAACCTTCTCCAGCTAAAAGTCCCACCCACTTCTATGGGCACAAAAGCCACAGGCCTATCAGTGACCCTGTCTGGGCTAACTCTTACTCTGGCAGTCTCACCTGGGATGTACTGGTTGGAGAACACCAGCCTGTCATGCACAATAGTGTGACTGGCACAAGTGTCTCTCAGGGCAGTGGCTGGGATTCCATTCACCACTAGGTGGTGGAAGTGTCTACTTCCGTCTAGAATCTCCAACTCACCTGTTGGGCCCTTTTTCCAGTTGAAGGCTATGAAGACCTCCTCATCTGAGTAGTCATCTCCAATGGCTACACTGGTCACCCATGGGATATTGCTATGGGGTTTGTTTTTGGGACAAGAAGTGTCCTTGGTGTGGTGCCCTGTCTGTCTACAGTTTTGGCAGCATGCCTTAGTGACATCCCAGTTCTTACCCTGGTACCAACCTTTGTTTTGGGTTGTGTCTTGGGGCCCGCCCACCTGGTCTGGGTTTTGGGGGCCTACAGAGGACTCTTTTTCTTTATTTCTAGTGTCACCCACTTTGTCCTGGGGAGGCTTTGTAACCCCTTTCTTTTGGTCACCCCCAGTGGAAGTTTTGGTTACCCTAGTCTTGACCCAGTGGTCTGCCTTCTTTCCCAATTCTTGGGGAGAAATTGGACCTAGGTCTACCAGATACTGATGCAACTTTTAATTGAAGCAGTTACTTAAAATGTGTTCTTTCATAAACAAATTATAAAGCCCAAAATAGTCATGCACTTCATTTCCAGTTACCCAACCATCCAGTGTTTTCACTGAGTAGTCTACAAAATCAACCCAGGTCTGGCTCGAGGATTTTTGAGCCCCCCTGAACCTAATCCTGTACTCCTCAGTGGAGAATCCAAAGACCTCAATCAGGGTAGCCTTCATGAGGTCATACGAGTCTGCATCTTTACCAGAGAGTGTGAGGAGTCTATCCCTACACTTTCCAGTGAACATTTCCCAAAGGAGAGCTCCCCAGTGAGATCTGTTTACTTTTCTGGTTGCACAAGCCCTCTCAAAAGCTGTGAACCATTTGGTGATGTCATCACCATCTAAATATTTTTTTATAATCCCTTTGGGGATTTTTAGGATGTCAGTATTCTCTCTGACCCTATTGAAGTTGCTGCCACCATTGATGGGAGCTAAACCCACCTCTTTTCTTTCCCTTTCTATGGCTAGGAGCTGCTTCTCCAAAGCCAGTCTTTTGGCCATCCTGGCTAACAGGAGGTCCTCTTCATTGAGGCTGCCCTCAATGCTTCCAGAGCTGTTGGACTCTTCTGTGAGAAAAGCAACATCTCTGACTATCACTTCTGGAGTCAGGCTTGGAGAAACCCTGGGCTCCCTATCTAGGACTGGAGGTGGAAATTCTTCCACATCACTAGTATCCCCCTCTGTGAGGCCATCGTCAGAAGGGTTGTTTTTAGCAAACTCTGCCAAGAGCTCCTGGAGCTGTTCTTTGGTAGGGTTTGATCCAGTTTTTATTTTTTTTGATTCTGCAGAGTCCTTACCTCTGACATCCTAAGATGCAGGTAATGTGTGAGGTTGAGCTCCACCACTGTCTCTTCTGCAGTAGACATTATTTCTCTAAAAGTTGGGATACTTTTTAAGAATCTAAAACTATCTCTGGAACTTAATCCAAACTTTTACAAAACTTTTAAGCTCTAAAAGAAAAGCTAACAGGGACTAACACAAGGCCCTAGCAGGACTTTTAAAAATTTAGAAAAATAGCATAAATTTCAAAAATCAGTTTCTAATGACAATTTTTGGAATTTAGTTGTGTGATCAGGTATTGGCTGAGTAGTCCAGCAAATGCAAAGTCTTGTACCACACCGCTGATCCACCAATGTAGGAAGTTGGCTCTGTATGTACTATTTCAAAGTAAGAAATAGCATGTACAGAGTCCAAGGGTTCCCCTTAGAGGTAAGATAGTGGCAAAAAGAGATAATTCTAATGCTCTATTTTGTGGTAGTGTGGTCGAGCAGTAGGCTTATCAGAGGGTAGTGTTAAGCATTTGTTGTACACACACAGGCAATAAATGAGGAACACACACTCAAAGACAATTCCAGGCCAATAGGTTTTTATATAGAAAAATATATTTTCTTAGTTTATTTTAAGAACCACAGGTTCAAGATTTACAAACAATACTTTAAATGAAAGGTGTTTCACTCAGGTATCTTAGGAACTTTGAATCATCACAATAGCATGTACAGTTTTGGCAAAAATGGCAATAAGCTATTTTAAAATTGTACACTGCAAAATTCAACAGTTCCTGGGGGAGGTAAGTATTTGTTAGTTTTTCAGGTAAGTACAGCACTTACCGGGTTCAAAGTTGGGTCCAAGGTAGCCCACCGTTGGGGGTTCAGGGCAACCCCAAAGTTACCACACCAGCAGCTCAGGGCCGGTCAGGTGCAGAGGTCAAAATGGTGCCCAAAACGCATAGGCTTCAATGGAGAAGGGGGTGCCCCGGTTCCAGTCTGCAAGCAGGTAAGTATCCGCGACTTCGGAGGGCAGACCAGGGGGTTTTTGTAGGGCACTGGGGGTGACACAAGTCTGCACAAAAAGTACACCCTCAGCGGCACAGGGGCGGCCGGGTGCAGAGTGCAAACAGGCGTCGGGTTTGCAATAGGTTTCAATGGGAGACCCAGGGGTCTCTTCAGCGATGCCGGCAGGCAAGGAGGGGGCTCCTCAGGGTAGCCACCACCTGGGCTAGGGAGAGGGCCACCTGGGGGTCGCTCCTGCACTGGAGGTCAGATCCTTCAGGTCCTGGGGGCTGCGGGTGCAGTGTGTTTCCCAGGCGTTGGGTTCTTTGAAGCAGGCAGTCGCGGTCAGGGGGAGCCTCTGGATTCCCTCTGCAGGTGTCGCTGTGGGAGCTCAGGGGGGTCAACTCTGGCTACTCACGGGCTCGCCGGGTAGTCCTCCCTGTAGTGTTGGTTTTCCGCAGGTCGAGCCGGGGCGTCGGGTGCAGAGTGGAAAGTCTCACGCTTCAGGCGGGAAACGTGTGGTCTTTAAAAGTTGCTTCTTTGTTGCAAAGTCGCAGACTTTGTGGAACAGGGCCACTGTCCTCGGGAGTTCTTGGTCCTTTTAGATGCAGGGTAGTCCTCTGAGGCTTCAGAGGTCACTGGACCCTGGGGGAAGCATCGCTGTTGTAGTTTTTCCTGAACTGGAGAGACAGGCCGGTAGGGCTGGGGCCAAAGCAGTTGATGTCTCTGTCTTCTCTGCAGGGCTTCAGGTCAGCAGTCCTTCTTCGTCTTCAGATTGCAGGAATCTACTTTCCTAGGCTCTGGGGTGCCCCTAAATACTGAATTTAGCGGTGTGTTTAGGTCTGGGAGGGCAGTAGCCAATGGCTACTGTCTATGAGGCTGGCTACACCCTCTTTGTGAAGCCTCCCTGAGGGGAGGGGTGCACATCCCTATTCCTATTGGGGGAATCCTCCAAAATCAAGATGGAGGATTTCTAAAGGCAGGGGTCACCTCAGCTCAGGACACCTTAGGGGCTGTCCTTACTGGTGGGTGACTCCTCCTTGTTTTTCTCATTATCTTCCCTGGACGTGCCGCCAAAAGTGGGGGCTGTGTTCAGGGGCGGGCATCTCCACTAGCTGGAGTGCCCTGGGGCATTGTAACATGAAGCCTGAGCCTTTGAGGCTCACTGCCAGGTGTTACAGTTCCTGCAGGGGGGAGGTGTGAAGCACCTCCACCCAGAGCAGGCTTTTGTTTCTGTGCTCAGAGAGCACAAAGGCCCTCACCACATGGGGTCAGAAACTCATCTCTCAGCAGCAGGCTGGCACAGACCAGTCAGTCCTGCACTGAACAATTAGGTAAAATACAGGGGGCATCTCTAAGATGCCCTCTGTGTGCATTTTTTAATAAATCCAACACCGGCATCAGTGTGGGTTTATTATTTTGAGAAGTTTGATACCAAACTTCCCAGTATTCAGTGTAGCCATTATGGAGCTGTGGAGTTCGTTTTTGACAAACTCCCAGACCATATACTTAATATGGCCACAACTGTACTTACAATGTCTAAGAATAGACTTAGACACTGTAGGGGCATATTGCTCATGCAGCTATTCCCTCACCTGTGGTATAGTGCACCCTGCCTTAGGGCTGTAAGGCCTGCTAGAGGGGTGACTTACCTATGCCACAGGCAGTATTTTGATGTGCATGGCATCCTGAGGGGGATGCCATGTCGACTTTGCCTTTTTCTCCCCACTAACACACACAATCTGCAATGGCAGTGTGCATGTGTTAGGTGAGGGGTCCCTTAGGGTGGCACAACATATGCTGCAGCCCTTAGGGACCTTCCCTGGTCACAGGGCCCTTGGTACCACTGGTACCTTTTACAAGGGACTTATCTGTGTCCCAGGGGTGTCCCAGTTGTGGAAACAATGGTACATTTTAGGTGAAAGAACACTGGTGCTGGGGCCTGGTTAGCAGGGTCCCAGCACACTTCTCAGTCAAGTCAGCATCAGTATCAGTCAAAAAGTGGGGGGTAACTGCAACAGGGAGCCATTTCCTTACAGGCATCCCTTACCTTCACCTAGAGCCCAAAAGAGATTACTATATCCATCGCCCAGGGCATCTCACAGATAAGGCATGTCAGGAAGGTGGACTGCAAGACGAGGGATTCAGCTTGTACAGATCCACTTCCCGATCTTGACGGAACCCTGTAGCATAATGTCAGCTCTCTTGGAACATTGCAGGGGCCAGCAAAATCACGCAAGACTGAAATTTGGAAGTCTACTTGAACGACTTCGACATCATCTGCCTACAGGAATCCTGTAAAGTATCCAAAAATCTGTTAGCTGGATTTGAGGAATTCCTAAGCCCGGCACCTAGACTTAAACCCAAAGGGCACCCAAAAGGCGGCCTCTCAATCTACATAACCACACGCAAATCTTTCAATGCCAAGATCATAGGCCTGAAGTCAGCTCACATGTTAGCTATCATTATCGAAAACTGGATGTTGGAAAAAATACCCATGTCCATCATAATAATAAATATTTACATCAGCCCTAACGTGACGTGTAATCAGCACCTAAACACAACTGAAAAAGAGTTACTATCTCTAAAAACGGAATTCGGAAACGCCCCCTGGATCATCACAGGTGATTTTAACCTTAACATGGCCAGCCACTGCAAAAGAAGCTCCAGAGAAGGAGACCTGGATCAGTGTCTGGGCATTCCACCACAAGAATCGCTTTTTAAGGGCAAGGACAAATTTGATCACCCCCTGGTCAGACTCCTAGAGGCACTAGGACTAAGGGCCCTAAATGGCAGATTACCTAAAGACATCCAAATGAAACCGAGCCACTCCGCCAAGAAGTCCGCTTCTACCCTAGACTACACTTTTGTTTCAAATGACATCTTTAAGTACTTCCAAGATTTCAGCATAGAGGTGAGATGCGAAAGTGACCACCACCCAGAAACAATGAAAATAGTGAACAATAACATTCTTGCTGCTCCACTACAGAGGATAGGCGAACAAAACCCAGGAAGCCACCTCCATCACATAATATGGTCCAACAAGTGCATGGAGAAATATGAAGTATGGAAAGCCAACTTAATGTCGGGTCAAGCAGAAAAGGTGGACATCATTTCAAAATGGGAGGCCACATTAACATCATTAAGGAACTAGCTAGAGCCTAATCAACCATCCAAGGCCGGCCCACTACTGAGCAGAAAAGATTGGTTCACGCAGACATTAAGGCATCAAAGTCAACAGCTTAACAAAATCGCCACACTCCTAAAGAATTAACCACCAGGTAACAGCTACCAGAGCACCTTTCATGTACTAAGAAAGGAATACAAGAAGGCAATATGGGAAGCAAAGCAGGCTCACATAGATCAGGAATGGATCAGAATTGTGGAAGCCACTAAAGAAAAGAACTGCCGGTCACCGTGGTATATTGTCAATCCAAAGTAACGCAGTTCCAGAGAGAAAGTGGATTGAACACATCTCCAACCTCTACGGCAGTCATAACACAGAGTAGCCATCTCCTACCGCAAGCAGCAAGGCAAAGCCGTCATCAGTACAAAACGTCGAGGAACAACTACGACGCTGCAGACAGAGTGGGGCTCCTGGGCCAAATGGTCTCCCAGCAGGAATACTAAAACACAACCCTGCCCTTTGGACTGGCCTGCTCTACAACATTTTCAACGTCAGCAGCATGGAAAACAAAATTCCGGAATCCTTGAAAGGAGCAATTTTCCACCCAATCTACAAGAAGGGTCCCTACGGGAACCCAGACAGCTATCAACTAATATCACTGCTGGACATCGACGCAAAAATATTTGCGGGTCACTTGCTTGAGGAACTCAAAGAATGGGCCAGCAAATTTAATCTAATACCTCTGAATCAAACCGGCTTCCAGCCCTTGACAAGCACCTCTGACAACCTGATAACGCTAGCCATGCTAGCTGAAAAATATACAAACAGAAAAAATCTGCCCCATACACTTGTTTCCAAAGCATTTGATTCAGTGGACCGGAACAAGCTGTGGGGGAAACTAGCAAACCTCAAAATCCTGCCAGAGCTGATAAAAGGAATACAGTTTCTGTACTCAGAAAATTGGGCAAGGGTGAAAGTTGGAAATAACGGAAGAGTGTCTGCCAGAATTCAGATAGACAGAGGTATTAAGCAGGTCTGTGTTCTGGCTCCAGTGTTCGTCAACCTGTACCTGGCAGATCTGTGCACACAACTAAACACCACTAGCTCCCATCCCCCCAAACTGAGTAACCACCACCTGACAGCATTACTATATGCAGATGACACCGTCTTACTGAATCTGTCAGGTACAGGACTCCAATAAGTGCTAAACACCTTCAATCAATATTGTACGACTAATGAGCTGGTGGTAAACACAGAGAAACCCAAGGTAATCATCTTTGGCAAACAGATAATTAAGAAAAATAAATGGTTCTGTAGGAATCAATCTGTGGAAAGAAGCAGAAGCTTTAAATACCTTGGCATCTGGCTACAGGAGCGCTGGTCGCATCACCTGCACCTAAACACCCTGAAAGTGAGGTTGGCATCTCTACTTGCATCAGTCCTAGCCCTGGCTTCAAAACTACAAAGCCCAATCTGGTGTCCACGCCCTACAGTGATAAAAGCAAAATTCCTGCTAGCCCTAACATATGGTTCGGAAATATATCCAAGCAAACTGAAAGACTTCATGAATATTGCACAAAGCAAGGTCTTTTGCCTTCTCTTCTGCCTTTCACACAGCTCCTTGTCAGCACAGATTAGGTTGGAATTCGGATTACAAGATCAAACATTAGTGCAAGACGGGGCACTGCTCAAATATGCATCCATGTTAAGACAGGCCCAACCAAACACACTAAAGGCACTGATTTGGGAGGAAATCAACACAAACCAGGCGGAAGTCCCAAATCCATGGCTAAAGAGAATCGCTTTTGCCATAAAACATCTGCAGGCAGAGGAGCTATGGCAAAAGTCTTTACCCCATAAAAATGTCAAGCAACTTCTAAACAAACAAATCAAGATGCTCTGCTGGAGCAAGGACAAAGGTCAGTTCAGAAATCGATCACACTCTTGGATGACAATTAACACATATAAAGCTCCAACAGCACAACCTTATATGGCAGAAATATTAAAAACGTCACTGAAAATAAAGGTGCTACACGCCAGACTCGGACTACTACCTGCATTGGAGGCCAGACAACAGACGATGCAGATTTTGCGCACATCACCGGGAAGCCTTCATACACATCCTTTGCATTTGCCCGCTCTACTACCCTGGAGAAAGCTGTGTCTGAAAAACATTTTCAAAGCCAGTGGTATCAGAACATGCCGGCAGGCTATCCTGTTTAGTCTAAAAGGATTGACTCTGCAACACATGGCCTGTTTTGCAAAATTTATTTTAAAAACAGAACATTCCTTAAAACATGCCACCAAAAACCAAGATGAGAAAACAAGCCCGCAACTGGCATAGGAAATGAACACTGTCAGCTCCAGTCTTATGAGTAATGGCCGCAGCATTCCCACCAACAGCACTCTGCATACTCCACCTGTGGACTGGACTAATTATATCAGTTAAAAAAACGCTTTCTGATGTTTTTCACCTAGATTTCCTTCGAGAAATGTCTAATTTAACAGTCAGTTACTCAGTGTTGTGCCAGTAAATATGACTATACATCTCAAGACGATCAACATGTGAACTGGGCATAACTGGACTTAAAACCACAAAGAAAGCAAGAATGTATTAATTGTTTTATGGTGTTTTTAACGTTTCCTCTTGTACAGTTGCAATGATTTTAAGTAATTACGCTATAAAGCATAAACTTACACTTTAAAAGTGCCGTCCTACTAGCCTTGCAAACAAATGACACAACAGTTCCTACCTATTCGATTCATTATTGTGGGTAAAGGGATACAATACTGACTTAGAACACTGGAAGACCAAAGATTACAACACTTCACAGGGATAAGTGATAAAAGCTAATAGCTGGGGTCTGGATAGCTACCCTTCAACAGCAGTTTTCACTGGTTGAAGTCCAAAACATGCAGGAATACCAGAATGAGAGAATTAACTCTAAGTCAATTCATATCCTGAGGCTACGAAATCTGCCACACAAATGCAGGTTTCTAAAATAGCAGCAGTGACCCGGAGGAAAAGCAGTAACAACATGGGCATACACTCAGAAGTCAAATTATCGCACAGTAGAAAAAGGCCAACCTACTGGTTTCCAGAAAAGTACACTTACTTCCTGGGGCAAGTTGGGCTCCCCACAGTTAGTGTACCTAAAACATAAGAATTATGCTATATACCAAATAAGTCTAACTGATTAAATCTGATGCATGCCGCTCATGAAGGAATAGATGATGCTCATGCTGGGGTGTCTGTGACGCTATGTATCCTACAGAAGAATTCGTGATAGCATGGATGCCCAAAGAAATGAAACAGTATGCACTATAATGTGAAATGTGTATAAAAAATTAACATTCTACAATTATGAGATCCCACTGACTACAATGGAGAAAGCATTGCATTGCTTCCAAGTTGTGTAACTAGACAACATCAGTCTATTCCGGTCAACAAACAGGTACAAACATATATTAATAACAGTAGACATATCATATTACCTCTTATGAGGTCACAGAATGCTTCTTAGGTTTGGTAGTGGTTCTTACAGTTCATTCTGAGTAAGGGACAGCTTTTACTTTTAAGTCATTAGCAGAGGCATTTGCCATGCTAGGGGGACTTCTTCAACTCTTGTATCCCTTTAGATCCAGTTCAAATGGGGTCATCGAGAGAGCTAATGCCATGCTAAACAACTGTTTACTGTGAGGGCTTTAGACTACCCACGAGTGCTGCTGGAAGAGAACAACAGACAAAGGAAAGTCATCAGAGCGAGCTGTCATCTCAAGAGAATAAACCATTCCCAGAGAAATTGTAATGACACAAAAGTCTAGAAATAGGCCTGCCTCTGAACTACTGTGGGAAGTGATAACCACTTAAATAAGGGGGTGCATAAATTGAGAATGAGAAATGCCTTGGTGTACAACAGTGGTGCTATCCTCTGCAAGTAGAGATGGGTGATCAGTGAAGGCTGACAAGATAGGAAAGGGCAGGGAAGCAAAAACTATACAATTTGCAGCATCCCAGAAAGTGATGGCCCATCTCAACCCCAGGGAGCGCAGGATGCTCAGGATCAGCAGAGGTACCCGCTCCTCATCAGATATTATAGCTGCAATTCAAAACTACAGAACTGAGCTAGAGTAAAATATTGACATTGTCACCATCAAAGTTAGTCTGCTCCATGCAGATCTAAGGAAAATTACGGGTGGGTCACTGAGGCTGAAGGTGTTGCCAACTTGCTACACAATGTAAGTAGTTTAAAAGCTGTAGTGACTTCTTTGTCAGTGCAGACGCACAAGATGGCGGAAAAGACTGAAGATGAAGAAGGACGCTCAAGACTTAGGCGGTCATTACAACATTGGCGGTAAAAGCCGCTTACTGCCGTGCAGAAGACCGACAACACACCGCCGCAGCCGCGGAATTCCGCCACAGCTATTATGACCCACATTTCGGTATCCGCCAAAATTCAGACACCAAAGGTCAGTGATAAACTGGCGAAAACAAAACCAACACCGTCACGCCAACAGAAATACGCCCACACTATCACGACACACGAATCCACGTGGCTGTCTTTCAAATGCGGTATTCCATTGGCGGTACACACCGCCGCGCTCAAAATACACACACTCTTACAAAACACATCCACTTTGGACAAATCGAAATACACACCCTGATACACATACACACACCACTCCCACACACCCAATACAATATAAAACACACACCCACATTACCCACAAACCCCTACAACCACAATTACCTAGAGAAGGCCAGAGAGAGAGCACCAGCAAGAACAGCAGCATCCACAGGCACACAACACCATCACCCACAGAACTTTCACGCACCTCACACAACACACCACTACATATCAGCACACATATCACGACACACCCTACCCCACACATCACCTACACCACCCCCTGGCACGGCAAAGACACCCCAGGTTTTCAGAGGAGGAGCTCAGGGTCATGGTGGAGGAAATCATCCGGGTAGAGCCACAGCTATTCGGATCACAGGTGCAGCACACCTCCATTGCAAGGAAGATGGAGCTATGGCGAAGAATAGTGGACAGGGTCAACGCAGTGGGACAGCACCCAAGAAATCGGGAGAACATCAGGAAGAGGTGGAACGACCTACGGGGGAAGGTGCGTTCCGTGGTCGCAGGAGTCCACCTGGCGGTTCAGTGGACTGGCGGCGGACACCCACCTCCTCCCCCACAACTAACAGCATGGGAGGAGCAGGTCTTGGAGATTCTGCATCCTGAGGGCCTCGCAGGAGTAGGTGGAGGAATGGACTCTGGTAAGTCAAATCATAACTATTACAACCCCCACCCTACCTGCATGCTTTCACTTACCCCCACCCTCACCCCCAGCAACCCAACTCCTCACATATGTCCCAGTATCACAAACCACCCATCCCAACACCAAGCCCTGCATGCAACAACAAAGCCTGGACACCCATCACTAAAGCATGCCCACTGCACATACCCATACAAACCCCTAAACCATCCTCACACAAGGTCTTACACAGGTATGCAAGCACTGGGGTACACGGTCACCCACCCATTGCACACCATGACACACACAGATGTAATAACCATCCTTTTATACCCCTGCAGGACCCCTACCCAACGTCACCGGACAGGAGGATCCACACATGTCCACACCACCAACAGAAGAGGCCCACAGTGATGACAGCACCTCTGTCCAACTGGATCTAGATGACCAGCCCAGCCCATCGGGGACCTCAGGACAGTCGGTTCCCATCACCCAGTCACAGGCCACTACAGACCTTCCACCCTCTGGAAACACCAGCACAGCACCCACCCAGTGGGCCCATACCGCCGTCCCCAAGACACGTCAATCAGCTGTATGTCCACCACTACATGGAACCCAGGATAACCCACCACCCCAACAACAACAGGGACCCGTAGTGGGCACACGGTCCAGGGGACGGAGGCCCAGGAACACAGGGGAACTGAAAGGGCTGCTGTGCAACAGGGGGCGGACAGGCCAAGGGAACCCACTCTCCACGAGGCCCTCTCCTCTATCATGGGAGCCTACCACCACTCCCAGGAGATGATGGCAACGGTACTGGCCAAGTTTCAGGAGACCCAGCGCCTGCAGGAGGAACAGTATATGGGCTTCAGGGAGGAACTCAGAACCATCAGCTTCACCCTGGGCACCATCATAGGGGTGCTGAAGAAACTTGTGAACACCAGGATGGACACTGTGGCACTACAAGAGGGCCCTGACTAGCATGGACGATAAACTGCCCACCACCTCCGCCGGTGCTAGTAGACAGGATGCCCTTCCACATGACCTCCACGCCAGCACCCCACCCCCTGCAGAGGGAGAACCACCCCGCAAACGGTCCCTGAGATCCAGGACAAAGACAGAGCACGATGCCAAGACCCCCGCCAAGAAATGAGACCACCCTGATTGTCATCCTACTGTCCCACTTTGTCACCCTGTCCATACTGAAACTGCCCCAGCTCCACTTCTTATGCCCATATGGGCAATGCACCTGTGAGACTAATAGACTGGACTCTGCCATGGACATTTCTCCGCCATCACCCCTCACCATTTCACTACCCCCTCCAATATTGAGCACTTAAATAAACACACTAAAAGCACAAAACAATCTGGAGTCTGTCCGTGATTTCGAAACAGTGTATTAGCAATTACAGTGACAAAATGCTCTTTCAAGTTTAATGTCAACATACCTACGTCACACAGCTCTAGTCCATGAGGAATTTAAGTAGATGTCACACAGTGGGACCTACATCTGTGAAATCGTAAGGGAAAGTGACAACTCAGTGACCATACACTGGGTGAAAACGACACACAGTAGAGAGGTAGTAGTGTTAAAGTACATGTAGTAGGCAACTCTGTATTCTTATCTGTGTCTCACTGGAAATATTGCTGGATCACTGAGTCCCTGTTGTGCATGTCTTCTTTCCCTGCTTCCTTGTCTTCACTGTCCATAGGCTCCACAGCTGCAACAACACCACCATCTGGACCATCCTCCTGCAGAAAAGGCACCTGTCGTTGCAAGCACCTTCTTTGGTGAGTAGAATAGGGATCCACCTGTCATATGGAGGCACCTGAACCTGGCCTTCAGGAGGCCGAAGGTCCGCTCGATCACCCTCCTAGTTCGCCCATGGACCTCATTGTAGCGTTCCTCTGCCCTTGTCCTGGGATTCCTCACTGGGGTCAGTAGCCATGACAGGTTGGGGTAACCAGAGTCACCTGCAAATGTTGAGGGACAACTGTTAGACACACACTAACCTGGAGGGATATCCCCAGACCCAGACAACCATTCTCACTGACTTGCTTCCAGGTGCTCACCTAATAGCCACACACGGTGCCTCTGGAGTTGACCCATCACATAAGGGATGCTGCTATTCCGCAGGATGTAGGCGTCATGCACTGAGCCAGGGAACTTGGCATTCACATGGGAGATGTACTGGTCTGCCAAACATACCATCTGTACATTCATAGAATGATAACTCTTCCGGTTTCTGTACACCTGTTCACTCCTGTGGGGGGGTACCAAAGCCACATGTGTCCCATCAATGGCACCTATGATGTTTGGGATGTGTCCCAGGGCATAGAAACCCTCTTTCACTGTAGGCAAATCCTCCACCTGAGGGAAAACAATGTAGCTTTGCATGTGTTTCAGAAGGGCAGACAACACTCTGGACAATACGTTGGAAAACATAGGCTGGGACATCCCTGATGCCATGGCCACTGTTGTCTGAAAGGAACCACTTGCAAGGAAATGGAGCACCTGCACTTGAGGGGGGATTCCTGTGGGATTGCGGATTGCTGACATCAGGTCTGGCTCCAACTGGGTACACAGTTCCTGGATTGTGGCACGGTCAAGCCTGTAGGTGATAATCAAATGTCGCTCCTCCATTGTCGACAGGTCCACCAATGGTCGGTACACCGGAGGATGCCGCCATCTCCTCACATGTCCCAGCGGACGATGCCTATGAAGGACAACATCGAGCACAGAGTCAAACAACTCAGAGGTACGTACCCACAGTTTACACAGAACACCTATCATACACAAAAGGTGGCCTGTATGTGTGTTGAGTCTAGGCCTATGTATGAGTGATGCAGTTGGAAATGAAGCCATGTGGGCCCCTGAAATGGCGGCTGCCTGACATGTAAAGTGGGACAATGGGATGTGAGGTAACTGCGCTGGCGTTGTACACCGTCGCGGTAGGCGGTCGAAGACCGCGGCGCAATGCTGCATTGGTTAACATTGGACCCTATGGGTCCCAGGAGCCAATGGCGATGTACACCAACGGTACACACCGCCGCAGACGTGACCGCCATTTTCTATCACTTCAATCACTCAATACCTGATCTTCGACAGGAGAGGACCTACACTGCAAGTGCTGCTGTGACCTCGGTCTGGAAGACACAATGGCTCGAGTGTCTGGGGAAAGGGCCCCTGCCTTCACATCGGAGGAGTTGGAGAAACTCGTGGATGGGGTCCTCCCCCAGTACACGCTACTCTACGGTCCTCCAGACAAACAGGTAAGTACACTGGGAGCATGCTGTATGGGCTATGCCTGTGTGGAGAGGGCTGGATGTAAGAAGGAAGTGGGGGAGAGTGCTGCGTGCATAAAAGACAGTGAATGCATGTGCCACATGGCAAGGGTAGGAATGGGGGCCAATCACTTCGACGGTGCAGTTGGTAATAACTTCTCTTTTTCCCCTGTACATTTCATGTAGGTCAGCGCCCACCAGAAGAAAGATATTTGGCGTGCCATCGCCAAGGACGTCCGGACCCTGGGGGTCTACCACAGACGGAGCACCCACTGCCGTAAAAGATGGGAGGACATTCACCGCTGGAGCAAGAAGACGGCGGAGGCTCAGCTGGGGATGGCCTCCCAACGTGGGAGGGGTGCCCGTCGCACCATGACCCCCCTGATATTCAGGATCCTGGCGATGGCCTACCCGGAGTTGGATGGGCGCTTGAGGGCATCACAGCAGCCACAAGGGGGTGAGTACACTCTCATTCTGCTGACTTTGCACGCAGTGGAGGTGTCTGGGTGGGGGAGGAGGGCTGTGGGTTACCCTAGGCCAGGGCGAGTTCCGTAGGCAAGGCCCCTCCGTATGTCAGGCCATGTGGCACCCCAGCCCACCTCTGTAGAGTGCCAAGTACAGCTAGTCATGCTCCTGTGTCATCTATGTGTGCAGATGTATTCCATAGCCTTGTAGGCCATTTCCCAGAAATTGAGCGCGGCGTAGTGCAGGGGGCTTCTGTGTCTGTCATGTCCGCCAACGGTAGCAGTAATGCATGCACTCAACATGTCTTTCTTCTGTCGTTCCCCCCCTTTTTGTGGTCTCCCTGTTCTTGTGTGCATTAGCATCATCAGGCGGAGGAGCAGTGGCAACGGAGCACGAGGGAGCTGCATCCCACATGGCCCTGGAGGGTGACACTACAGAGTCTGAATTCACCAGTGGGACGGAGGGCGAGGGGAGCTCCACCGCGGGAACAGGAGCTGACACCAGCGACACAGACTCGTCCTCTGATGGGAGCTCCCTTGTGGTGGCGGCAACATCTGTGCCCCCTGCATTTACAGGTACAGCCGCCACCCCCCCTACCAGCACCGCCCTCCCAGCAGCCCCTCAGCCTTTGCCCCGTGCCCGCTCACCCAGGAGGGTGGGCATCACCTTCGCCCCAGGCACCTCAGACCCTGCTGCCCTCAGTGACGAGGCCACTGACCTTCTCAGGTCTCTCACTGTTGGGCAGTCTACCATTTTGAATGTCATCCAGGGTGTAGAGAGGCAGTTGCAACAAACCACTGCATTCCTGGAGGGCATTCATTTTGATCAGGCGGCCCTTCACCGAGCTTTTCAGACTCTGGCCTCAGCACTGATGGCAGCCATTGTCCCCGTCGCTAGCCTCCCCCCTCCAACTTCCTCAACCCCGACCCAATCCCCTGTACCTCAGCCTATCCCAAGCACACCTACAGACCAACATGCACACACCTCAACACACAAGGGAAGCTCAGGCAAACATAAGCACCACACATCCCACAGGCACTCAACAAGCATCACACACATGCAGACACACCAACATCCACTGCCTCCACTGTGTCCCCCTCCTCCTCGTCTCCCTCCTCCCTCCCAGTCTCGTCTACACTCACACCTGCTTGCAGTACCTCTACAGCCACTACGTCCCTCTCCAGCGCACCCACTACCACACCCCGCTCACATGCAGTCACCACCCCCACTACCATTCACACATCCTCTGTGTCCTCTCCCAGTGTGTCTGTGACGCCCCCTCCCAAGATACACAAATGCAGACACACACCCACCCAACGGCCATCCACCTCACAACAGCCTCCAGCGCATGCACCTTCACCCAAAGTCACCAAACGTACACCTCCTACAACCACCACCTCTTCCTCCACTCCCAAACCCCCTCCAGCTACCCGTCCCAGTGTGTCCCAAAAACTTTTCCTGTCCAACCTTAACCTCTTTCCCACACCTCCCCCACCCCGTCTGTCTCATAGCTCCTGAACTAGCACCTCAGCCACAACATCTCCGGGACTAGTGGTGCCTGTAGTCACCGGAATCTGGAGTGCACCGGCCAACAGGGCAGCCAGTGTGGCACGGAGCCACAGCACAGACAGTCCCCCACCTGCGAAGCATCAGAAGTTGGCCAGTGCCCGGCGGAGAGAGGGTGAAGACTCCAGCATACCAAAGCCACTCCCAGGGGTCCCGTTGGGAGTGTGGAGTCAGCTGTGACACCTTCCAAGGTGGGGAAGGGCCACAAGAAACCCGGCAAGTCTGGGAAGAGCTGCACGGCGAGAGAAGACCGCCATCATCCCAACCGCCCAGGAGGCCAACGCCAGCACCAGCCCAGCTGCCCAGGAGGCCAGCACCAGCCCAGCTGCCCAGGAGGCCACCACCTGCACCAGACCAGCTGCCCAGGAGGCCACCGCCAGCACCAGCCCTGCTGCCCAGGAGGTCATCGCCAGCACCAGCCCAGCTGCCCAGGAGGCCACCGCCAGCACCAGCACCAGCCCAGCTGCCCAGGAGGCCAGCACCAGCCAAGCTGCCCAGGAGACCACCGCCAGCACCAGCCCAGCTGCCCAGGAGGCCACCGCCAGCACAAGCCCAGCTGCCCAGGAGGCCACCGCCAGCACAAGCCCAGCTGGGCCATGAAGGACCGCTAGCAAAAGGCCCGCTGGGCCATGAAGGACCGCCAGCAAAAGGCCCGTTGGGCCATGAAGGACCGCCAGCGCAAGCCCCGCTGGGCCATGAAGGACCTCTAGCAGCTGAGACCCTGCAATGGAGACCGCCATCTGAAGCACCGCTGAACAGGGCACCGCCATCTGAAGCACCGCTGAACAGGGCACCGCCATCTCAAGCACCGCTGAACAGGGCACCGCCATCTCAAGCACCGCTAGCCCATGAGCGGCAGGAGCACTGACGCAACGGAGTCCGTCACGGGGTGAATGCTGCACTCTGGGCACCATGCCCCCTCCAGAACCAGTGGAGACTGACATCCACTACCTCTGTCCTTAACAGGATGATGCACTCTGGGCACCATGCCCCCTCCAGAACAAGTGGAGACTGACATCCACTTGTGAGACTGTGGCTTTGTACTCCCCAGGATTGAACAGTGGGCAGACCACCCACTGTAGAGACTTGAGAGACTGTGGCTTTGCACTCCCCAGGATTGGACAGTGGGCAGACCACCCACTGTAGAGACTTGAGAGACTGTGGCTTTGCACTCCCCAGGATTGAAGAGTGGGCAGACCACCCACTGTAGAGACTTGAGAGACTGTGGCTTTGCACTCCCCAGGATTAAACAGTAGGCAGACCACCCACTGCAGAGACTTGAGAGACTGTGGCTTTGCACTCCCCAGGATTGAACAGTGGGCAGACCACCCACTGTAGAGACTTGAGAGAATGTGGCCCCCTTGTGGATTTGGCGTCGTGCACTCAAGCGGCTGAGGTGCCCCCCCCTTTCCCTCCCCCTGAGGTGCCTGTTTTCTTGCTCTCTGATGCCCCAGCAGTGTTCTCTCCGTCATGGTTGGGGATCTTGTTTGGGCCTCGCCCATACCGTGTGGTCTCAGTGTTCCACAGACTATCTTAGTGCACTACCTGGACTACTATGCTTGGTATATATTTTGTACATGGTGTATATATTTCTGCCTACTTGTTTTTAATATATTACAATGGTTACACTAATTTTCTATTGTCTTTGCATTCTTCCAGGGGTTTGGGGGTGTTACTGTGTTGTATTGATATGCATTTGTGTGTGTTGTAGTGGGTGAGGGTGGGGGTGTTGCGTGTGTGTGTCCCTGTTTTTTCCCTCCCCCCTTCCCTGTGTCGTAGGTGCAGTACTCACCGTGGTCTTCGACGCCGGCGTTCGTGCTCCTGGTAGAGGAGCAGGAAGACTATTGCAGAGAGAATTTGGAGTTCCGGTCCATGGTGTCCTCGTCCCTCGTGGGGTGTGTAGAGGTGAGCGTTTTCCCTTCTAAATTCCTGTTTCCGCCATGTTTTTATCCGCGGTGAATCCGCCCCGGAAAAGGTGGTGGATTGGCCTGTCATAATAGTGTGGGCGGTACATTGTCTCCCGCTTGTCTGTTGGCGGTGACCGCCGCGCTGTTTGTTTGTACCGCCGTGGCGGTCGGAGTGTTGAAGTGGCTGTCTTTGTTGGCGGTTTCCGCCATGGTCGTAATTGCAATTTTTTTACAGCCGGCCTGTTGGCGGTTTTACCGCCGCTTTAACACCGTCCGCCAGGGTTGTAATGACCACCTTAATAACTTAAGCTTCCTCAGATTCCTGAAAAAAGTGAAGGGCCCCTCTGCTGAACTGTTCTTGGAACAATGGAAAACCAGTGTCCTGAAGCCAAAGAATATCTCCAAATTCTTTATAATAGAAAGAACTTGAAGGTTGCTGCCCTGTGCATC
The DNA here is from genome assembly GCF_031143425.1 of Pleurodeles waltl. Classification (NCBI taxonomy): domain Eukaryota; kingdom Metazoa; phylum Chordata; class Amphibia; order Caudata; family Salamandridae; genus Pleurodeles; species Pleurodeles waltl. The sequence continues at coordinate 364,025,454 of NC_090440.1, read as the reverse complement.
TACACCTTGGAGCACCATTGTGGGCATTGATTGCTATTGAAAAATGACTTGTACTCATCTTCCTATACTACACAGATAAGGTACGGGACATGCCAAAGAACATTTTGAAGGACAGTAAGAAACTGAAGAGAGGAACCTAAAATACAGTGTAATGTTCCCAGTGAAGTTGAAGATTCAGTATAAAGTTAAAGCCCACTTCTTTATCTCCCCAGCTGAAGCATTGGAATGGAGCGAAGCTGTGGCTGGAACTAGGATGTGTCACACCGGATTATGGAGACAGCAACAAACAGCACAACCATCTGGTATAACATCAACAGTAGATTTCTAGGGATGTGGGATAGTGTTTCCACACTCCACTGCATCAGCGCCCCTAGCAGAATCCACGCTAGGCCCATCTGGACTCTGTGGGTGCAGCAGCATAAAAGCTGAACCTGGGAATCGTTTGTTGCCTGCAATTGTGCTGTAGCACAAACACTTACCTGATTTCCCTAACAGCCTCATTTTTGTTTCTTCAGGTGGCTTCTGTATCCTTTTGATTTTTTCTCCATGTGTTGCTTTTTTTGGGTGTACTCCTGATCTTGGATACCTTCTCCTTTGGAAATTTGCAAGGATAAAAGGGTAGAGAAGGATTTACTAACAGCTGACTGTTCTTCTCTGTTGGTAAGGTGCATGTTTGTATCTATTGTTGGATATTTAAACTCACCCCCTAGTTCTGTGACTTTGTGAACCATATGGCTAGTGATTATTTTCTCTGCAAAAGAAGGAAATAACTGTTATAACACGTTCCTCTGATTACCATTAGGCAATGGAAAAGTTAAGACTATTATCTTTGGTTCTATTTTTGCGAACCTTGGGACATTGCTACTCTGATAGATATATGTTTGATTTTTGCATCATGTATTAGGGAATGATTTAAGTATACTGCATTTTTGGGGTTTTACCGTAACTTTTCTTTATTAGATAATTATTGGTATATCTTATTGTCTTGGTAAGGGCAAGGTTGGTATGACAATTTACCTACATTTTGTATTCACTTCCTTTAGGAGTGCCTTGCATAAGCACAGTTCAGCTGATAGATACTAGTGGTAAAGTGGAAGGTATTAGGTAAGAATGTATATTTACTGTTCCAGCCTATATATATATCCATTTATAGGACTAGTACTAAAAGACGTACTGTATGTTTATTAGATACACCACAAGCACTGAAGGAATCGGCAGCAAGGAGGACTAATGCAGTCGCTTTGAGGGATCCCAAGGATGCTGTTTTTGGTTTCTCCACTTCCCCTTTCCCTGGGCATTGTTCTCACTTGGAAGTTGCCTTACCCTTCAAGTAGTTACAGGATCCTGGTGGCATAGGGGATCAGCTTCTGGCATTCAAAATTCGCTCCCACAAGATTGCACAGCCATATTAGCTGTGGCTCTGGCCAAACGTTAATGTCCTCATCTACAAAATCTGGCTTGAGTACTAGTATTCCTACACCCAAGAGACCGAAAAAGGATTCTCCTTTGCCTGTCAAATCTCCTTCCTCCATTTCTATTGATCTGATACTGATGAGAGCAAAGCTTTAAAACCATATATTGATGAAACAAACAAGAGACTGCAGTTTTTAGATGATAAATGGTCTTATATGGAGAAAATAGTATCTGAAGTAGAAGCATTCCACACAAATAATGACTTTATGCAACAAGAGATTTGTCAGCTCAAAAACAAGCAGAAGACCAGACCTAGAAAATACAGCTAGGAACAATCTCAGGATTTATGATCTGGTAGAAGGAGTCAAAGGCCCTTCACCTTATTGTCTTTTTCAGATCTTTCATCCCACAAGTTCTTAGATATGCCAGATTCTACATAATTAAATATACAGCAAGTGAATAGATTAGGTCTGAACTCTGGATACTCATCACCTGCTAAACCCAAAGAAGTTATTCTTTTATTTTTAGAATATACATATTTTCTTTACATCATTCTGTCAGCCAAATGTAAAAAGGGTATTTCATGGTCTGGGAACAAGTTATTTTTTTCACAAGAAGTTGTTAAATCTGCTGCCGACTGAAGGAAGAGTTTGGAAATGCGATCTTCTTTTCGATTCCTCAATTCAATATTTGATTTATTTCATCCCTGCTTTTTTCAAAGTTACACATAATAATGAGACCATAACCTATGTAGACCCTACAAAGCTATAGTAGTTTTTAGATAATTGCAGAGGACTGGTTATGGAAGTATCAAGTTCTTTTAAAATGTAAGACATTATTCTCACATATTGCCTAAATCATTTATATTTTCTCTTACAGGAAATGTTTACTTATTGCATCTTTGTAAATTTTTATCTCATTATTTTGTCTTCTTTTTGGTACATTGTCTATGGTTTTGTTTGTATTCCCCTTCTGTCATGTTATCTCACTCTGTTCTTGGAACTCCAGAAGTAAGTATGTGTCCTCTTCATATTGTGGTTCTTTCATCCCTGTTTCTATCCGTATGCTATTGGCTTTATGCTTTTTCCTTTCTCATCTTGTTACTTAACTACCCCTTTCCTTTCCTGTCCCCTTTTCCTTTTCTTTCTGTATCAATATTATTTATCCTCTCCTAACCCTTTAATTTAGTATCTCTTGGCTGTTCCTATCTATCTTTTCTAACTCCTTTAATATAGAAATACATAATCGTTACTCATGTTCTGATGAGTTGTTTCTAAAATACCTAAAATATCTTTATGGAACATCAACAAGCTTGATGCTCCTATTAAGGGATAGAGAGCCCTTGATCATTTGTCTAAATTTCAAATTGATATTGCCATGTTACAAGAATCTCACTTAAATGAAAATTAAACTAATAAACTGCAATGAAGTTGCGTTGGTAATGTCTTTTCTTCGTCTGACTGCAAAAAGTAAATTTTGTATTTATTCTTTTTTCAACAAAGTTACATATTGTCTTAATTTCTCAAGAACACAATCCTGAAGGTAATTAGGTTATTGTTAAATTGATAGTTGATAACATTCCTGTTATAATAGTTAATATATATGGGTCATAACAAGCTGATAAGGAGTTTTGGAAATATATGACCTCAAGTTAATGGAATATATGGATGATGACTTCATTTTTGGTAGCGGCTATAATCAAATAATTGACTTCATAGGAATTCCAAAATCAAACATGTCCAAAATGGCCCAACATCCTGCAACACCTATGTCCTTTGTCTCACAGTCTGGGAGCAATACGTAAAGACCAACTGCCAGCTACAACTAATCATGGGACCCAGGATACAGGCAGCAGTACCAAATGGTTGTGACCAAAATATGCTGAGTTGCTAAAAGTGGCATTTTCAGACTTGTGACTGTTACCATAAAAGAGGGCTTTAAATTACAATTCTTTAGACACCAAACTCCATATTTGCACCTGCTCTCTATTGAAAATGATCACTTACTAAATATAATAAGTTAACCCTTCTATGGGAGGGGTATGTCTTACAGTGCTGAAAGAAGAATTTAGGGTTTTTTCACTAGCAGTATATGTAAAACTTGAAAATACATGTCCAACATTTTAAATTTATTGCACCTTGCCCTGTGGGCTGTTTAGGGCCTACCATAGGGGGGACTTATAGTAAATAAAAAGGGAGGTTTTGGCTTGGCAAGACATTCATCTTGCCAGGTCAAATTAGCAGATTAAAACAGCTCACACATGCTGCAGTTGCATATCTGAGACATATTTAAAGGGATACTTGAGTGGGTGGCACAATGAGTGCACAGGCCCACTAGTAGCATTTAATTTACAGGCCATGGGTACATGTAGTATTATTGCTATGGGCTTACACGTAAATTAAATGTGTCAATTGGGTGTAAGCTAATGTTACCATGTTTAAATGAGAGAGCAAAAGCCCTTTAGTACTGGGTACCAGTGGTGACGCGTGCAGAGTCCTAAAGCCAGCAAAAACAGTGTCAACAAAAACAGTAGGCTTGAAGGCAAAAAGCTGGGGGGAAACCACACCAAGGATGTCAGGTCCAACAAGGGCAGCTGGTAAAAAATTGCTGGAAGTCTATGTAGAAGATGATTTCAACAACAACAAGGGAAGCACTGATTGCCCATAGCCCAAAGTAAGGCAGGGATCCCACAGACATCTCAGCATTCCCCCTGCTATCAATGCTAATTGTAGATGGGGAAATACTCACTAAGATACTGACAATTCAGGATATTGAAGGTGATAACAAGCCTCATGTGCTCTGATTAGTGAGGGTTTATATGACGGAGAAGTACATTATGTAATGTACCAGCCCTCACATGTGCTCCATACTGTGGAAACTGATGAGGACACACCACCAGCTGTAGTGCTGGTGGCACCCGGTGCAACAATTTTTTCAGGCACCCAGTACGTGTATCATTCTCCACAGATTCCCTCACTACCGCCCTTGGAGGGTGCCCCTTATCTCTTCATAGACTCTCTCATGTCTATTTAATTTCTTTTTTAGCCCTACGGATCCCAAAGTAGGGTGTCAGAGTGTTTTTCGTCACACACATGTTGTACAGAGACAATAATAGTAATTGAGTAAGTCAATCTGTAGGAAATATTACATAAGACAAAGATAACTAAAAGATGCAGGAGTCACATCATCCATACTCGTAAACAATATATTTTAAAAGTGCATGGTCTAGAGAAGCACATACTCTGGATTTAAAATGTAACACAGTGGTTGGGGTTGGCTTTACTAACAAGAATTTCCTTTTTAGCAGCATTAGGATAAACAAAGACTAGAGACAACACCATAACATTCTAACCCATATCTTGCAGTTCGCCGGCAGCCCTTTGATGACAGTTCATAGCTCACTGTGCTATACTAGGGTTGTAACTTATGAACTGCAAGCAATAAAAGGATCTCTGTGACAAAAGCAGTAAACCAACTGAGCTATATACATAATGTACAATTCTGTCATCTGCATGGTACACGTGCTTTGTGACAGCTATATTAAACTTCTGCGCTACTTTTGGTGAGTCACAAAAGACAAACATCATTAGCTGTCTAGTAGGTTCAATAATCATCAGAGATAAATTAATTTTGTTATTGTTACCTGAAAACTGAAGGACACACAAGGAACTCTTGTGCTGGTTCTTTGAAAGCCCAGGGTCCTATTAGATATTGAAATGGTGTTTGAGACCATTGACTTTTCCAACATATGGAAGGTATTGAAAACTATGGGCTTAGGGCAAACTTATATCAAATGGGACACATTCTTGTACACCAAGCCACAGATAATGGCAGAATGGAAAGTGTGATCTCAGGCAGGATTAAAATGAAAAGAAGTACCCATCAGGGTTGCCCCTTGTTGGCCTTATTATTTGGCTAGCCTTTAAGTCATTAACATGTAGACTAAGGAAGATCTTCAAAAATTAAGGTTTGCACGTGGTAGCTACCACTTACGTAATTTCATTATAATGCACTAGTATACTTCAGGAACAGACTTACTCCACGCAGAATGTGACAATCTCCGGTCCCAGTCAACTGAAGCAAATCTAAACTGTTTCCTCTAATGGGGCTCAAGGAGCTGACAGGGGCAACCAGATGTGGGCATGACATGGGTAACTTCAGGTCTGAAATACCTCGGAATACGAATATCACATGAGGGGACGGACAGACATAGGTTAAACATGGCTAGAGAGATTAATGGCCTCTGGGCTAAGATTAAGTTCTGGAATACGCTCTCCCTTTTTAGTAATAGGTAGAGCTGCTCTGGCTAACATGGTGTTTATACCATGTTGTCTATATGTACTTCAAAGACTGATTTCCAAACGTTTGACCATGTGAAGGACCCAGTATTGTATTAATCAATTAAAAATCAATGCAGACATTACAAAAAAACAGAATAAATAGGACGGACTGGAGTCAGTGGTCACAGCGACACTGTATCATGTGGCCCACCCGATACAGCTGACCAGTGCAATCTCCAAAGCAGCTGTTGACTCTGCAAATGACAGCTCTACCGCAGAGGGTGTCCCATTGGGATTTCCCTCATAGAGTTAAAGAAAATCAGACCAAAAGCAGTGACAGAACGTCCGATACTGTAATAATATAAACTTCACCACCTGCACAATTTGAAAATGAGTCATATGTATATTTTGAATGTTCCTCTATTTGTATCTTTAAAGAGTTGAGTGCAGAATTGTTAAAATGTGAAACTATAGAAAAATATCAATACACTGTTCCAGTAAAAAGGAAAGAAAAACACAAAGGGAGGTCCTAAGTTTTAGGAGCAAATAACCTCACACATCCAAAAGGATGTCATGCTTCATCATCGGTACAGCTCCTCGTCAGACCGGCGCTGCAATGTCTGACGGGCTCCACCCCAGATGGGGGGGCTCTTTGCCGGAGATCTTTTACAATGATGGTGCCATGACCCCAGGATTGAGTGGGGGGAGAAGAAAACAGGAGATCAAAGTGGAAAATGGTTAAAATTGGCTCTCACAACCTCCAATGGGTAAATAATTTATTGAACCAGTTGGAAGGTAGGGACCAAGATTAAAAAAAGAAGTGTAGTCAAACGAGTGAAGTAGAAATAATGATCAATCACTCTATTGGAATCTAGAGTGGAAGGGAGGTTTGGACAGTTTTCAAACCAACCCTTTTCATGGGTCAACATGTTTCGCATCCTAGTGGCCCATACGGGTCCATTGATGATAGCAGTCCTATGTGGGTCAGTTTGAAGGACCACCCACCACATATCATCTGGGCTGTGTGAAATCTCTATAAAATGTTGGGACAATTTAGTAGTGGCACGGCCACATCTGATGTTGCTACGGTGTTCATTTATCCTGAGTTTCACTGATCTAGTGGTCATTCCTATATATTGTAGACCACATGGGCAAGCAATCATGTACACACAATTCTTGGTATTGCAATTGGTATGCTTAACCAATCGCCAGATCCCAATACGTTCAAAGGTAAAAGGACTGCTAACTCCCTCTTCAAGTTAGAACAACAATGGGTTTTTAAGCTACGCACCCATATCCAGGGACTCAACGATGACATCCCATGGACCAGCTTTACCAGTTAACTTTACCAACTTTCAATAGATACTAAAATTCTCTCACACTGATACAACCAACAGAACTCTTATTCTCTGTATTTACCGTGGTGATTTCCTCCACTTGCTTAGTTTAGCTTTTATGTAATATCTGGGCATTCCTGTATCAACATTGAGATACAGGTTTATTAGCCCGCACAGTTTGACATAAGAATTATGTTACAATTCACCTTTTTGATTCCTGAGTATGCTTTTTTAATGAATCTGTGTCATGTATAACCCCTTTTCTATTTTTATGCCCTTCTTGGGCATGTTAACACAACCCTTTGTTGATCTTCACTATCCTTCTGTGAATCGCGTGTCATGTGACTATTACGTGATTTCACGCTCATTGGCCACTACCCCCCCCCTTTACCTTCCGGGTCAGAGGATTTATTATCCCCATTCACCTGCGTCCGTGCAATATCCAGGACGCGTGGACCCGGGTAGGTCTCCACACCGGTCCCGGCAGCATTTGAAGTAAGTGCCGGTCAAACTCCCATTTTCATGGGCTGTGACCGTTCCTCTGTTACCTATCGACATAGCTACCGCACCGTTAATTACGGCACTGACTTCTTCGAGTCAGTCACGTTTCTTACATTGCCACCTCTGAGAATACGCCCTGGGATTTTTGGGGTTTGAGTTTCTTGGCACTTTTGTCTGCCTATGAGTCCCATGCCTCCTGCCAGTGTGTAATCACCGGCAAAGACATTTCACCTGGTTTTTGTCGGTCAACGTGGGAGGCATTCACTTTCACACGACGGTCTCATACCATTATTACTCGGATCAGTAGCATATTCTTTCTGATTATAGGAAATCTGGTTTTTCAATTTTTCGATCCTGGGACAACCATGTAATATGTAATAGCACTCTGTCTTTGGAATACTTACGGAATATTTGAACCTAATTGGTCAATACTTTAATCAACTTACTATATTTGGATTAACAAGACTTGACTTGACTATGATAATCATTGATCATGATGTTTTCTTGCCTATGTGGTTTTGCTTCCTTATTTAGACTTGCAACTGCGCCCGACCATTGGTTCACGTGGTCCTATGGAGCGCATTCCCCTAATGGGGGTGGTAAGCTCTATTTACATATACTTATATGCACTTTCTCACTTGTCAACACGGACACTATGTTACACGAGTTCACGTTTTTAGCACTCCTCTTTTGAATGTTTTGCTTTATCCTGTTCAACAATTAATTGATTTATTTCATTTTCAGGGCTTTAGTTAGGAAACATATGCACCTGACTAATGTAAGTGATTTGATTCTTGTTTCATATTTTTTCAGCTACCTGTAATACTGGTACTTTGATTAAGAAGACACATCAGTCCCTTTTGATTAGGAGATATAGATAGTCAACTTGGTCCTGACGAAGCATCAATGGACCCGTATGGGCCACTAGGATGCGAATCATGTTGACCCATGAAAAGGGTTGGTTTGAAAACTGTCCAAACCTCCCTTCCACTCTTAGATTCCAATAGAGTGATTGATCATTATTTCTACTTCACTCGTTTGACTACACTTCTTTTTTTAATCTTGGTCCCTACTTTCCAACTGGTTCAATAAATTATTTACCCATTGGAGGTTGTGAGAGCCAATTTTAACCATTTTCCACTTTGAACTCCTATTTTCTTCTCCCCCCACTCATTCCTGGGGTCATGGCACCATCATTGTAAAAGATCTCCGGCAAAGAGCCCCCCCATCTGGGGTGGAGCCCGTCAGACATTGCAGCGCCGGTCTGACGAGGAGCTGTACCGATGATGAAGCATGACATCCTTTTGGATGTGTGAGGTTATTTGCTCCTAAAATGTAGGAACTCCCTTTGTGTTTTTCTTTCCTTTTTACTGGAACAGTGTATTGATATTTTTCTATAGTTTCATTGGGGGATATACACTGGACCACAATACCTCTCTATCCCTCTCTTTTTGAACAAAATGTGAAACTATTCATAAAAATTAATGAATGAAAACTCTAGTTTGCAAAATAAGTGAGACGTGAAAGAATATATGAGACCACCTTAAATGTATGTCTGGCTTACATTAACACCTCTGCTCACTGATTATTTGGTTTGTAATGGTGTTTTTTCTTCTGAAGATGGCGCACGGAGAACAAATTCCAGACAGAGAATCCGTGGCAGCACTTCAAATGCTAAGAATTACAATGAAATGAATCATATTACCAGAGAAGTGCCACACGCGAGAATAGTTAATGCAAGATGGTATATACTGAGGGAAATTAGATAGATCACCACATTTTAGGACCAACAGACACTGTCCAAACACAACATAGTTTTCGCCTTGTTGTAGATGACATCCTGTCTTCAGGTCCTTTTGCCAATAAATGGAACCCAAAACACCGTGAAAAATGTGTTCCTGGAAAATACGGACACATGCTTCAATGTACATCTCTGATCTTCATATCACTATACAGAACTACAAGCAGCTACGTTGTGACAACCGGTATCCTGATTGGCATGTACATCGATCGAATGCAGCGTTACATTGATTCCAATAATGGGAACACTGTACAGTTACAATAGGGAGTAAACCTGAGTTTAAAGCAACATTTTCCTTATTTTAAGTCTCCATTGCTATATGAAAATTATGCTAACATGTATTGTTACGACAGAATGCAACAACTCTTATTTGAGTGTTTTTTTTATGCCGAGAAGGGATGTTCAGCTTGGAGCACAACTATACCTGTAAAATTGCAATAGGGGTCAGAATGTTGGGAGATTCAAGGGTCATATACTTTGCTTCCAGCATGTTATTTTTATAATATTTTGTTGATCTTGTTCAACAGGTATCTTATCTATGTTTCGATAATGTTGATGATCTGCTAATACTAATGAAACCAAAAGAACATTATTCGCACTCCTCAAATTGACAATTGGGAAGAACATTGGATAAACATTAAATGCGAGCATTAATTGCAGATGGTACTTTCAAAAAACGTGTTTCCTGAATCTGGGATAAACTGCTTTTGGAGTTTGCAGACAGAATACTGCTATAACAGATTTGATAAGGGAACAGCTGTTGGGAAATAGAGCAGACCCTTGGAATAACAGAGTGCACATAGACAATTATAATAAAGGCAAATTCCGTCAAGTTTGTGTGAAAGAGTTTTCATTAAAAGCTGTAAAACAACACATAGGTAAAACACATTAACTGAGGCAGCTAGATTGCATAGATCTGCTGCAGAAGCAATAAATGCAGAAAATATTCAATGCACATTTAAAATAATAAACAATCATTTATGACGAACAGTGAAGAAAATATGTTCAAGTTTAAAAATTACCTCAAGTGATTTTGATGCTGTTGGAAAACACACTGGAAAGTTATAGATACAATAAGAACAGTATAAAAATATATTTATGCTGCACACCTCTTTACAGGAACCAACATTACATACCACTCTATGCAACCGGATTCATGTTAACATATTTTATTTTTATAATCTGAATGGTCATCTGCAAATCCTGACCAAGCAAAGTTCTCTATTAATTGATATCAGTAAAAGAAATAAAAATATTACCTGTACCTCCAAAAGAGAAATCAAGCCTTACATGGTTAATACATTGATTTATTATGATACTGATTAATGTGTTACAATAGGAAGATGTTTTATTAAAAAAAGACAGTGGATGGTACACACAGTTAGGCAACGTGTTCCTTAAATATGCATGGGAAAGTCTAAATAAATACATTGTTAGTTCAAGAACGATCTGTACTATTTAATGCAACAGGCAGTACAAGTCCATTATAAAGTTCACTCATGTAAACAAATAATTTTTATAATGAATGTAATACAAAAGCTGATAATGATACTTTAAAGCTGAATGTATCACAGGTTCTAAACAATGTAAAATGGTTGTTATAATGTGGGATTCAGAGAAAAATATTGTTCTCATAACAAAGGGTTTACCTATTTGCATGGGCAGTGCAGGTGTCCCCCTGCCCAGCACTGTTGCAATGTTCACTGTCTGCTGTGCATTGCGAGGGTGTTGGTGCACCCTGCAGGCAACAGCATTGCCATCAGCTCGATTACGAGCCTGAGACAATGCTGCCACCTGTTTCCCGCTAGGCCGGTGGGAAACACCTAATAGGTCCAGCGGGGTGGTCGTCACAAAGGGGGCTGCCAACCTGTCTGGAGTTTGACGGATGGGCTTTCCTGTCCGTCAAACTAAAATCGGGCCCTTAGTGACTGTAAGGGAATCAATTGAATGTTGTAGTTATATATCACATCCACTGACACGAGAAATGATAAATATACTATGTTGGCGAGACACTAAGGCCCTCATTACAACCCTGGCAGTCGGTGTAGAAGTGGCGGTAATACCGCCAACAGGCCGTCGGAAAAAAAATTGAATTACAAACATGGCGTTTACCGCCATGCCAAACCGCCACTTCTACACTACGACTGCCAGGGTGGTAAAGACCGCTGGGCCGTCACTAGACTGCCGGCGGTATCAGAACCCCACATGCCGCCATGGATTTCATGGGGTTTTGTACCGCCACGGAATCCATGGTGATAGGCACTATCAGTGGCAGGGAATTCGTTCCCTGGCACTGATAGGGGTCTCCCCTTCCCCGAGTCCTCCCCTACCACCCATGACCTCCCTACCACCCCCCAAAGGTGGCAGGACCCCCTCCCCACCTCTGCCCCCCAGAAACATCCACACCCCCGGCACCCCTACACGCACGCTCACTCATACACATACACAACTCATACACATACACGCAGACATACACGCACATATGCACACAGACATATACGCACACATTTCTCATACACACAACACACCCCCCGCATGCATACACGCACTCACACAAACCCTCTACACACTCACAATAACAACCCCATGCATGCACACAGCACACAACACCTCCCCACCCCTCTCCCCTAACGGACGATCCTCCGGGAGGGAACGGGATCCATGGGGGCTGCTCCACCACCAGCACACTGTCACCAGAACACGGCCACGCCGAATCCTGGGACGTGATTCAGTGGGCGGTGTTCTGATGACGTGGCGGTGGAGGCGGAGCAGCCTCCACTTCACCGCGGACTGCTAGTATGGCTGCTGGCGGCTCTCCATCCGAAAAAGGGCAGAGGGCTGCCAGCAGTCGTAATACGCTGGGCGGAAGACCGCCTGCACTGGCGGTCTTCAGCCCTGTGGAACCTCAGCGGTCTTGAAAAAAGACCGCCGGGGTCCAAGTGAGGGCCTAACTATCTTGTACATGTGAATCTTATTAAATTGGCATGCACTATTGCATTGTTGTCAAAGCAAGATTTAGTATTAGAATCAATAAGTATAGTTGTTACAAACAACCTATTCACCTTAATTTATTGAAGTTTTAGAAACTAGAGGCCATATTTATAGTTTGGTGGGCATTCCATGTATTAATGGCAGAGACTGCTTCATCTCCAACGCCGACATACACCTTCAGTAGCCCAACAGAGTAAGGGCCGTCAGAAGCATGGTTATTAGTCCGCCCACCCTATTTAAAGTGGACGGACAAATGTACAGTTTTCACTTTCTGTCACCACCAGGTAAATCTTGGTGGTAAGGGACAGTGAAAACTGTCAAATGACCATCACGCTACAGGAGAAAATCAATATTTTTAAAAAACAAAAAAAACTACTTTGACATTTTCTTTTTAATGATAAAACAAACATTGAAAGTTTGCTGCATAGCTCAGTCATATTGATGGTGCCGTCCGTCAAAATTTCAATGCACTTACAGGGACCACCATCATGGCACTTCCCATAAATACAAGAGAGGTCCACTGCACTAGGGGACATCTCAAAATTTGATGAACAGGTAATCCCTCAAGGCATCGGAGTACTTTACTCCATCACCATGGTGGAGTACATACCAGCCCACCAAACTCTAATTCCTGTCCTATGTTTTATTACACAACAGGAAAAATAACACATATAAAAGCAGCAGAAAGGGAATGCTAAGATTATTTAGAGAAACATTAGGGTCAGTGTTGCTTGCCCTAGGGAATATATTTTAAAACATTTTCACAGGATTGGCACGAGTCCTAATAGCAGGCTCGATTATGATAATTGTGTTACTGTGATACAGTAGACTAGAGAAAGTATTCCAAGTTCTGTAAGGCTGAAAGAAATGCTCTAACCTATAAACCACATCAAAAAGGTTACTAAAATGATAACCTTTTTGATCACTTTTGATGTGAGTGTTGTCTTCCTAAGGACATATGAAGAATGAAACTCAGTTCTCCAACTTAACCACTGAAGATAAACACAACGAAGAAAATGGTCTAAACCCCCAATGAGCTAATCCTTTATGCTCACAGAGACTTTAAATTTCACTACAACCACACTACATACACTCAGGGACTGGTTTAAAGTTTGGAGGAGGGGGTTACTCTGTCACAAACATGACAGGTATCTCGTCCACCGAATTACGATCTCATAACAGCCTATGGAGATCATAATACTGTGGACGGGATATCCGTCATGTTTGCAACGGAGTAACCCGTCTGCCAAACACTACATCAGGCCCTAAATTACAATTACACATTTAGAATAGAACGTCTTATTAACAAAATTGCTTGCCATTATTATGAAAGAATAATACATACAAGGCAAGATAAATACATATACCAATCATTGCACAAGATGGGGGTGAAGTATCTGGCAGGGCTTTTCTGATAGTACATATAAGTTACAATTAAGTCAGGTATAATTGTGTGTTAAATATGAGATGCATTGATTCTTTAGAGTGTGTAAGTGTAGACCTTAGGGATTAGGGAACTAATATTATTGAACTGCAATGAGGATTAACATAGTGTGTGAGATCAAACTATTATTGTAGCAAAGAAGTTAACATTAGTTAACAAAAATAACAGGAATGTAGCACAGAGGAGTCTCCTATTCTGCTGTCTAGTAAGTAGTATTGCAAAGCCATACGGCCACACATGGAGCAGATTTGGAAACAAGGAATTAAAGTTGGATACACTTCCCTTCCTTTCGGAAATGTCTCTAACTGAGGAATTGCCCCATACAATGCAGATACAAAAAAGTGCACAAGAATTCCCTTCCTTACTCTCCCATGGAGAACAATGGGAGGACAATTGGAGAGAAAGGTTTAAGAGGCTCGAAGTTGGGAGTAGTAGACGAGAAGTCTGGTTGCAGGATGTGAAATGGTGAAGTGGTATTATATCACGCCTGACAGCTTTCTGAGGTTTTCTTTTGTATACTGACTGATTCTAATAGTAATTACAGTTATTCTAGTACATAAGGCTTATAACTAGAATGTACATAATAACCTTTTGTTATAAATACCAACAACTTTGTGTTTCTGTTATTTCTGTGGTCCGAGGTGAGGATTCATGCATGTACAAATAACCCCTGTGAATAAGAGTTTCTCTGGCTGAGGTGCCAGACTCATAATACTCTGAATATGGATGAGCCTAACTCGTCATTGGGAAGAGTGAAAAACATTGGTCTGTTCTTCATTTCTCCAAAGGGGTGTGACATCCCTTAGGCTATGGTGTGGTTTAACACCACCAACCCCAAATGGAGAAGTTAACAACAGTGTAGCATTCTTGTATACCGCGCCGTCAGGGTTATGGTGACATTTACAGATTTTACAAGCCTCTCGACTTGTGGTGTGTGGTCGCAACAAAACCTATCTATGCTGTCATTTGAGATGTCTTTAGTGATGTCATGAGCAGTGTTTGGTAGTGGTATGAGACATGGATTGCTGTGCACATCATAACTGATGACCATTGGAAACATAACTCAATTTTAGCTGCATTTTTCAGTGACTGTCCTCTATGGCGCTGTACCTGTTCACAGTGACAGCTTGGGGAGGGAAATGGGGTGGGGTAGAGTGGTGCCGCTGTACCTGTTCACAGTGGCAGCTCGCAGGAAGGAAAAGGGGTGGGGTGGGGTAGCATGGCGGTGTGGGAGGAGAGACAAGAAAAATAAACTATAATCATTTTTTTTAGATGTACCTTTCTTGCCGTGCCACGCTGATCCTCGGTTGGAGAGAGCCTAGTGCACATGTGTGTTTGGCTGGCTCAAGACAGCCGGCCAAACATAAATGCACACTGGGGGGCTTGTCACAGCAGGTGGCCCCTTTTACAAGAAAACGGTGTGGGGGGGCGATGCTCCTCAGCCGTAGCGAAGGAGCCGCCTCTGCCCGTTCAGCTTAGTTTTTGGCCATGTGCACTGGGCTCTGAACGTGTGCAAGTACCATGCCACAGGGCCTGTCGTGTTGCCAAGCCGTGCACCAGCCTCTACGCTACTGACCCAGCTCTGTATGGCTTGCTACCGTACATCACTATCTGTGTGCATAGGGCCTGGCCTCAGCCCCCTTACAGTGATTGTTGCTGATGGGCTTTAGTTATGCACAGTGGTCTCAGAGTACAGCCTCTCCCAGTACCTACCCCCACCAAACCAGTTGTGCTCAACCTTTGGCCGTTTCTGTTTTCAGACTGATAGCCCTCGGAGCAGGGTGCC
Organism: Pleurodeles waltl; assembly: GCF_031143425.1. Classification (NCBI taxonomy): domain Eukaryota; kingdom Metazoa; phylum Chordata; class Amphibia; order Caudata; family Salamandridae; genus Pleurodeles; species Pleurodeles waltl. The sequence continues at coordinate 364,009,901 of NC_090440.1, read as the reverse complement.
ATTTTTTTAATTTGCATGTAAATCAGCACATCCTTAGCACAATAATGGCAGTTTTGGAATTTCAACTTTAAACAAATTTCAAACAGCAGCAAATTAGAGGAAAACACTTGTGAGTGAGAGTCCAATTCAAAAGCAGAGTTGCTCACTTTGGTGGTCTTTTCCGAAGACCACTTTATAAGCGGGTGCCAAAAGACTGCCAGTGATGGCAGTCTGAAGACCGCCCTATTATGAATCACCAACACAACACTGCCAAAAAACAGACAAAAATCCGACACTGTTGGCCTGATCGATGGCAGGAAAGGCGTTTCCACCACCAGCACCGCCATGCAGACAACATCCCGCCCTCCAAATTACAAATCACAAATCAGCACCACGGTCTTAGCATGTCGGCAATCCATTGGCGGTCTGACGGGAATACCAGGAGGACTGGGCTCTGGTAAGCCAACAACACTCTACGGCCACCATGAACCCCTGCACAGCATGTACCCCCACCACCCTGTCACCCCCTCACACCACCCTCATGTGCACAAAATCACCATGGACCCAAAACCTTCCTTGCATGCCACAGCTCCCTACTAACACCATTCCCTCATAGGCCCACCTACTGCATGGATTCCCCACAATGCAACAAGTACTACAACTATCGCAATGCAACACTCCCTACCCTTGTATGACTACAAAATCCACTTCACATTTGAGCACCTGCACGTAAAACCATGTCACCCCCCCTTCACCAACAAGAAATTAGAATCCACATCAGTACATAGCAATGACAGTAGGCAAGACCAATACCAGCTATAGAGCCAAATTGTACCATTGCAACTCTCAACTGATGCAAAAATAAGCAATAGTCAAGAAACTGCCAATGACATTACTGCTCAGCAAATCCAGGCAATGATGGCAAACAACCATGTGTACCACTAGTATAACCATCATGTAACACAATACCTCTCATTACACATGTATCCCAAGTACTGCCACACAGCAGAGGATGCTAGAGAGAGAAAGCCCAGCCCTGGAAGTAGGTCCAATAGAGGAGGAATCCCCTCGATGTCTGGAGAGGGGTGATGTATCTGGCCCATCAGGCATGACTGGTCAGTCCACAACCACCAGCCTCACTCTGCCCACAACTGAATCCCCCTCCCCTGTGGCATTCATTGCACAGCAGAGCTCACCTTCCCAAACCTGTGTCCCAAGGACAAATCAAACATCAGTGTGCCCCGCAGTACAGGGCCATAAGTCAACATTTCATACCCAAGACAATGAAAGTCCTGGTGTCAGTGGGAAGGGGCACACTGCACCAGGGGCACAGGCATAGGGGGAAAGGGCCAGTGGGAGGGCAATCGTTGGCCAATGGTTGAGGCAGCAACAGGACACGACTGGCCTCCAGAGTCCTGGGAGCCTACCAGCAATCCAGGACAAGATGGGTCAGATACTCACCACCTTGCAGGAGAACCAAAGTCTGCAGAGTGAATACCACCATGAGACCATGCAGCAGTGGCAGGCACACAATGCCACCATGGTCTCCATATTAGGGGTGTTCAAAGAATTCAACACCATCCTGCGGACGTCCTCCACCCAACAGCAGGCCCCATCCAGTAGTCCACAACACCTGTGCCCTCTACATCTGCACCTGCTACTGAATGAAGGCTCAGCAAGAGGACCCACAGGCCACCAGCACCCCTGCTCCTGCAGCAGAGGTACCCCCCCGTAAAAGAGGTCGATCATCCAGACATCCTGAAGGACCTGAGGCCAGGACCAGACCCCCCACCAGGAAGTGATCCCTCTCCTAAACTGTCACCCTTGTGTGCCACTGATACACCCTGTTGACTGTCCAATGCCAAATTCCCATCATCTCAAGGCTAATGGAAACAGGACCTGTGGAACATACAGCTGGACCACCCACTCTCATGATCACAGAAACCATGTCCCCACTCCTCAGACCTGTGATGTGAATCACTCAATAAACTCCAATTAGCACAATTAATGGTGTATGTGTCTTCATTGTTTAAAATGCCATTTCTGTTAACAAGCAACAATCATATACACATATCTGGACAACAAGAATGTCAGAGTGACCGATGTAGCAGGATTCTCCAGCACGTGTGTAAGTACATCCATTTGGTAGTAACATCCAATGGGAAGGGTGCCAACAAGCATTTCAGAAAACAGATTGCAAGCAGAGATGTGACCTGAAGGGAGAAAAAACATGGGATAAGGCTCAATCTTGTAAGCCATGTAGGCCATAACTATACATCAACAGCATATCACATTCACAGGATGATTGCTGTAGCGGGTATGATACCACATATGTGTAGGCCAGGATTGTCAGTCACACATGTGTAGTAATGGTATGATGTCTCATAGGTGACATCCTCTACAGAACACCACCTTGGGTAGTCAGAAACAGGTAAGTCCGATAAGTGTGCCTTACGTTCACCCAACTATTCAGACTTAGGACCAATAAACTTGGATACATCTATAGGGATGAATCGTGATGGCACCAGCATTAATCACATGTAATTGGCAGCAATGCATTTCCACTTCCCCTCATGTTATGTCAGCAACCTTTCAAGTTTGGACACGAAGATGGAAGGCATTAGTCTCCACACACACCTTGATGCATGCAAAATTTAAGAACAAATTTGCATCTCCAATACATGGCCCAAATGCACATAACATTTAAATCACATATGCCTGAAAATCGTTGAAAGTAGTGGTGAATCAGGTCAGTCCTGTTGTCATCTGCTTCCTCCTCATCTGCCTCCACTTCAGGATCAGGGTCCCCAGCTTCATCCACAGCTCCTGCATCAATGTCCCCCTCCTCCAACAGTGGGATGTTCCTTTTGAGAGCCAGATTATGTAGCATGCAGCATGCAACAATGATCTTGCAGACTTTCCCTGGTCGGTACTGTAGGGCACCATCGGACACATAGAGCCAAGGAAATCTAGTTTTCAAGAGGCTGAAAGTCCTCTCTATCACCCGCCTTGTCTGGCTTTGTGCCTCATTGTACCTGTCCTCCCTAGTTGTAGTTGGATATCTAACAGGTTTCGGGAGCCAGGGCAGGTTGGGGTATCCAAAGTCACCTGTCTAGAAACAGAAACTAAACAATAGGAAACAGTGATAGGCATAGTGCAGACTGCGTAGGGAGGTAGGTCAAACCTCTGACATAGACAGCAGTACACATACCCATGAGCAAGGCCCTTTTTCACTGTAGCTTTAACATCAGTGCAGGGACACTGCTGTTCCTCAGGACGTAGGAATCATGTACCAAACCAGGGTATTTCACTGTCACATGTGATATGTACTAGTCTGCAAGACACATCATTTGTACATTGAGCGAATATGTACTCTTCCGGTTTCTGTACACCTGTTCATTGGTCTTGCAGGTACCAGTGCGATGTGAGTCCCATCAATGGCCCCTATTACATGTGGGACATTTGAAATGTTGTAAAAGGCTGCCTTAACAGTGTTCAATTATGGATGTTGTGGGAACCGTAGGTACCTGTTCATATGCTTGAGTAGGGAATCCAGCACATCCTGCAACACCATTTTGAACGTGGGTTGTGACAGCCCTGCAGCCAGTGCCACAGTGAAATGAGCCACTGAAATGAAGGACTGCCAACACCTGGACTGTTGGAGGGATGGCATGGGGATTTCTTAAAGCTAGCAGGAGGTCTGGCTCCAACTGGGCAACCAGTTCCCCTATGGACACACGGTTGACTCAACAGGTCATCACGATGTGCTGCTCTTCCATGGTTTCAAGATCTACTAGGGGCCGGTAAGCTGGTGCATTCCTCATCACTCGAATTTGGCGGTATCTAGGCAGGGAGACAAACAACAATCTGGACATATCTCACAATGTAGTGACCAATGTAGAAGTATTGGTTATGTAAGTTGTCTGTCATGTTGTAGAAAGACACATTTCTCCACACACCATTCCTACCCAGACATCATGGCAATACCTCATATTTCCAAACCTGTGACAAGGGACATGAACAGGACTTGTAGTGATGTACAAACAAAGACTTTCCATAAGTTTCACTATACAGATTGTCAATACAGAAATAGGTACAAACAACTGTAGTAATGTCAGCTGACACTCACTACATAGGTGAGTGTTGACATATTGTAACCTACAATTGAGCAATTTGTGACAATATGCAGATAATGACGCAGTGGGAACCCAGGACAAATATATAACTATGTAAAATGGAAGCCACCTGTCCTGCATGCAGACAATTGGAAGTGACCTCATTCCGCCGGTGGGAGTCGCCATGGCGGAAGGCGTCGTAACCGCTGTGCAACTCCTCATTGGTTAACATTGACGTCTATGGGAAACTGGAGCCAATGACGATCACCTCCTGTGACCTCCATTTTGTTTGGCCCAGCTCACTTGACTCCTGGCACTTGGGCAAGGAAGACCTCCATTTCATGTGCTGCTGTGTCCTGTATCTTGGAGCACAATAGCACCCACTTCAGGGGATAGGGCACCAGCCTTCAGTGCTGAGGAGCGGGTTAAACTGGTGGAAGGGGCCCTACCCTTGTATGGGCGGTTGTATGGGACTCCAGAGCAACAGGTCAGTACAACATTCGTTAACTAGCATTTCAGGTGGTGTTTGACGGCAAAAGTGTGTGCACATTGACATGTGATGTCTGAATTGGGGAATTGCATGCACATGATATATGTGGTGCTTGGAGTATTGGCTATGTGCATGGGCCATGTATATTGTTTGTCGCCAAATGTTGCAGCTGTATAGGTATAATCTACATTGTGTTCTCCATTTATTTTCTCAATGTTTCCTTTGCAGGTCAGTGCCCACCAAAAGGAAGGGTTATGGAGAGCCATCGTCAAACAAGTCCGGACCCTGTAGGTCCAGGCCCGTGGAGCATCCACTGCAGGAAGCGGTGGGAGGACCTGAGATGCTGGGCATGGAAGACCACAGAGGCCCAGCTGTGGACAACCATCCAACATGGAAGGGATGCCCGTTGTACCCTGACCCCCCTAATGGCCCGCATACTGGCGGTGGCCTACCCAGAGTTGGATGGGCGCTAGTGGGCAGCACAGCAACCACAAGCGGGTAAGTGCAGACTGTTAGGTGACTTCTGTATGGTTGTCTACTGTGCCCCTTACTGGACTTAGATATTGACGAGGTTTCATGGAATTTGGGGAGTTTACAGTCCTGGTTGTCACTCCAATCATGTTGCACAGTAGTACATTAGCTGTGTAAAGTCATGCACAAAATGATGTGGTGGTACTGTACCACACTTTCTACTGTACATGATAGTTACTCCAATGTTGGGCCATTTTTGTGCCTTCCTACTCTCTCCCTGATTCTATTGTACTCACCCAAAGTGATCTTGTTGGCACTGTATTTGGGTAATTAAAAGTATGTTTAGTGTACATTGAAAGTGGTATCTTTGCAATATGACTGGACATCTGTACAGAACGTATTCCACACGTACCTGTCATATCATCTGTGTACACAGTACCTTTAAAGTCTGATTTGTTTCATCCTGTAATGACTGACATGTAGGTGAGTATGTTCATGGATTAAAGTGATAGATAAGGGAGTTAGACAGTTGACAGGCATGTAGGATGTTCAATCATTTGTCTAGGCTGAAGAGGTGAGGTAACAGGTGATATGTTTGGTTATGGCTTCCAGGACTCTATTGTTCATAACTGTATTATGGGCTCTTGTTGTCACGACAGGGGCAATTCGGGATCTTGTTAGTATGTGTAGTAGATGGGTAAGTATTTACCCTTTCCTCCCTTTCTTTCTCTCCCACCCTCCTTCTCTCTCCACATCTGTCTATGTGTGCATTAGCATCATCTGGCAAAGGAGGAAGGGCACCAGCGAGTGGGGAAGCTGCAGCCTACGGGACCCAGGAGGCTGGCACCAGCGGAGCCGAGGGGGCCAGTGGGACAGAGGGCGAGGGAAGCACCACTGGGGAGACTGGAGCCACAACAACATCTTCTTCAGATCCCTCCTCTGATAGCAGCTTCCTGATGGTGGCAGACCCATCTGGGACAAGCCCAGCACCATTCTTGTCCGCCACACCCCTTACCAGCACCGCCCTCCCTGTAGCTCCCCACCCAATTGCCCGTGCCCGCTCATGCAGGAGGGTGGGCTTCTCGTTCGCCGCAGGCACCTCTGCCCCTGCCCCAGTCAGCCCTGCTGCCCTCAGTGAGGAGGCAACTGACCTCCTGAAGTCCGTCTCTGTGGAGCAGACAACCATCGTGAATGTCATCTAGGAACTGGCATCCCAGATACAGCAGTTAAATGCCTACTTGAAAGGCATTCACTGTGCCTTGTCTGGCCTACAGAGATCATTTCAGGCTCTGGCCTCCTCGTTGATGGCAGCCAGTGCCCCTTCATCTTCCGTCCCCCCTCCAGCTACCTGTTCCCAATCCACAACCCCTCTCCCTTCACCCATCCAGAGCACACCTACAGACCAGCATACACCCACTTCAACAAAGAAGGTGTGCAAAGATAAACACAAGCACCACAAATGAATCCATAGGCATGCACACACATAACACACATCTGCATACACAACAGACACTTCCCACACTGCTTCCCCACCACCTCCTCCTTTACAGTTGCACCAATCACACTTGCTGTCACTGCATCATCCCACCCTGATCCTGCCACTATTCCTGTAATACCCCCAGTCACCACAACAGCAGACTCACAGACATCCACCCCACACACCACATCTGCACTCACCACGACCACCTTCTCTACCACCTGCAGCACATACACCTCACTTGCACACATCACCCCAACAATCACTCACACCTTTCATTCCCTCTACCTTCATCTCTTCCCCCTCCTCCCAAGAGACACACACGCACCCACTCACCCACCCAATGTGCACGCACCCACTCACCCACCCAATGTACACCCACCACACACATACACACATTGCACACACCAGCATCCACGTACAGCACACCAACACATCACACAAGCACTCCCTCTACCTCCACTCCCATCCCTTTTTCATGTGCCCGCCCTATGTTCCTAAAAAAGGCTTCCTTGCTGCCCTTGACCTGTTCCCTACTCCTGTCCCACCCCATGTTGCCCCTAAATATCATGTCCCCCTGCCCCTACCCGGCCCTTCCACCTCCCATTCCTCCACTGCCCCCTCTGGTGTTGGCCCTGCTCCTCCACCCAGCAAGAATTCCACCCCTCCCAGAGCCAAAGTCCCTCCTCCCAAGCCCCAACAGAAGCAAACCCCTTTTAAACCCAAGCTACCCCTCCGTCTCCACACCCCTGAGGTGCCTGCCTATCCCATTGATGCCCCTATGACATGGATGTCTATTTGCTGTCAGGAATCAAGTTGGGGCAGTAACATGTAGACTATGTGCCGTGTGCACTTCTGCACGTTGGACTTGCCATTTGACACTTTTTGTATATAGTTAATTTTTTTAAGTAATGTTTCTGAGTATATCTGCCCACATTGCTGAGGTTGGCAAGATGAGATACTTGTCCTGGTTTCCTTCTACATGGTGGTGTGGCATCTGTGCAATGGTGTGTGATGTTTATGTGTGGGTTGTGTCTGCGTTGTTGCATATGCTGGCTTGTGGGATTATATGGGGTGGTGTGTGTGTGTCCGTGTGTATGGTGCTGCATCTGTGAATTCCTTTGTATGTTGGTTGTACGTGGCGTCTCACTTGTGTCAAAGTTCTGAAGTCTCTTCGGTGATATTGGTTGTGTGTCATTGCTACATACAGCTTTTTGTTTGTGTGGTTGTGTGGTATTTCTCTCTGTCTATGACTGCGTTTAAGTGTTTGTAGTCTAGTTGTCCTTGTGTTATTATGGGGTGTTGAGCATGGATGTGTATGACTGTGTTGGTGGTGTTTGTGTGTGTTGTGCTGTGTGTTTGGCATGGGTCATGTTGGCGTTGTGTGTGTATTAGGTACTTGTTTTTTTGTATTTTGTGTGTGTAGATGTGTGGACTGGTATGGTACGTTTGCGTGTTTGTGTGTGGCCTTCACTGTACGTGCCGGGTGTGTGTGTTGTGTGTGGGTATTTATAACTGCCCTTTTCTCCAGTGTGTGCTGGGTGTACTTATGGTTGTCGTCTTCGTCGTCGTCGCTGGTCCTGAAGGTGTATGGCGAGATACAATGCTGGGAAGGATTGCAGTTCATTTGCCATGGCAGCCACGGACGCGTCTGTGTACCTGGGGGGAGTGTTTCATTTTATATTTTCTGTTTCCGCTAGGCTTTTTGTGGCGGTCGGACCTCCCCGGAAATCCTGGCGGTCTGGTGACTTGTAATATGGTGGACGGTACATTGGTTCCCGGCAGCCTGAAGATGGCTACCACTGCGGCCGGCGGTCCGACCACAGTGGCGGTACTGGCAGTAAGTTGGCTGGGTTGCGTTGGATTCACCACCATAGTCGTAATATGGCAGTCTGCATTGCCAGCCTGGCGGCGGTCTCACCGCCCCCGCTGACGTGGCGGTCTGGTTTCCGCCAAACTCGTAATAAGGGCTAGAGTGTGTTGTGCATGCACTTTGTATTCTTATGGCGTTCAGCCTTTACACCAGGGTTATGCCATTGTGGATGTTTACATCGCAGAGTAACATCCAGTCTTTACATTGTGGTTAAGATTTCTTGCCTTTACATCAGGAGTCCTTTACATCGCATGTATATTTATATGTGTGTGTATGCGTATATATTTTTTAAAGTGTGTATATAATTATGTTGATTAATGCTAAGTAATTATTATTTATTGTATATTTTTTAAGTCAATATTTCCTAACATATATTAATTTGGTTGTTTTAATTATAATATGCTTTCAAAATAAATGGATAATGCTTTCATTTTAATAACATAGTGAATTAAATACTAAAATAATATGCAGCTTATGAAATTAATTTTAATGCATCCAAATAATCGGTAAATTTAACAGTTTTGGGAAGAGTAGAGGGTAGGGGTAGGAGAGGTTTTTTAGGATTCAGGGCTGGGTAGTGTATTGGTGTCAGGGATTTGTAGTGTATAGGGGTACTAAGGGTTTTTAGGTTCCAGGGCTTGGTAGTGTGTAGGCATAATAAGGGATTTTAAGGCTTCAGGGTGGGTAGTGTTGGGGTAATAAGGGTTTTTTGGGGTTCACGCATGGTTATAGGAGCAGGAAGGGGTGTAGAGGTTCAGGGATTGGAAGATAGGGGTTATAAGAGGTTTCTAGCGTTTAGTGATGGTCTTAGTGGGCAGTTACATTTAAATCTAAAAGACATCTATTGTATGAATGGTCTTCTTTCTCTTTATTGGGCTGCCACAATATCATCTCTATGCCGATTTCCTAAGAGTCTGTCTATAAATGGAATGGTTTGTAAAAATCTGGGCATCGTAATTTTGCTTCACTGCTTAAGGTTTGCTTCATTTGGTGAAATGTTTTCAGAACTTCTAAAGAAGACTGGTGAAGTTGTTTTGGGATATTATTTGTACCTATTAGATCAGCTAAGGGGCCAGCTACGTGCGAACAATTGAGACTAAACTGACTTCAATAACCAAGTAGGCCCAAAAAGGCTTAAAAGTTCAGGTCTTTGGTTTGAGGTCATGTCAGTGCTCGATGCCTTCTACTTCATTTGGTTGAGGATTAATTTATCCCTTGAATAGACCATATCCTCAATATTTTTCTTTGCTTGCTGCTAGCACTTTTTTTAGGATCGAGCCTGTGTCGCATGCGCTTTCGCATGCGTTTTGCTTGCGAGGCGCTTTAGGAGTTGGAAAAGGGCTCAGAGCCCTGTCCATGTCACGTCAGTGTCTTTCATTGGTTTGTGGGCTTGCCTGTTAAAATCTGCTTGCTTTCATTAGTGGAAGGCATGCATACGTCATGCATTTTCCGGTGGTTAGTGTAAGAATAGGGTCCACAGCGTTGAGTTCTTCAGAACAAGTTTATTGTGATCCAAAAATATCCCATCCACATAAGTCCTCAGAGCAGAACAGCCTTCCTCCAGCTCCTCCACCACCTTGCTCCAGCTCTCACCAGAATCTGGAATCCTCCTTTACATTCTAATTCTTGAAAGATGCAAGCTAGACTTCACAGGAGATACCACACACCTTCCCCTCAACAAATTTAGAAATAACCTAGCAGTTAGTGTAAACCTAAACTAAGGAAAAACTATATACAAAAAAAATTGTTACAACAAACATGCAAATATAAATTTCATGAAAAAGAACCTTGAGATGACATTAAAGCTAAAGGCTAAAAAAACAAATAAAAAAAACCAGAAGAATGTCAACCATCCCTTTTCTTGGAAATCACTACACGGTTAAGATTCCAAATTCTTCCATCACTAACTTTGACCGCATTCCTGAACAACTTGGTGACCACCACCGGACCCCAATATTTACTCTCGGTTTTGCACAATGTTGGTTTCCTAATTAACACTGAATCACCTACTTTCACATTGAGGGTAGATGTCCTTTTTGTTCTATCAAAATACTCATTCCTCATTTCTACTCGGTCTTCTTCATATTTTCTGTCATGCTCCTCCTGAGACCAGGACACAGCTTTGTCCTTGTCCCCAGTTATCCATCCAGGCACCAATGTAGTATTGGCCTTTCTGCCTCTAAACAACTCAAAAGGAACTGCACCAGTGGTCGAGTGTGGAGTTAAACGGTAAGCAACCAGAATTTTTTTTAGACCCTCTTTCCAATTTCTGCCTGCCACCACCTCCAGTTGCACACACTCCTTAATACACTTGTTAAATCTTTCTACCACACCATTTCCCTCTGGGTGATACAACAAGCATAACTTATGTCTGAATCCCAATTTCCTCAAATATTCTTCCATCTCCTTCTAAACAAATTGGGGACCATTGTCTGTGAGGATGGAGTTAGGATACCATTCCAGAGAAAATATTTCTTCAAGGAGACCAATTATTATTTTAGTTTCCATACTACTGAGCACACCAATCTCGACCCACCTGGAAAATTGATCCACTAACACTATAATATAGTTGCTCCCAGCTCTTGCAAAAATTGGTCCCACAATATCCATAGCTACCACATCCCATGGCCTGCTTGACATACCTCTGACACACATCGATGGCACCCTTGTTTTATAGATTTTATCGCTGTTACAACAGTCTGGACATTCTCTAATCACTCTCTCAATACTTAAGTCCATTCCTGGCCACCAATAGTTTAAGCGAATTCTAGCTTTGCTTTTGCTAATTCCTTGAAGTCCCGTGTGCCCCAATTGTTTTATTCTGTTAGCAAGAACACTTGGAACAACTAACCTTCCTCCCCGAAACAATAGCTTTCCAGACATAGATAATTCATTTCTGACTCTCCAGAAACTCTTCAATGCCTCAGATTTTTTAAAGTTCTCAGAGTCCCACGTGTTCTTGAGACAATGACATACACGCTGCAAAACAGGATCATTAGCTACTGCTTCAACCCACTCATCCTGTTCAATTACACCTTCAGTGATATAGCAGACACTGAACTCATCTTCGTGATCTCTACTGCAGTCTTCTTCCAGTTCGGAAGCAAGTCTGGACAAGCAATCAGCTGTGTTGTTATATGCTCCAGGTACATAAAACATTCTAAAATCAAAATCTTGAAGGTTAACAATCCACCTACTGATTCTAGACGAAATTTGGTCTAGTCCTTTTCTCATGAAAACCTCCACTAACGGCTTGTGATCTGTATATACATGGAACTTCCTACCCCACATAAAATTCTTACATTTATTAAGACCCCAAAAAACACCTAAGACCTCTTTCTCAATGGTAGAATAATTGACTTCTGCTCCTCTCAGTGTCTGTGAATTGTATACTACTGGTTTCCACTCTTGATCTTGTCCTTTTTGCAAGAGAACCGCTCCCAAACCTTTAGTACTGGCGTCTGTCACGATCACACACAACTCATTGGGATCAAATGATTTTAAACATCCTACATTAGATAGTTCACTTTTGACAGAATCAAACTCTCTCTCACACATTTCATCCCACACGAACTCAGCTCCTTTCCTGAGTAACCTACGCATGTTTTCTGTTTTAGAGGCCAAGTTGGGCAGACATTTGGCGTGGAATTCTACCATACCTAAAAATGCTAATAATTCTTCTCTTTTCTCTAGGGAATGTAACTTCAGGATGTTCTCAACCAAATCTTGCTTAGGATACAACCCAGTCGAAGTAATCCTATGCCCCAGATATTCAATCTCTTGCTTACCAAAGGAACATTTTTTAAGCTTCAATGTCAGTTCATGATTCCTCAAGATGTTCAAAACTTTCCTTACTCTTTCTTCATGCTCGTCCCTCATACTAGCATGCACCAAAATGTCGTCCTGAAAGTACTTAACTCCTTGTTCTGAGCCAAATAAGTTATGCATTAAACGCTGAAACACTGAGGCAGCTGACACCAACCCAAAGGGCATCCTAACAAATCTTAAAGTACCAAAAGGTGTAATGAATGTGGTGAGATCCCTGGAATCGGCATGTAACAAAATCTGATGGTAAGCCTCGTCGCCAGTGTAAGAATAGGGTCCACAGCGTTGAGTTCTTCAGAACAAGTTTATTGTGATCCAAAAATATCCCATCCACATAAGTCCTCAGAGCAGCACAGCCTTCCTCCAGCTCCTCCGTTACCTTGCTCCAGCTCTCACCAGAATCTGGAATCCTCCTTTACATTCTACTTCTTGAAAGATGCAGGATAGGCTTCACAGGAGATACCACAGTTAGCACTCCTCGAGTGCAGCAAACAAGTACTGAAAACATGTGAGGCTCGCTGTTTTCCGTCCGGTTTGTGGACTGCTTTTTATCTTTGTTCGCAGTGCGATCTCGCTTGGCAGAAGTCGAGCACTTTCCATGACATTGACCCTATTACACAGCTAATTGTACTTTTGCCGGTTACAGAGATAATTGCACTTTTACCAATAGGTTTCACTAGGAGTGGGTGGCGTGGCCAAGATGGCGGCCGGAGCGGACGCTTGAGAAAAGAGCTCCGCTCGCGGCCCTCCTTCTTGCCGAATATCCTGGTCCCTGGTTCCCGGTCGGCCATAAAATGCTGAGGCTACCCCCCCAGTGCCGGGGGCAGCCCTCAAGGACACAAAAGTAGCTGCGGATGGCCCCGTGATCAACTGCTGGATTCGAGGAAGCAAGACGCGCCTGTTGCTGTGGATCGGGAGGTGAGGCGGCCCTCCCGCGGCCGGCGAGACGTGGGCACGGCGGTCGGGTCGCCCCGTTCGGCTTCCCCGTGGGATCGCCGGGGGGGTCGAGGGCTGTTGGGCCTGGACTGCGGTGGGCCCTGGGAGCGGGCCTGCTGGCTGGGGCACGGCCTAGGGGACGCCGCGGCTTCCGGTTCGGCCGCGCTCCATCGGAGCAACAAGAAACACGGGGGGCGCGCGGCAGTGAGCGAGCCCCCCCTGATATGGCTTAGCATCCCTACAGCTCCACGTGGCCCCCCTACCAAGAACTGGTAGCAGCGTCGTGCGGTGACGCTGCGGCGAGAGCACTGGGCGGTGTTTCCTTGCGGGGTCGGGCCTTGGACGTGTCGGCGCCGGGAACGGGCGTCTGGCTCGCCCTGGCACTCCGCCCTTGATCTGTGGAGGCGGCCGGCGGACGCGTGCCCGGGTGGAGTGGGGGCCCCGGCGTGCCTTTGGTGGAGTGTACCGGACCGGCTGAGGGGACCTTCGGCCTCTCCTCCCGTGCAGAGCACTGGGCCAGCGACAACGACCCTCAAGCACCAGCACCCAGCACAGAAGATAAAAAAGTAGGAAGCAGAGGCGGAGGAGCGGGAAAGAAAGGAAGAAGGAAAAAATTTACAAAAAATAAAATAAAAATACATAAATAAAAAAGAGAGGAGGAGCCAATAAAATCAGAATAAAGGAAAAAAAGAAATAAAAAAGAGAAAAAAAAAAAAAAGAATGAAAAAAACAAAAACAGGAAGAAGATAAAGAAATTGAAGCAAGTAGATTGTGAGCGCTGGCACAGAATAAATTAAACGCACATAAAACAACCACGTTGGGTCACCAAAGTATCAAGCCACAAGCAAATAAGTGAAAAACCCAACGCACCTGTACCAGGCCAGTGGCATTCAGCTCTCTGCCTTGCAACGAGGAGGGCCTCAGTCAACAAATTAACATACTAACTCCTAATATCCCTGAAAATAAGCAACCACGCCTGGACCACTGATAACGCTAAAATCACCCACTTTGACGTGCGTGGCTCTGCTTCGCCCCACCAGTACACATAGCTGATTTCATACGGCCTAATTCTCCCCGGTCGCATAGTGGTCACAATGGTCAAGCCTAAGCATTCCAAAACAGGGACTTCTGCGGAGGGAGAAACCCCCCCCTCCATGGGCCAACTGGACATGCAAATGGCAACGCAACTTCAACTGAGCGAGACGCTACGCGCACACTCCCAGCAATTTGATAAAATTATGCAGGCAATTATGGAAACCAAAACTTCGCTAGAAGGGAAAATTGATGCCGCAGTGCTGGAGGTCTCCCTACTCCGAGCTGACCACCGCAAACTGTCTGACAGAGTGCATAATGCTGAACTGTCGCTAGAAACGGTTCACCCGGAAATGAAAGCCATGAAAAGCAAATTCAAACAGATGGAAACTGAGTTGGCACAGCTACAACGCCGAGCTGAAGAAGCAGAGGGGCGCTCAAGACGTAACAATATCAGATTCATTGGCATCCCAGAACGATTGGAACTACCCAAAGCCGAGGATTTCCTAGAAAACTGGCTGAAAGAAATAATGAAAACTCAGGATGCCACAAAATCACCAATGATAGAGAGAGCCCACAGAATACCGGGCAGACCCCCTCGGCCTGGAGCGCCACCCCGACCCATGATAGCTAGATTTCTTAACCACAGAGACAGAGATTCTGTTCTTCAACACTTTAGATCTTCCAGTCAAATCAGCTTGGAAAATAATAACATATCTGCATACCCGGACTATACGCTGGAAGTACAACGTAGAAGAGCAACCTTTGTAAAGATCAAACAATTCTTGCGACAAAATAATATAACTTATTCTCTCATGTTCCCAGCCCGCCTGCGTATCACCATAGACGAGAAAACGCTCATATTCCCTACCCCAGAGGATGCATGGACTTGGATTCACGCCAAAGGTTTGATCAGCCCGCCAACGGAAAAGACAACAACTGAGGACTGGATAACACCCAGCTCCAGGAGGAAAAAAAAACAAAGCAAGACCACATTGCGCCCAACGAAATCGCAAATGGAATCAGAGCAAGCTCAAATATTAAGGGAAACTAGCTCCTTCACTCGACCACACTCCAAAACCCGAAGTGACACAGATGCTACAGACAGCGGATCCCCAGGAGGGGAATCAAGTGCATCCTCCTCCTTCCTACTGGCCGGCCCTGACCTTACACCGCGCGTTGCGGATGATCTCTAGACCTCGTGAGGGAATATGAACTGCGCCACAGACATGAGTCCGGCGTTGGGACACGCGACCTCCCGCCCTTATGCGGCCTAGAGCGGTGCTTGGTGGTTTCTTTGGGATGGGATCTGGCCGCTAGCTTCCTTGACTGGGACTAACAGGGTAACCAAAGCGGTTGTACTTACAATTTGGACCGAGCAGGAACAAAATTATCCTGGAGACGGGTCGGTTCCCGCCCGGCTATACCAAAACCACGCTCTCCGACAACCAAGTCACTCCCGAATGGAACTTAACTTCGCAGTTTGCAGTTTAGGCACCAGTTGTGCCATTATGTTTATCTCCGGGCTTTACCCGAAATATCCTTTTGCCTATTATTTTTTCTGCTCTCATTTTTATTATTCTCTTTTGATAATGTTGTTTTGTAGGACTGGGGGGGCTGGCGGGCGGGCGCTGGTGGCGGAGGGGAGACGTGGGTGGGCGGCGCGCACTAGACTAACAGCAGTCTCTGGACGCGTCACGGGATCGACCCAACTGTACAAAAAAATAGGTGTGCAACAACCTAACTTAACATGACAAAAAAGGAACCAACATATAATATAATGACGTGGAATGTTAAGGGTATGGCGGGCATAAGAAAGCGCAATAGGATACACGCGCACCTAAAGCGTCACAATATTCATATAGCCATTCTCCAAGAAACGCACATTACCCCTGTAGATATTCCCTGGTTGGAAAGAAAGTGGGGCGGGCAGGTCCACGGGTCGGGAAATTCATCATACGCAAGAGGGGTTTTGATATGGATAGCCCCGGGGGTCCCGTACACTGTGCGGCGCGGCGTTTTTGACATAGAGGGCAGATACATACATTTAACAGGCCACTTAGATGGGGAACCAGTAACACTGAACGGACTGTACGTCCCGAACGTCGGACAAAGTGAATTCCTACACAAAACAATCTCACACTTCTCAAACGACCTACCCTCTACATGTATCTGGGGCGGGGATATGAACTGCGTTCCACATATAGATACGGATAGATCACACCCCCCCATAGCAGCCTCCCAAGCAATCAAAAATTCGCAGATGCTGCGTCAATGGATGGTAGACCACCGTCTCATAGATACCTGGAGGCATATACACCCCCATGATCGCGAATACTCATACTACTCCCCAGTACACCTCCTCCACACTCGCATAGACCTTATCCTCATCTCCCAAGACATCACCCACAAGATCACTAGCGCTGATTACACCGCTAGGGTAATCTCAGATCACTCCCCTCTCATCGCTCATTTCAGATGGGGCAGCCCGCGCGCATGCATCCCAACTTGGCGCCTCCAGACCCGATTGCTACAAGACCCCCCTTTCCGAGATGAATTAGCCATACACATATCCTCTTACTTCATCCAAAACAAGGGGACAACGGGTTCTAGATCAACAGAATGGGACGCACATAAGGCAGTCATACGAGGAACATGCATCTCAGCAACAGTCGGCGCGCGTCAAACACTAGCACGTGAGCTTAGTAACTTAGAAAAGGAAGTACATTCTTTTGAGAAAGACTTCGCCAGGGGCGAGATTACACACACAGAACTAGCTGGAAAGCGCGCACAATGGTACGAAGCTGATAGACGACTAGGTCTGTTTGACCATCGACACTACATAGCTCGTAACCACGCAGAGGGTGACAGATCGGGTAAATTACTGTCATGGCTCATACACAATGGTGGCCGGAAATCCCCCATAGGAGCCATCCGATTAGAAACAGGACTAATAGTAAATGCACAGGCCGATATTAACCTAGCCTTTAAGGAGTATTACAGCACACTATACAAAGCTCCCGTCCCCCCACCCGAAACATCACTGAGCAAGTTTTTTACTGATATCGAGCTGAAACAACTAACGACCGCTCAGGTTGCAGACCTGGAAAGACCAATTGATATCAATGAGATACAGCAGGCCCTAAAACAATTGCCGCATGGCAAAGCACCAGGCAACGATGGACTGCCTATTGAATACTATAGCATGTTCCCGACTCAAACACAAACCCCATATCTAGAGATGCTGACGGAGGCGCTAGAGCGTGGACAATTACCAGACACATGCCGTGAAGCGCTGATAGCAGTGCTACCTAAGCCGGGGAGAGACCCATTGGATGTACGTTCATATAGACCACTATCACTACTGAACACAGACTGTAAGCTACTCGGTAAACTGCTAGCCAACCGTTTGCTCCCATGTATGCCGGACCTGATACATCACGACCAGGCTGGATTTATACCTGGCCGGAGCACATTTAGCAATATCCGAAACTTATTGCGCCTTATGGCGAACTCACGAACGGATGACTATGCTCAAGTGGCAGTATCACTGGACATAGAAAAAGCATTCGACACGCTGGGTTGGCCCTTCTTGATGGAGACGTTGCGCCGTATGGGCTTCGGTCGAACATTCATCAGATGGATAGAGGTACTCTACACTAACCCTTCTGCAAGAGTCAAAACGGGCGACACGATTTCGCAACCGTTTAAAATAGAGAGAGGAACCAGGCAGGGCTGCCCATTATCCCCGCTTTTATTCGCCCTCGCAATCGAACCCTTAGCAGCTCACCTACGAGCGGTAGCCCCTGCATGGGGCATCCGAGACGACCACACACACCGTATAGTGTCGCTATATGCAGACGATGCACTTATTTTCTTACGAGATCACCAAAAATCCCTACCTGAAGTGCTGAAGTTACTGCACAGGTTTGGCACGTTGGCCGGACTCAAGGTAAATTGGTCTAAGTCGTGCATATTCCCTATGTGTCCTGTCCCTGAAGCACACAGATTATCCTCCAACCCTGGCGAACTGAAATGGTGTTACACCACTTTCAAATACTTGGGTGTAAACATATATCACGACGCACAAGATCTCAGGGACGGCAACTTGGGGCAGGCGATTCGATCCATTAGAGGCTCCCTGCCCTTCTGGTGCTCACTCCCTCTATCACCATTGGGCAGAGTAGCCATAGCGAAGATGGTGATCCTGCCCCGATTGTTGTACTTCTTCATGGCCCTCCCACTGACTCTCCCAGCCTCTTTCTTTAAACCTCTGAATAGCCTATTAATAAATCTCATATGGGGCAACGGCAGACGCCGAGTGGCACTAACAAAATTATACCACCCACTAACAATGGGTGGAATGGGAGCGCCTAGATTCGAAATGTACTACACAGCTTCCCAGTTACAATGGATCTCATCCTGGCTAAGCCGTCCAGACGGAGCTGAATCACAGATGATCCACTCGTCTTTGGGGAACAGGGGCTTAATACAATACTTGATGAATCGCGAATCCCCCAAACACCCACGCAACATACTACTGAAAATTGCGCACTGGATATGGGGCCACCATGTGATCATGAACAATAAAACACCACAATATTCCCCCAGGCTTCCATTTTTGGCCATCTCGAAAATAGCCAACATAGCAGCTAGAGTTGGCCTGAACAGTTGGTCAGAAAAGGGAATACGCACCATCGGCGACATCTATAGTGAAGGACGCCTCCTAACTTTCAATACACTAATTGATAAATATGAACTGGGGCGCGGAAGCTTTATAGCATATGGAGCTGTACGCCAGACACTAAGGTTTTGCTGGGGCAATGAAAACTCAGAACCAAATATCTCCCCTAGATTGCATGAGTTGCTAGGTAGCATAGAAGATTCAATAAATGTGTCAAGAACATACATAATCTTAACTTCTTGCGCTGAAGATAAACAAGTACAATCAAAGAACAAGTGGGATGCAGTGCTAGCAGAGCCTCTACCACAACCCGCTTGGAATCAGGCGTTGACAATGACAAAAGAAGTATCACGCAACCCGCGTTTTCGCTATACCCAGTTTAATTATTTACATCAAACATATTTATCACCTCATCGAATAACCCGTATTTTCCCCCACTCAAAGCAAACATGCCCTAGATGCGCCACTCCCGAAGCCACCTTTTACCACATGACCTGGGAATGCCCCCCAATCCGGAAAGTATGGGAAGACATAATAGTACTGCTTGTTGATTGGACAGCTGTTGAAATGTCCCCCACCCCGGAGCTGTGTTTGCTGGGTGTAGGTCCAAGCCTTAAAAGACGGAAACAAACCCTAAGATGCATAGCGCTGGCACTGGTGTTGTACAGACGCCTCATAGCCATGCACTGGAAGGCACCAGCCGCGCCGAGCATTGAACAATGGCGATCGGAGCTGCGGCGTTGGGCCAGGGCCGAAGCCGACACGCTGCAGCTCCTATCAACAAAGGGTGTTCTGGTCAAAGGTCTTGACACCTGGAACTCTTTCGTAGCAATAATAGAAAGAAAAGATGACGAACGCCCGCCCTGAACGATCCCCCCAACGAACATTAAAATCTGCATTTTATAGTCCTAAATAGCTGTAACCCCCCAGTGATAGCGCGCAACCACCCTTCATCAGGCTCGTATCAGAATGTCAAATAGAGGAAGGCGGACAGGAGCTGGGAGAGACAACATGAAATTGTATAACCTAACAGGCGGTAACCAACTAGCAATAACACCAGCACACAAAGGGACGCATGACCCAATGCTCGCGCGCATGTCCTCCTTTCCTCCTCTGCCCCCGCTTCCTCCGTCTTGGGGGCCCCCCCCCCGGCCTTTATCCCCCCCCCACAGTATTTCCCCTCTTTCTCTTTCTTTCTTTTCTCTTTTCTGTTTTTTTTTTTTTTCTTCTTTCTTTCCAATGCAACAGGATGCTTTAATATGATGCCCAGTCAGGACTATTCCCCCCCCTGCTCCAGCCCGTGGCAACACGTTCTCTCTGGAAGTGGCGCGGAAGTGGGCGAAGTACAGCATAGCCCAGTCATGGTACATAAGCCGTCTAGGGTGATGTGATGAACGAACCTGTTGCAAATGTTATTCTTATTGACAGCTTTCACTTGTGTAATTTTGTTGTGTGATAATAAATAATAAAAACACATTTAAAAAAAAAAAAAAAGGTTTCACTAGGAGTGAACTGTAGCAGTGCGATCGCGCTCTTTGTTTTCCATTTAATGTGGCAAGAAAAGTCCGGATGGGCGTTTACAACTGCTGATAGCTCTAACTCAGAGAAATGCGAGACCCATTGCATTGCAAATGCTTGTGATTAGTTTGCAACCTATACTATAATATAGAAGTGAGTACAACTTTTAAATGCTCATGATATTCAAGCCAACTGGAACTATAAATTATATCATGAGGATGGGCTGTTGCAGAACCTCCATGTCGTCATAACAGATGATTTGTTAGATCGTGGAATATGATGGGGGCCTATGTAATCCAAAAGGAAGTACTGTGAAACTGATTCAGACCCATGGGAGTGGAAACAGTTGTATTCTTTTTGTCATTTGGAGTAAGCAGTATCTGCCAATAGTCCTTGGTGGGGTCTAAAGTGGTGAGATATTTAGATTTCCCTAGTTGTCCAATCATCTTGTCTATTCCAGCCTTAGTGTATGTGCCAAATTGTGATATTTGATTAACTTTTCACAACTCTATGAAAAACCTGATACTTCCATCTGTCTTTAGAACTGAGATCACCATTCAGTAAAGGATGGTTAAATGACCACCTTTTTTACCATTTTTCCAAATCTTCATGAACCACTTTATGGCGAGCTTTTGGGATTCTATAAGGATGCGATCTCACTACTGAAATGGTTAACTAAACTGCCATGTGGATTAATCCATAGCCTATGTGTGTGCCTATGTTATATTTATGTGCTTGCATTCTCTTACCTTTGATGTCCTTGTTTCCATACCTGGCACTATGAAGCGAGGATTCTCAATTATCCTATCTCTTTTCAAGGTCCTTCTTTGATTTTCTCTCTAGAAACTCAGTCACCTGGTCGTACCATAATCTAAAGTTCTTTTTCAGTCACATGTATGCTGCTTCAACTACCTAGGTGAACAAAATGTAAAAATATTGGGAGAATATGGGTAGGAGTTAGCATTAGACGCTTGGTGAGGCGAAGCTCTGTCTCGCTGGGTAGCAATATCATTTTATATTTGCTTATTTATGCCTAGCAGACATGTTTTACATGTTCAGTGGGCTCACTGAATGGTGCTATGTGCTGGGAACTACCGACTTTCAGCCTGTAGTGGGGAGAAAGCTGGGCTAAAGTCTTCAGTATGTCCGCATATGCCAAAGGTAAGGTAGAGATAGCTCCAGAGGAACTGGGGTAGAGCACAGCCTAGCACTTGCCCCGCTAATCAGGCTGGACAGTGTTAGCACAGCTAAATTAAAGGTGGAGCCTTTAAACACGCATATTTTCCTTTCCTTTGCTTCTTTATTTAGGTGCCCTAGAGCATGCATATTTGTTGTGTTGGTAGCATAAAACAGGCCTAGACAGAGTGACAAGTGTACGTGATTTCCACACAAAAAAGCGAGCGAGCTCTGGAGAATATTGCAAACAGGAATGCCAGGATCTTAGCACACACACTGTAAGGATGAACGTGCGAGTGAAAAAGGCTTATTGAACCAGCAGCCGTGGGTCCTTCGCTAGCCTCGCTTCGTTAACCGGTTGTCGGTAGAAAACAAAGAGGTCAGCATGCATAAGTACAAGATCATCCACTCCCCCACGAGATCAGTTATAACAAATGAACTGAAGTTCCTCCTTTCCCACTTTTCCGTCTCCCTCCATGCCTCCGCGGGATGAGCTACAGCATAAGGGTGGCAGGCCCCTTTATGTTTTCTTGTGGCCTTTCAAAAGGACTTCTGTCCATCCTATTTACCACCAATATGGAAAAGCATATGCAGATGTATCTTTGATCTACAATGCCTAAGTAGTTGAGAGTCTTAAAATAAAACAAGTACAGAGCAATTTCCAGGGTTTCTGAATTGAAATGAGGAAGCTAATTACCTAAGCATAAGTACTGGATCTGCGGAATGAAGCAGTCGCAAGGGAAACTCCAATTGCAAATAAGTCACTTGAGGAATAGGGATAAGGCTTGTGCCCTCATTTCTCCTCCTCTCCCTTATTAATACCCCTAAATCACAGAAACACCTCAAGAAGATGAAGGAAATAAGAAAGAGGATGTCTTGGAGGTTGTAAGATTCCCCACACTGGTGGAAGACGCCAGGGATGCACTTGTGGCCGTGCCCTGAATCAGGGCAGTGCCAGTGGCAAAACCGGCAAGAGAGGCATGAGGAAATAATGCACAAGTGGACATAGCAAATGTTGCGAAACAAGTGAAGACAGTGAATAAGACATGAGGCCGACTCCACCACCCTGCAGCCCTGCTCCAGACCTTGAGTCCATTCTGTCCCCACTAGGCACAGGGTAGACTGAGCCAGCAGCCCAACAGCTATTGGAGTCAGCCTGAGGGGCACTGTGGGGCATACAGCCCGAGAGTTAGAAAGGAAGAACTAAAATTATCAGCACTGTTCATCTACAAATGATATCTTTAATGAGGAACTGCCTTGAAATTCCCCCAATGCCCTTTTCTCTTTGAGAGACCGCCCCAGCCATGGTCCCCGGATGATATGAGCAGAGCTGTATTGGAAGCATCCATGAAGAACCAACAGCGGCAAATTCAATAGAGACGTGGGAGAGGGCACTTTTAGTTAGAATACTTTTTTTAAACTGGAGCAAAGGTGGATTTACAGAAACTGCAGCCATGAAGGGGGGGTTAATGATGACATGCCATGGAACCAATTGAATAGTCTGCAGTGATAGCAAGCTTGAAGGGATGGGACATGCATCTTGGTTTCCCTAACTCTCATCCAATTCCATTTATGTTATACTGCCCTAGGTACATTCAACTCCCTAGAATAATCTGTTCCACTTTAGTGGAATGAGGTGCCTCAATCAGTAGGAGGACACAAAGAATATATCTAAGATACAAATATCTCCCTTCTAATATCATGGGAACAACCCAAGGAGCAGAGATATTTTTGATCCAACCATACTCCCTGAAGGGCCGACAGTATAAGATACACTAATGTGTAGGTCTTGAGGGACTCAACAACATATGTTGTGGATGAACCTTATTATGTACGATTGCAGAGCACACACACCCCACACAGAAAGACAGTTCCGCAGACCACTGGCTTGTTCCTTAGGGGTTTCCGCAATAAAAACAATAATCTGCAACATGACAGCAAGGCAGTGGTCTCCAAACATTTTCATGCCGCACCCCCAGTTGAAAAATAAAAATCATTGGGCCCCCCTTCAGAATGTTTCACAATTATTTTATGAATTAGGCAATGTTTAAATATGTCTAGACCTATTTAAACATTGCAGTTAAGTACTGTTACCTTTTAAAAAATGCAATAACTGCTTTTGCTTTAAACGAAGGCCTGTTACCTGTATAATGCTTCTTTTGGCCAGAGTCTGGCGCCCCCCCTGGGACTGCATGAGGCCCCCCCCAGGGGGGCCAGCCCCCCAGTTTGAAGACCTCTGCTGTGAGGGGAGTATCATTGTATGTGGTCAATGCCCCCATAAATAAGTATGACACAGCGGTCTGTTCCCTAGCCTTGGTTTGTTTGAGAAATAGCAACTGTGGAAGGGGGGGTATGGAGGGGGTGGCCCTTTTCTAACACTCTTCCTTTACAACAGTAAGGGACATTTGTGATTTACAGCACACGACTAGTGGGAACCTCTGGGAGCCCTTGACATTTTGTACTACTGCACTCAAGATAGGGGTCGGGACATGAGATTCGGAGGGTGTAGGGTGGATAATTGACACACAATTTTGGTTTTGTTGGATGAGTGGACGCACATGAACAACCTTGAGAATTGGGCAAGTTGAGATGAGTGAGTCAAGAGTTTCAAAGACTGACACACGATATTGATAACATGACATATGATTTTTTTCTTTGAAGTGGTGTGTGATTACAGGGCGGCAGTCCCACCCGGTCTCAAATTTGGGCAAATGGTCAATGAAACTTGATAAGCACATGGATATTAAAAGTTGTCTAACCTTACACAGCCTGGAGCGAGCTGTTTCAGGTGATGGTGATCCAACCTGTGGGTGGATTTATGTGTGAAGATGAGGGAGATGCAAGATGATACAGACCAGCCTCTATCACAATTAGGTTATGAATTGGAGTACAATAAAAAAATACTATATATAGAGGGGGCTTCATTACTGGGCGGACCAGACTCCTATTTCATTGTAATTGGTGCATGAGCATATTTGCCACGCACTGTAGCGAAAGCTAGGTTTGTATTCTGTTCATATTTATGTGTTTGTTCTTTGTCACTCTTTGTTTCAGAGAATCTTAGAGTGTGTTCTGGTAAGGGACTATTTAGTCTAAACTACCCTGTTCTTTTTTTGATAGTTCATTAGCACAAAGCGAGAGGGGTTGTTTAGAACAGGACCTAATGTCCTGCGATAGGGCCATCTGACCCATGGGGGCAGTGTTGACTGGCCGAAACATGCTGACACAGAAGCATATTTGAGGGGTGAATGGGTAACGATTCCCCAGTATCACCACCACAGTTGTTTTTATTCCTATCCAGAGTTTCCAGGAATAAAATTACATGTGGAGACTTATGAGGTAGATTTAACTGTTTTGTGTTCTGCACAGCTGGTCCCTGTATGTTTGTGTTGTATTGCCACAATTCCCCTTCCCAATTGCTCCATCCCTGACGTTGGCATCACGGGCATCATGGGGATGTTGTACCAAAGCCCAATGATGAAGCATGCCATAATAAGTGGGTGAGGGCAATTTTTATACAAACCCAGCTTTGCCTTGTGTTTAGGTAGAAGTAGATTGTTGGTGTGTGATGTCTACCTTTGATCCTTGTCCTATTTAGTGGTTGTTGCAAGAGTTTTGGAAGGGCGGACAAGGACCCTGACCTCTCTTTCCTTTTGTAGTGTTGAATTAAGGCTGAGGATGACTCTGACAGCTGAGTTCTGTACCATCTGGAGTCTCATCAGGACTTGGGTGGTGATTCCTGTGTGGTACGAGTTGCGATAGTTGAGTTAGCAGGTGACTTGGGTGACAGTTTTTCTGGTGTTGACAGGAAGCCATTTGAAGATCTTTCGGATCATGTGAAGGATGAGGAAGCAAGCGGAGGAGACTGCATTGATCTGGTGTTTCATGGTGAGTTTGCAGTTCAGGGTGATGGCAAGGTTGTGGGTGTGATCTGTTAGTGTGGGTCTCAGCCTGGAAGGCCACCAGGTGTCATCCCACAGAGAGGTGTTGTTTCCAAAATCAGCACTTCCGTCAGCACTTCCGTCTTGTCTGTGTTGAGCATCAATTCAGTGACGCTCGTCAGGCAGTTGTGGAAGATGAACCTGGTGGTGGAGAGATCTTCTGGGAGCAAAAGGAGCTGGGGGATTTCTGTGTAGAAAATTATGTTGAGGCCATGGGTTTTGACGTTATTGGCCAGGGGCGTCATCTAGGTGTAGATGATGCTCTTGGGTTCCGACATGAAGGGTGGTAGACGGATTCTCTGGGTTCATCCTGTGAGGAAGGATGTGATTTATTTGAGAGCATCTCCCTGGATCCCGATGTGGTGGAGTCTCTTGATCAGGGTGAGGAGGGATACAGTGTTGAATGCTGCTGATGCAGAAAATGAGCTAGACTTTGGCCCTTATTATGAACATGGTGGGAAAGACCGCTCTGCCAGCGATGGCGGTAACTACCGCCAACAGTCAGGCAGTCTGGGCCGCCAAATAATGAACCACCTGAAAAAACAGGCAGCCTGAAAACCACTCTCAGCCAGCAGAGGAGTGCCGACAACGATGGCTGGGGCCGCCTACAGGCCGACGGAAAGGCCCTAGCCACCCATCAAATAATGAAGCACTAGACTGCCGTCAGTTCCGGGGTGGGAACCACCGCCACGCAAAGCCAGGTGGAAACTAACCAAATATAAGGAAACGCTCACCGGATGCTCACAGAACACACCGAAGCAGACATGGAGAGAGAGTTGCAAATCATGCCAGTCCTGCTCCTTGCTATATATCTCCATGACCAAGACCGCCGACGAAGACGACGATGGTAAGTACCGCAACCTACTAAACAAGGGAAGAAAGGGCACAGTTACATACCCATCCACTCCACCCACACCGCAAAGCATCCACAACCCCTCACAACAGCACAAGCCATACACCCCAGAGCAAGAGGTACTTACCCGACACAAGGCCAAGACAACCTGCCCAAAGTACACACATGTGCACAGCACCCCCCCATAAAGAAACAATGCACCACGTATCCAGAGTGTGCCAAAACCAACACTGGCTACTCAAACATTTTATTAAGCTCTAGGAGTATCAGAAGTCCAACAGAAGGCCAATGGCTAGTCCATATTTCAAAGTCTGATGGGCTCAAATGGCTCCAACCTGACTCCCACAAGTGCAAATGGTACTCCACCTTAAAGGTGGTGGTGGAGGTGGGTACTTACGACTGGGTGGGGGGGATTGGTTTTACGTTTTGGGAGGATGGAGGGGGCTTGGGTGTGGTCCTTGAAGCTGGTGGAGCGGCCTTGGACTGGGGTGCAGCAGATGTACCTGGGCCAGCACGGGGTCTCTTACTCACAGGGGAGGTAGCACGGAAATGGGAAGGGCAGACAGGGATGGGCTGTGACATGGGAGGAGAGGACAGGGCAAGGAGGTGGGCACGTTTAGGGATGAGACAGGCGGGCCAGTGGGTTCAAATAGGTCAACATGGAATAGGAAACATTTTTTAGGGGCAATCGGGGCGGACCTGGAGGAAGGCGTGGGAGTGGAGGTAGAGGGAGTGGTTGTGACAGGTGTAGGTGTGCCTGACGTGGGTGCAGGTGACTGTACAGTATGCTGAGGTGTGGTGGATGTGTGTTGGGTGGGTATCTTGGAATGTTTGAGTGTCTTGGGAGGAGGGAAGGTGGACACAGTGGGACAAGACAGGCTGCCAGTGTAAATGTATGTTGTCTGTGTGTTTGCAAGTTTGGTGAGTGTGCTGCATGTGTCAACCAAAGTTGTTGTGGTGAGTGCAGGTGTGGTGTATGGGGTGCATGAATGGATGTCTCATTTTGTGGTGACTGCCAGACTGGGGTCAGCAACAGTGAATGAGGGTGCAGTACCTGTGAGTGTGCATGTAGAGGTGACAGACAAGGAGGTGGAAGAGGTGGACACACTGGGGGAAGTGGATGTTGGTATGTGTGCCTTTGTATGTTGGCTGTGTGTATGCCTGTGGTGGGAAGTGTGGTGCTTGTGTTTTTCAGTGTGCTTCTTGTGTGTTGAGGTGTGTGCATGGCCGTAAGAATGTGTACTTGGGATGGGTGAAGGGATTAGGGTGCTGGAAGGGGTAGAGGTGGTTGGAGGGGGGACGGAATGACCAGGGACACCGGCGGCTGTCAAGGAGGAGGCCAGAGCCTGAAAAGATCTCTATAGGCCAGACACAGCACTGTAAATGCCATCCAGGTAGGCATTTGTCTGCTGCACCTCTGATGCTAGGCCCTAGATGGCATTGACAATGGTTGTCTGCCCTACAGAGATGGTCCTCAGGAGGTCAAAAGCCTCCTCCATGAGGGCAGCAGGGCTGACTGGGGCAGGGGATGAGGTGCCTGGGGCAAAGGAGACACCCAGCCTTCTGGGTGAGTGGGCACGGGCAACTCGGTGGGAAGCAAAAGGGAGGGTGGTGATGGTATGGGGGTGGCTGAAGATGACACAGAATGTGCGCGCCCACTAGGGTCCGCCACTGCCAGGGAGCTCCCATCGGAGGAGATATCAGAGTCACTACCACCAGTGGTAGTTGCCTCCCCTGTGGAACTCCCCTCGCCCTCCAACCCACTGGTCCCCTTGGCATCGCTCGACTCTGCCTCCGTGCAACCGTGGGCCGCTGCATCCCCACTCGCCAGTGCCACAGCTCCCTCGCCAGATGATGCTGATGTACACAGACAACACAAGAGAACAGGGATGGGGAGATAAAACAGGAGAGACACTTGTAAATAGCTGAATGGAGGGACATAACTGGCTCACACATACACCCACCCTGCAAATATTCCACCATGCAGCACCTACCGCTATACACATGGCTATGCCCCTGACTAGTGGCCACAACCCTGCTCTACAGCCATTTCCTACAGCACAGAGGGACCTGAAGTATTGCAGACCTGTCCCTTACTTCCCATGGGGGCCATTATGTAAAATGACATCAGTCAGTGTCCCTGCCAATAGACAGCATACATACTACAGCACACTCACACATCCATCAAGGAAGCATACAATGATTTCTGTACTCACCCCCTTGTGTCTGCTGTGCAGCCTTCAAGCGCCCATCCAGGTACGCCACTGCCAGAATACAGCGCATCAGGGGGGTCAGTGCCCGACGGGCACCCCTTCCTTGTTGGGAGGACTTTCCCAGCTGGGCCTCGCAGGTCTTCCTCACCCAGCGCCACAGGTCCTCCCATGGCTTCCTGCAGTGGGTGCTCTGCCGATTGTAGACCCTCAGGGTCCGCACCTACCTGGCAATGGCATGCCAGAGTCCCCTCTTCTGATGGGCGCTGACCTATATGGGACACACAGAAAAAGTAACACAGAGGTCAGACAATGCCCATTAGATACAGCTGGCTACACGTCCCCTATGGGACGGACACTCACAACAGCAGAACAGGACCTCACACACGTAGCATGTCATGAATCCCACAACTGTACAGTGTCAAACGTGCACACATGTTTACAGCTATCTACCACCATTACACACATCCATGCCCCCGATCCACCTACTCACCTGTACCTCAGGTCGACCACAGAGCTGGGCGTACAGGGGAAGGACCCCATCCACAAACTTGTCCAGTTCCTCGCTGGTGAAGGCCGGGGCCCTTTCCCCTGCCCCTCAAGCCATTTCCAGGACCAGAGACAGGACACAGCAGCACACTCAGTGGAGTACCTGCATGCACGTAATCCGGGAGTCAAGTGAAGTTGGGGTGATGAGATGGTGTACGCTCCGCGGCGGTGTGCACCATCACTGCCGGCGGCGATCATGACACGCTAATATTCCCCATTGACAACCATGTTAACTAATGAATGGTTGCATGGCAGTGAACACCGCCCTACGCTATTACAACAACCGCTAGCAGTATGAGGTCACTTCCACTACAACATTTTTAGATTACAGGGGGCAGACATTTTGGCCATTACTACACAGTCATTAATTTCTCATTTGCCCCATGCAGGCCCTATTGTCCCCAGCCCCCATAGGCATGAACAAATATACATTTACTCACCACAACTGTCCTGATGTATCATTGAGGACATGTCACTCCAGTGTAACATCCTACTATGCATATGTGCCATTGACTTGTATGCCAGCAGTGCGGAATATTTAACATGTTGGGCAGATGTGGGTGTGTTCCTCACATGTGTTCTCAACTCCTCCTAGGTACAGACCCATGTGGCGAGGGAGAGCCCCGTCGGTGTACAGACCACTTGTTGATTTGGGGACCATGGTGGAGCATCATATCATTATCAGTTACAGACTCAACCGTGCTACCATTCATGAACTTTGTGCATTACTGAATTCAGCACTGAGACTGGCTAATCGGAATCAGTATGCCATCCCTACTGAAGTGCAAATGCTCTCTGCACTCCATTTCCTGGCCACGGGTTCATTTCAAGTGACAGTGGGCATGGGTGCAGGTTTTTCACAGTCAATGTTTTGCATTATACTCTCCAGATTCCTGAATGCATTTGTACAACACCTGAAGTCATATGTGAGGTTTTCCCAAAGTGCAGACCTCCCTGCCATCAAGTCAGACTTCTATGCCTTTGCCAACATTCCCCTTGTGATAGGTGCCATCAATGGAACCCATATAGCTCTCATTCCCCCAAGAGTAAGTGAACAGGTGTACAGAAACAGGAAGAACTTTCACTCTATGAACATTCAATTAGTGTGTACTGCAGACCAGTACACCTCCCATGTGAATGCCATGTTCCCTGGATCAGTCCATGATTCCTTTGTGCTGAGGAACAGTAGTGTGCCACACATGATGGAACAACTACAAGGGGACAGAGGATGGATCATAGGTAAGTGTGTCTGACACTTTTTGGAACGTAGCAGACAGCCAGGCTGTCTGCAACTGAGGGTTGTCAGTGACAGTCCTGATTTGCCCCCTTTTGCAGGTGATTCTGGCTGCCCCAACATGCATTGGCTCCTGACACCAGTGAGGAATCCTAGGACAGATGCAGAGAGGAATTACAATGAGGCCCATGGACATACTAGGGGGGTGATAGAGCGCACAATAGGTCTCCTGAAGGCTAGATTCCGTTGCCTCCATATCTTTGGGGGATCCCTGGCCTATGAGCCTGAAAAGGTGTGTAGAATAGTGGTGGCCTGCTGCATGCTGCACAGCGTGGCTGTGAGGAAATCTATTCCCCTCTTGGAGGAGAAGGGGGCTGTATATCCATACTGGCTTCCTCAGAGAGGGGATGAGAGTGATGTTGATGATGAGTAGGGGGAAGATGTACACTCTAGGAACCAACTGATCCAACTTTACTTCCAGTAGTTAAGTGATACTATTTGATGCTGTTGCTGTCTGTACAGCATACTGTTGGTATGCTTTATCCTCAATGGGGGTGTTGGGTCTATAGATATTGTCACTGTGACAAGGTTTGCATGGGAAATGTGACATTATGGACAACTTGTTTGACATTTCTGTTGGCACAACCCCATGTTATGCGTGAGGTGCCATTCCTGCAATTAAGAAATGAATAAGTGATTTCAGTGACAATTGCATGCACACCTCCATTTGATTCAACATAATGACAGGGGACATTTACATTGGTGAACAGGTTTTTTATTTGGTGTCAGGGATGCCATGGTGCTCTTTACAGTGATGGGAGTTGGCTACTGGTGGATGTCCATATTGGCTACATGGTCTCAGCGATTGTTGCCAGTGGTAATATGTCCATCTGTTATTTACAGTTTTTGGGGTTGTTATTGCACGGTGTGGACGGTGGTTCAGTGGCACACTTGGATGACAGTTCTTGTCAGAGTCACTTCTTAGAGGGGGCCTTGGTCTTGGCAGGTGTTCCAGTGCCTTATCTGGGCCTGAGGGACCGTTTGGGTGTCTGGTGTTGGCCTGTACGGGTTGAGGTGCAGGTCTCCTATGTGTACTCAGATGGTGGCACAAGTCCAGTTGCTGCTGCTGCTGTTGTTGGCTGGGCTGTATTTTGGCCTGTAGTAGGGGCTTCCTGATCTGTGGGGGTCTCAGGCTGGGTTGGGACAAGGTGCAGCAGCGCACCTGCTATGGTGGCCAGGGTGGTATTGTGCAGTTTCCACTGCTCCATGGTCTCTTCGTGTTGGGCTCTCTACATCCTTTAACTCTGCTCCAGGGTGGCCACAATCTGGGCCAATCTGTCCTCGGTATGGTGGTATGCCCCCAGGACCTTGGAGATCAAGTCTTGGGCTGCAGCATCCATCCTGTGGCCTCCCCACTGGGCCACTGATGCCCTCCTACTGGGCCTAGCCCCCTGTGCCTGTGTCCCCTGCACAGATCAGGCGGTACCACATGTACTGGGGCCATCGTCTTCCTGCCTGTTGGTAGGTGGGTGACTGTGGCCTCTGTCCTTGTGTTCCACCAGTCTGTGGCCTGGATACACAGGTGGGGGTCCGGTTGCCCTGGCCTGATGTTGGTGGGTGTGTGGTAGGGGTGTCAGTGGTGGCCTGGGTGGGGCTGCTGGATGGTGACAGTCCAGGACTGTGTGAGGGGCCAGGGTATTCCTCACTGTCCAGGATTCCCTCTCCAGTGTCCTGGGTGGTGCCTCTGTCTCCGTGTGGGGCACTGTCACTCCTTGTCCTGTCCGTCAGGGTGGCATGGGTGGTGGTGCCTGTTGTGGGGAATGGACATGTCTGTTACAATTGCATAATCAGATGGGGTGCACAGGGCTGGGCTGTTTTGTGCAGGTTTTCCGCTTTTGGGCCATGCAGGGTGCCTTTGTGAGGTTGCCATAGCGTTTTGCTTAGGATGCAAAGGTGCATTGTGGGTGGTGTAGTGCCTTTGTGATTCCTTGCAGGGGTAGGTGGCTGTGCACAGGGGGAGGTATGTGGTACTGTTGGTGGCATTGTGGGCATGCAGGGTGACTGGATGTTGTGAATGTGGCCTGGGTGGGGTAGTGGTCCTGGTGGATGTTGGAGGGGTGGGGTGGCGCAAGCATTACAGGTGTGATGGATATGGGGTAATTGTAGATGACTTACCCAAGTCCATTCCTCCAGTGAGTTCAGTAAGGCCCTCAGGGTGCAGGATGGCCAGTACCTTTTCATCTCAGTCAGTGTAGTTGGGTGGTGTTGGTGGAGGTCCTTCCCCAGTGTTCTGGACTGCAATGTTGTGCTGGGATGCCATGGACTTCATCTTGCCACGCAGGTCGTTCCATCTCTTGCGGATGTCGTCCCTTGTGCATTGGATGGTGTCTCACTGCATTGATCTTGTTCACAATGGTCTGCCATAACTCCATCTTCCTGGCGATGGGTGTGTGCTGGCCCTGTCCCCGAATAATTGTGGCGCGACCTTCAGTATCTCGTCCACCAGGATCCTTAGCTCCCTTTCTGTGAAGTGTGGGTGTTTGGGGGGGTGCTCTGGTGTGTGTTGTGAGTGGTGTGTTGTGTGGATCTGGGTGAAGCTGCTGCTGTGTGGTTGGGTGTGTGATTCGTGTGTTGTGGCGCTCTGTGTCTGCTTGTGGAGCTCTCAATCTCAGTTGTCCTATTGGCGATGCAAAGGATTGTGGGGTATGTCTGTGAGAGGCATATTTATACTCTGTTTGCGCCGAATGTGCGTAAAAATTTTTTATGCACATTCGGCCCAAACCGTGCACCATATTTAAACTTTGACGCCCGAGGCCACGAATGCCAAAATCCTGCTGTGTGCATCAGTTTCTGGATGTGGGAAACCGCCTTGCGTTAATGACATGTAAGGTAGGCGTTCCAGTCCAAAAAATGACTTAAACACCTGTGCACCTTATTTATGCTACCGTGCAAAAATGACGCACGGCTGTGAGGCGGAGTCGGAAAATGACGCACAACCCGATTTGCGTAAAAAAATAACACCTGGGTCAGGGCAGGCATTAAAATGGGGCAAACACACCTGTATTTAATGAAACCACACAGAAGCAACAGCAGAGCTCCAAAAGGAAGACGTGGAGGTGCTTTTCATCCAGCATGCACACAGACGCAGAGCACAGGTACAACAACAGCAGCTTCTTCAACACCAGCAGGGACCCCAAAGGCAACGCAGAAGGCAGGAGAGGATATTCCGCACCAGAACAACCCTTATGCGACTCCGCCAACAAGACATCATTCAGAGGTACAGGCTGAACTGGCAAGCCATTCAGCAGCTGCTGCGCAACATTGAGCCACAGTTGGCACCCAGCTTGCAGACACCCTGCACCATTCCACCCGAAACCAAGCTGCTAGCTGTACTACAAATGTTGGCAAGTGGCTCCTTTCAAACCACTGGCGCCCTGCTTGCTGGGATCTCACAGCCATCATTCTCCGCCTTCCTCCCCAAGGTACTGGATGCCATCATCTCACTCACACCCCGCCACATCTGCTTCCCCAACACACAGCAGAAGCAGCAGGAGACAAAACAGGGTTTTTACCTAATTAATGGCTTCCCACATGTCCTTGGTGCCATTCACTGCACACATGTACGCATTGTGCCACCTGCTGCAACCAAACATCTATACCGCAACAGGAAGCACACACACTCCATCAGTGTGCAGGCCATTGTCGATCATCAAGGATTGATCACCAACATTGTGGCAAAGTATCCTGGGAGTGTGCATGATTCATTCATCTTTCGTCACTGCACCATCAATCAACACTTCCAGGATGGACGATATGGAAATGGACTACTAGTTGGTAAGTACAGAAACTTACTTATATACACACTGCACAGCAACCCTCTAGGACACACAACACATACACCACAACATTGACATGTGGACAGGAACACACTGAGGTTGTGACACTGCTAGTCATGTTTGATATCTTCACCCAATGGAAGACACACCTAGGGACAAATGACAGTTCAAAATAACAACTGATGCCACTCCACAGACACAAGGGAACAATTAAAAAACAACACAATGACAAACACATGGCCCCAACTGGCAGTACATCTGGGAAGATTAAACTTTCAATAACACATCAATAACACTCAATCCAACACCCTTCAAATCAATGCGTACTGTGTAAGGGGTGTGTAATGTTTTTAGCTGCAGGTCAAACACCATGACACACATAGCATGATGAGGAGTACAATGAAGGTCACGTGCAATCATTGAGGCCGTTCCAATATCTCACATCACTCCTGCTCTTACATTGCCCACTACCAAGAAGCAAGTGGACTGTGCGAAGAACACATCTTGATGGGACAATATTGAAAGTGCACATTCCTACACATACGCATTGCGACAAATTAACACACACACAACAGATGTACTGCCATACGGACCTTCTGAAACTCTAAATGACAACCTCACAACCAAGTTAGCCATCGGAACCTGCACATGTTCAGCAGTATAGGAACACGTAACAACCTGAGTCGACTTGGCAAGGGCAGAGAAATAGGTCTGCAGTGAACTTGTCACACATGTGAAACTAGTGTATAGTCAATGGTTAACACGTCAGTGCTCACAACGTACGGAGATGTTTTGCACAAAGTCACCTTGTCAAATCAAAGGGTTTCACTGATGCTTATATTAATCTATTGCATATGTCAAATTGTATGGGAAGTCCAGGGTACATAGATGCAACTGTGTTACCACCACTGTGGAATTGATTCTGTCTATGCAACTATCATCTCACCCCCAGTTAAGACACAGGGACACCTGTATCACAAGTCACAATGCAATGGAGTACACACTCTACTGCAACTTTCCAAAAATACTGCTGACATCCAGTCAACAGCCAAACACCTGTTTAGATAAGGAAACAACCCAATGCTGATGTTACATCCTTGAAGCCTAGCAATCGACACAATAACACAAACACCAATGAGTCACAGACAACACAAGAGACCTACTGCCATGCAAGGTGATATTTATGGGACAAGCTGCATCAACATCTTCTTACTCATTTTCTCTTTCAGCTGATCAGGGGTATGGGATCCAGCCATGGATTATGACACCATTTGGCAACCCAAGCACTGCATCAGAGCGTGCCTTTAATGAGGCACATAGGAGGACACGCACCATAGTCGTGAGGACCTTTGGCATCCTGAAGACAAGATTCAGGTGCCTCGACATCACCGGAGGCAGCCTCCTATACTCAATAGAAATGGTGTGTAAGATGATTTTGAACTGTGCCATCCTGCACAACATATGTGTAAGAAGGAACATTCCCCTATATGAACCTGACCCACAAATGCCTGAAGAGGAGGAAGAGGAGGATGCTGGCCATCAACATAAGTGGGATCATCCAAACACAGCAGCAGGATTGCGTCGGAGACAACAGATTGGACAAAATTTCTTTTGACCCTACTCACCCATCACCACTGTCTAACCATATGTAAATAAACACCTATACTAATCACCATATCATGGTCTGGAAAATCATTTTTGCATAACATTATCTCTAACTATCAGCTTCAGAGTGTAGCCTCATGGAGCATTGCTGAAATACCGATTAGGACATCGAACATTGCTAAACTAGTTAGATGCGTATTAATGTACAGCCACATTCACTCACACTGTAAATGACATATATCCTGTACATGTCACATTTGAAGGGCGATAGCAGAGGACCACACCTATTTTACACATACATGTTGGCAACAAGGTTCATTTCAGCATATGGCACACAACTAAGACACCATCAGTCAATAATGGAAAAACATTCATCATACATGAGACAGTGGATGTACTATTGTATTAGTAACAGGAATGTATGACCAGACCTTTGACAGCAGTAACTGTTACGTCACCTATCTTTGCAAGGACAATGTGTGACTAGATTTCCATATAGGCAGCAAAGTCATAGCACAAGTGCCCCAGGTATGACAAGCATTGCTCACATGACAAACCCTGCACATGTCAGCCCATTGTCCTAAGTCCTGACACACCCATGTTCCCGGTCTCACCCCACCCGTCTTCAGAGGTCCCTGAAATGGTAATATGTGTACCCAGATAACACCTCCTCTACACACTCCCAGACTCACATCTAAATCCAGTGTGCTTCACCCTTTAGTATGGTATGCCATAGTCATTGTACTTCTGTCTGCATGGACATCACGTTAAATAATGCACTGGCTTGTAGTTTCTAAGACCTGTTATCACTTGTACAGTGATTCCCATGTGAAAGGTACTGTTGGCCGTTTGAACTTGAATCTCACATTCAGGACTTGTGAGAGACTGATGCTGCACACACCTGTGAGCACGTCCATGGAGACCAGCCATTTAAACATGCACTGCCCTTGCTGATGCTTGGAACAGCATAGAAGCTGCCACTTTATCTATAACACTGTTATGCCTTGCTGTTTAACTCAGCTGTGTAACACATCCCTTGGGTTAATGTCTTACCTTCCAAAACACAGGACAAACACAGTTTTCCATTTCAACTGTGTTGTTCCTCCTTTGACCAGTCTCAGTCTGACCACTGTGTATTTACCTTGTGAACTGTCTGGATCCTGATTGACCCTGCATCCTGTTAGCCTAACTGGCTCCTGTCTTTGCGTTACCCTAAAGGTTCCTTGTGGCAACATTTGTATCATAGTTGCTTTCCCAAACCTCATATTCCTCCTGGGGTGTTGTGTCAGGTGGGTCTACAGTGCATACTCAAATAAATTGTATAGCATAATCAGTTTATTTATAGTACCATGGGTGGGAACTTGTCTCCAAATACCCGAATCATGGACTATCCCTTGTCTGGGTCTCATGTATGCATGAGTGACAAATTGTGACAGTGTACCATGGCTGTATGCAGGGATTGGGTATGGTGCCTCCAGCAGAACCAACAACGTCAGATAATGTGCATGAAATGTCTACACATGTTAGGACCCTGACAGTCCACACGCTGATTCACATTGCTCCCAACATATTGATGGGGCGTGTGTGGTGAATGGCTGTGAGATTAATCAGCACAGAGGCAATGATGTTCCCAGATGCAGTGGGAATGTTAGAGGCCAACCTGTGTACAAATGTTGTGATGACACCTGCTGGTACAATAATCATGAGATATTCACTGTATCAGCACACCAAAGTTGCCCTGTTGACAGTCTCATAACATGTCTGCAGTGACAGGGTTGGACCATCCCCATGTGTGTTCTCAAATCCTCATTGGCTTTACTTCTATAGATCTGCGAAGGATACTTTGTAGATACAGGAAATGGCACCACAGACTCATGACTAGACCTGCACGTAACAGTGACAACACAGATCCCAATAATTATACAGGCGAAACATTGGCCCACACACATGAACCAGACACCTCTGTGCATTTGACCACTGGAAATATGTGAACACGTGCTGCTTGGTCTGCTGGTCCTCCACTGCCACAGGAGAGACATGGCTCAGTTATATGACCTCAACTGTGGCGTAACAATACAAATGTGGTTTATCTTTGGTTCTCCGTGTCACAAACACAGTACCCACATAGTATGTACCCGTGCCTGACTCATGGTGGCTCAACAAACAAGTGCCTGGGAAGTAGTATCCAACATTCCATGACATGTGATGGCCAAGTTTTGGACCATTGACATGAACAACCGTCTGCTGTCTATCCAGTGCATGCTTTGTCATTTGTGGTGTTTATGTTACAAAAAAACTAGAAAGTGAACACAGGAGTTGTTGCTACATGTATGACTAACACATGTCCTCTCTCATTTCCACACTGACTTGCATCTGAGGGTTGGACATAATGACTCCACATGCATACAGGCATATTTGCTACAATGCATCTTGTGATGGTCACACAGTGGGTCAACAACAATAGCAGTAGCCAAATCACACACATTGACCAATAGGCAATGACTTATTGTACTTATGTGGGTCGCCTTGCTATCCTCTCTTGACGCCAAACATACCACATTTGGGTAATACATATTTGTAGGCCACACGTTTGAGCATCTATTGCGTCAGTGAAGAGTGAAAATCCTGTACGCCAAGTAGCAGATCATGGTCTGCAGTAGTATGATCTGTCACATGTGCCCATACACCGTAATGCCCAAAGTGGGTGCAATCAGCCTATCTCTGTATTGTCACAACTGTCATGTACCATTAAAATGGAAAACTGACCCAAACCCAGTTTATGTCAGAAATTTTGACGCATATGCGTCAAAAAATGACGCACATGCGTCTAACAATGACTTAGAAATATGATGCACAGTGCCCTGAAACATCCATTGGCCCTGAGCAGTATTTCCCACACTGTACCCCTGGAAATTGGTTAAGTTGGAATTTTTTTTTAACCATATGGATGCGGGGTTAATTCTACTCATGTGCGTACAAAAGAAATGATGCGCATACTGTAAGCGTCATAATATTTTGACGCATGACAATAAAAATGATGCACGGCTTGTGAGGCAGGAAGTGATGTAATAGGATATCCTGTTTACAGAATTGGTACAGTGGGTGTACTTCCACTTTGCAGTCTGTGATATTTCCTGACTGTGTGGCTGTGTCTAGAATTTTCTCCCTGTACATTTTGTGATTTTGCCTCCAGTGTGGTCTTTAAATTGTCTTTTTGTGTTTCATAACTGTCTGTGGTATCCTGTCTGAGT
This sequence comes from Pleurodeles waltl, assembly GCF_031143425.1. Taxonomy (NCBI): domain Eukaryota; kingdom Metazoa; phylum Chordata; class Amphibia; order Caudata; family Salamandridae; genus Pleurodeles; species Pleurodeles waltl. Next base: position 363,970,846 of record NC_090440.1, on the reverse strand, counting down.
GTTTTTGTGGTCATTTGTATTGTCAACATTTGTCTATGTTGTGTTGGGAGTCTGTTGTGGGTAGTGGTAGTTTGGGTATAGTTTGGCTGTGTTTATTGTTTTTTTGGATTTTTCCTGTCCTACTTTCTCTCTATTCTCCTTTTTTCCCATTTATCCCATCTTTATTTTTCTGATATAATGTTGGGTAGGCCTCGTCTTGGCAGGATGGGAGAGGAGGAGCTGGGTGGGTTCATTTGGCTGGTGTGCCATTTCCTACCCCTTATGATTGAGGCAGGTGGTCCTGTGATCCAAGGTCATCACACATAGGCATGGAGGCTCCGGTGGGCAAAGATGTTGCACCATCTGCAGAGGATATACAACACACCATGAAATGACCACCAGCTGAAGCACCGCTGGGCTGACCTTGTATCCAGGGAGCAAGATCTGCTGGACCATCTAGGCATTGTGATTGGTGGCCCTGTTGGTGAGTACAAGTCAGGATAATGTGCAAGTTTAAAAGCTCTGTAGTGACAGTAGCAGATTTTTTCATAATCTGCCGGCAATGTTTTTGAACATGTGGAATGCTAGTGAAACATACAGGGCCATATTTCTACTTTGTTAGCACCGCAATTGCGAGCTGTTTTGAAGCAAGAGCGGCACAAACTTACAAAATACAATTGTATGTAGTACGTTTGCGTCGCATTTGTGTCAAACAGCAACACAAATGTGGTGCAAAATATGTTTAGATAGTTGCCTGTGAAATGTAGAAATTTCCGACACATTACAGTAATTTGTTGACGCAACAGCTACACTAACTTTATAAACACAACAGTAGCCAGACAATTAGTGCAGCCTTCACGTCAATTAATTATGGCAATTGTGGTCGGGGAGTGTCAGGAAAAATGTCATGGAAATCTCAAAGATTTTCAGAAATATTGTGTCCCTCCATTTTTTTGGGATAGATGTCTGAACTGGATTTGGACACATATGTAACAAGTTATAGCTGCGCTTAGCTAACATCTTAGACTGATATTTGGAGTTTGTAGTGCCACATTTCAATTATGGATGGCTGGCAAAAGGTATGCACATGGGTTCATATCTCTATGGTTGGTGCAACTCACCATAGCTGTGGCACATCAATTGAAGAAAATGATACAAATTGAGGGGTAAAAACTGTCCCTGGCCCTCTGTACATTGTACCTGTGTGTCTAAAATTGGTCTTAGTTACAAGGTCTGGGTGACTGGTATTGCAGCCTCACGGAAAGTGGCTTTGGATGTCTCTCATGTATACACACAATGAGAGGAATACACTCCATGATTTTGTCTGCTCACTAATGAAGGAGCATGTTTGCCACGACATGTGAGGTGTAGAAATTTCCGACACATTACCGTCATTTGTTGACGCAACAGCTACACTAACTTTAGAAACACAACAGTAGCCAGACAATTAGTGCAGCCTTCACGTCAATTGATGATGGAAATGTGCCGCAAACATATGTTTCATGTGTGGTCGGTGAGTGTCAGGAAAAATGTCATGGAAATCTCGAAGATTTTCAGAAATATTGTGTCCCTCCATTTGTTTTGGATACATGTCTGAACTGGATTTGGACATATACGTAACAAGTTATAGCTGTGCTCAGCTAACATCTTAGACAGATATTTGGAGTTTGTAGTGCCACATTTCAATTAGGGATGGCTGGCAAAAGGTATGCACATGGGTTCATATCTCTTTGGTTGGTGCAACTCACCATTGCTGTGGCACATCAATTGAAGAAAATGATACAAATTGAAGGGTAACAACTGTCCCTGGCCCTCTGTACATTGTACCTCTGTGTCTAAAATTGGTCTTAGTTACAAGGTCTGGGTGACTGGTATTGCAGTCCTCACGGAAAGTGGCTTTGGATGTCTCTCATGTATACACACGATGAGAGGAATACACTCCATGATTTTGTCTGCTCACTAATGAAGGAGCATGTTTGCCACGACATGATAGTTAGGGCCACTGCATGTGTGCAGATATGTATGTATCACTCACTGGAGTCCCCAGATCTGTACATGTTTGCAGTGGTATGTAGGATGCAGTATCATCATGCCTGAGAGGCTTTACTTTCTGAGTTCACATTACACATAGTATTTGTATTTTGAATTGTTTTACAGTGCACAGACATTGAGCCCATTTCTCCCTTCCATGCCTTACAGGTGGACCGGTACCCTACACTATTAGAGAGGTGGCTCGATTTGCAGACCCAGACATCTCCAGTAAGTGTTGCTATTTATGTTCTGTGTTGTGTTAGCTGATGATGTGTGATTGACTCATGTGTGTTGGACACATAGCAAGGTGTGATGCGCTGGTCAATCATTTGTTTTGTTCCATGAGTGGAATATCATTCTATCACCATGTTTGAGTTGGCCGATCCTTCTCATATTGTCATAATTTGGGATTCTAGGTCAGCCCTGTAGGTACAGCAATATGAATGGGGATGAGTCATGTGGATAAAACTTGAATCAAAAAAAGTGGCAGTGGACCATATTAGTGAATTAGTCAGCCAGTCAGACCCTGATTCTACCAGAATAGGGATGCCAAAGTGTTAGCTACAGACTTCAGCTTCCTTATTCACTAATGGACATGTTTGACTGTATGTTAAACTTCCTAGCAGCATGTAGCTCCACATGTAGTGCTACGAGTATGAGGCACTTGAGTACAATGGCCTAGGTGTGCATGCAGATCATGGCCAGAGGTGTGCTTGCATCTATCTGTTTGTTGTAAGTCATGGCTTACTGGTAGTAACTGATGTGGACAAAGGTATGCATTTCCAAAGATAAGTGTTGATGGGATTGTCCAAGGTTTGGGTATCCTATTTGGAGTTCCTCCTTACCTGTGGTGTGCTGGCCAAACCCATGTACAGCTTTCCAAAGCTTCCTGGGTGTCCTTGTTGTTAGAAATTATTAGTTGATTGTCCACCTCCCCCTCAGACACAGGCATAAGGTTGGGAATAGTGTACCTAGGACTGAAGATCCAAGTTTGGTACACAGACATGTAAATCAGTAAATCACTTGTCCAAACCTAGGGTACCCGCTCATGATTAGCACAAGCTTTCTATACTGGCAAGTCCATTTACAACTCACAGATCTTGAGGCCCTAGATTGCCATCCAGTACATAGACATTTGTTGGCCTGGCAGTGGTGGAGGATCTGCAGCATGATTTTTACCTGACAACTGGCAGAACTATGATGCCAAAATCATTCCAGTTGTTACCCATCTTGTAGGGTTTGGATGTGCTATTTGATAATAGGACATTTGTAGGCTGGCTTGCCATGTACTTCCTCAGGGACTGTCAGTGATCTGTATGATGATATGGGCTGTTACAGATACATTAGATGTAATGTCTGATTTACTTCTTGAGCCATTTCACACAATGCAGTACCTAATGTTTGTTTTTCTATTTGTCCTAACAGCTGCAAATATGACTCCCATCCAGATTCAGGAGTTTCAACGCTGGGCAATGCGATATTTGAAGGCAGAATTTTCTGGCTTAGACATCCCGTGAGGAAGCGTTATTCTGTCCAACACAGCATTATACTGTATAGTTTCTATTTCCCTCAGAATTAACCCTCAGGAAGGGAAGATGATGGTACAATCGAGGCCACTATGCATAGTTATCAGCCCACATTATTTCAGGGCAATTGTATTGACAATCTATAATCATTGACAGGAGGCAAACATCAATGATCTACCGCACGGTTAATGTGTCACATTACACAGAGACAAAGTGGTTGTGTAAGTGCTATTTATTTTAAAAGTGCTGTAGTGCTATATGTACATTGTCCATGATTGTGAGTCCATTATTGTGACATCTTCCATTGTGATCAGACACATGTGTAAAAGGATGTCATTGGACATGCTGGGGTGAAGTGTCAGACAGTGCAGATGGACAGGATTTGCCAGTGAGTTAGTGAGAGACAATCACAGGGCAGGGTGACAAGATAAACAGTGGGTTGCAGAACAGTGATTGAGTACAGTTGTTGCAAGACTGGCATGTTACAAAGTACAGGACCTTGGTAATATGTGGCCATGTGGCAGGGACTAGTGTTACCGGGTACTCTTACGTGTAAAGGTGATCTGTTCCATGTCTTTATCTTCTGATGTGTGTGTGTGTAGTCTCCTCTGCCCTTGGTGGTGGTGGTTGTGAAGGGGTAGCACACACCTCAGTGTTTGAAGACGTGGAGTCAGACATCCCAGTAGCTGCTAACTGTGGGGGTCTTAAGGGCAGTACTGCAGCAAGGAAGATCTGCTGGTTCTTAAGAATAGCAGCCACATCACGGTGGTAGGCAGCCAGGTCGGCCCTGAGGGGTTCAATGTTGCATTTGTGCACGCATTGACAGGATTGCTGTTGTAGGTGTGGGTCAATTGTATTACGGCTGTGCTGATTTCCTTCAACCTTTTTTCTGCTTCCTGCAAGATAGTTGTTCGCCCTTGCATAGCTGCTGCCTGTTCTTCAGTTGACATCATGCACGAAAGCACCTCCTCTAGGCTGGCTGCCAAATTTTGCATCCCCACCTGCACCTACTTGGCCAGCTCCCGCTGTACTCCAACTACAGTTCTCTCAAAGCTGGTGCCAGTGTCGTCAGAGTCCTCAGCTGTGTTGAAGTTGGCGGGTCATACAATTGGTGTTGTGGGTGGGTCCCCTGTGATGGCTGCTAGTTCTGTGCTCCTCCTTGTGACTGAAGGTGGGGTCTGGAGGGTTCCAAGGACCTCTTGGAGGGTCTGCTGGCTGATGTTTGTCAGCTCATCATCCATGTCATCAGGGTAGTCCTGGACAGGCATATCCACAGGAGATCCATCGTCCTCTGCAATGAGATATGGTACAATTAGTGTGATCTTTGTTGTGGGCTTTGTAATGTGACATGCCTGCCTTCCGATTATTTTCACATTGTGATCTTAGTTCCTGTTCATTGTTCCTGTCTTTCAGATTGGCATTCTCCCAGGCCTGAGCCCCACCTGCATGTCACATATATTGTGGTCAGTTAGTGGACTTGTCAGCATCATATCCTTTAGGTGTTGGTTCTGGCCAAATTGTGACTTGCCACCTTCTTGTCCTACTCAACCCTCCGTCTACTTCCATTCTCATGGTGAGGCCTTTCACTGGCTGTGGGTGCTCTGATGGCACTAGCACCACATGTAACAATCTGGACCTGCCCCAGTCTCTGATCTTTCACATCCACCTATAAGTAGTTGAGATGTAGCATATATTATGTATAGCAATGTTATGGCACTATATGGATGTCAGCATTGGTAATGTGTACTGCTGATGTTGGGGAATGTGTGGTACATTGGATTGCACTGATAGTCGTAGCAGTGTCTCCTATTTCCTACTCTGACTGTGCTGGTGAATTTCTGTGAACAGTTACATGTGTCCTCCCCCTCAATGCTGTTGTCTGAGCAGTATGACATTTGGGATGTTGCATGGTGTCATTGGAGCTATAGTGACCCAGGCACAAGGTGGACCCTGACATATGCAGCATGGGTATGACATTAGTGCTGTGTACCTCCTAATGTTCATGACAATGGGTGAAGTGTGTGACCACTTTTGGCAATCACATGACAGGATTGGAACATTTGTCTTGATTTCAGGGGATTGATAACGTTGTCATCCTGAACCCTCTAATTTGGGTGTGTTTGATCCATGGGGACGTTACTGCCATTAGCTACTTGACCTGCACACACAGCAGAGGTGGTAGTGACAACTGTTGTCATTGTTACATTCCACTTGCAGGTATGGCCAGAGGTTGTTAATTGGGCCCTAGTTAATGTAGAGAGTATACTGGCTGATGTGTGACGGGCTGCCAGTTTTAAGTCGTACCCTACCCTGGCTTAACCTTTGCAACATCTTTGGCATGGCAGCATACCCCCATGCAAAGGTTGTTGGTGTTGTGTAGTGGTGTGCCCCAGGTTTCCTCAGTACGGGCCATGCCCCCGTGCCATGCCACTTTACCCCTTCCCCTCACTGAATATCATGGCTGACATGCATTGTGTAGTAGGTATGTCCACACCCCCTGGCTGCAGTTAACATTAGTGCATTTTAATTCCCCATGTGACTTACCCTGCATGTGTTTTGTCTCCTGGTAGTCTGTGCTGTCCTGTCCTTGAATCCCTGTGACGATCTACTCAGGGATGCCGGCTGCGACCATCTCCTCCATGTGGTCCAGGACCTCCTGTGGTGCTGGACTCCAACCTCCAGTCTGCAGTGCTGCCTTCCTGTTCCTGGCCATCTTTTCCTTGGTCCTGTGCTTGCAGTCATGCCAGCGTTTCTTGCACTTCGTGACTGTTCTGCGTACTTCTGCCACACTGTTGATATTGTCAACAATTTGTTGCCATATTGCCTCTCTCCTACTGATTGGCAACTTTGAGGTGGCAAACAGTTGGTGCTGGTGTTCCGTCACCTCTTTCACCAGAATTTCCTGTTCCTCTGCACTGAAGCAACACTTTCTTTTCTTCTTCTCCCTGTCCTGGGTCTTGTGTGGGTCCTCCTGGCTGGTTCCTGGTCTGTTGTCATCTTCCTGGGGTCTGTGCAAGCATCTGGGACCATTTTGGCTCTCCTCTGCACAAATGCATATCCAGTTTGCGGTGTCGTAAACCAGCTCACAGTCATTTCCGCTGCGTTAACGTCGTTTTCCTTTACAACGTGACGCAGTGGTTTGAGTAAAACAAAATGACTCACACCTGTGGTTTGCGCCGCCATGCGTCAAAGTATAAATTTGATGACCGCACGGTGCAAAGAAATGGCGTTAGCCGGCGGTAATATGTTTGACGCAAAACTGCGTCAGCGCAGTTTTGCATCAAAATGTATAAATATGGGCCTGAGTGTTTTATAGTGTTGTGGATGTTTGTCAGGTGTGTGGGTTTCAAACTTGCCAATGTGTGCAATTCTTACTGTTGGGTTCCATTGCTGGCCGTGGTGGTCTGTACCGCCAATGGTCGTTCGACTTCCACCGACCGTCGCAGTGATTTGTGCATCATTATTTGGAGGGCGGGGAGTTTGTGTGCTCGGCGGCCGAGAAGGTCTTGGCGGTGACTGGTGGCTGGGAAATTTTTGATGGATTATGATTTTTGCATCTTTATATGGCGGGTTTCTGTTCACCGCCAATGGCGAGTTTCTGTTCATCGTCGCCACGGCAGGGAACGTGTTTACCGCCATGTTCATAATGACCCCCTTTGTCTTGTTCCTTGTATAGTGTCATGCTCTCTCATCTTGATCTTGTATTTCACCTGAATGTCCAGATGAGGATTAAATGTTTGGGCAGTGAGTTCTGGTATAGAACAAGTAAGAAAGGTAATTATGCCATCTCCTTCGATTTTTTCGGGCATAAGGGAAATGAGTGCATCGTCTCTTCTATATCTGTCTTCCAGCATTGTTGTTTCAGTAACTGTGTTCCCAATCCTTAGATTGCCATCTTCTGTTCTACCACTGCTAGACTGTGTTTTGTTGATGATAGGCAGCAGTTAAGTGCATCTGTCCTCACAGAGAGCATATCAGATGTTGTTTTAGGTGTGGTTTCCTTCGCAGAAGTGATACACTGTTTGATAGATGTTAGCTCAGGAGAGTGGAGACTGGATGGGCAGTAGAAATAGAGTGAGATACAAGCTCCAGGCCTTAACAGCCACACACAATTCTAATTAAATGAGACGCCATCCATGCACTCAAAATGCCTCATGTCATTTTCACATTAACATAGAGGTGGCAGAGAGAACCCAACAAGCCATACTAAGTAGCATGAAAAGCCAAAAGTGAGAGACCTGTGTGACCCCATGCGGTGTTCAAGATGCAGGCCTTAGGTAAAAGCCCAAGACTATGGGAGCCCTGTGCATGAGTCCTCCTTTAAGTAGCACAGTCCAAGAGAAGGGGACACTGTAGAGAGGAACCTGAGTCTGTGGTGGCCTGTTGAGGAGCAAGGGCACCTGGATAGGGGACCAGCATGGGAGAAGATCCACAGGCCTGGGGCACTGGAGCTTGGTGCCACTGGGGGAGAGAGACAGCATGGGCCAGTCTCAGAGGTTGGAGGACACTGGTGAAGAACATACAAGGCTGGAAGATGTCTGGGGGAGAGGAGATAGCGACGATAGGGGTCTTTACAGAAACCAAGAATGGACCACCATGAAAGGAGCACCCAACAGCCTCTGTGCCAGCCCATTGCCCTGAATGTAAGCCTGGCTTGAGGGTCAGGTAGTGAAGAAAGGCAAGGAGAATGATAAACAAAGAACAACATCTGGGACTGAGCGGAGTAGGGTCACAAGAGGCTAACCACCTCTCTCCCCTTTTGGAGTGAAGATAATGCAGCAACGGAAAAGACACCGCATCTCGAGGGGGAGGAACAGCTCCATATCAGAGAAGCCATAAACGAATAACCAAGGAGAACCTGTCCTGAACTCAGAGACCGTGAACTGGAACAGCTTAAACCGAAAGGAGCCTGACATAGATTTGTACCTGATGGCTCGAGCCTGATAAAGGTTTGCACCTGATGGCTCAAAAGCAAGTGATCAGCTGGCAAGAGTAACATCAGACCAGCAAATTAGCACTCACTTGAACAACCTAGCCTGAACTTTCAGTAGCCCCAGGCTACTACATGAACAAAATAGAATCACTGCCCCAGCGGAAAGAGGAGACGAATGCAAACATAAAGAGGAGGTCACCAAGGGGAGACACTTCAAATACAAAATGAGCATGGCATTAAATCAGAGAGCAGAGGAGTGCAGATCCAAGGAAACCCGCCAGCACCCTTACCAACAGAGCTGATAGGCAGAAATGGTACTATCAAGATAAACGCTATACTTACTGCTGCAACATCTGCTAGAGACTTTGGAAACCAACCAGAAAAGACCTCCAAAATCACATCCAACACCTTACTGAATGAGTTTGCTACGTAGAGTAGATAAGTGAGTGGTGTGGCTGGCCAAGAAAATATAAGAAACTAACATACTATCATGCCTAGAGATATGCCTTAAGCAAGTGGTGTTACCAGAAAGGCTATCCTGTATGTTACCTCAAGAGAGAGTGGATTACTACCAGTAGCAACACCCAGACAAATGCCAGTGAGGATGTTGCTTTTCTGAGACTGGCTCCATATACTGCAGCAAGTAAGCAAGGAAGGACATGCAAGAGAGACACAGAGCGGAGCTGCATTGGAAGCATCAATGAAGAACCAACAGCGTCAAATTCAATAGAGATGTGGGAGAGGGCACGAACATAGATTTGAACCAATCCGGTGACTGAGAAAAGCAGCAAACAATGGCAAAAGTAACACCCAGCATAGTAAATGATGTTCTCTCAGACTTGAGTACTGCACTGGGTGCAAGAAATCTAAAAATGGAAGTACTGAAGTGGTGGAACTGGCAACATTAAGTATGACAAGTGACAGTAACTGAGACAGCCGAGGCTGATCGACGAGATGTTGGAGACCTAATTTGGTCAGCCTTCAAAACTCTGCCTTTTCAGGGCCTACAAATGGATATGGATGGCAGGCTATGTGGCTTAATTTTGTATTGCTTAGACAGGGAGTTGGTTCCCTGCTCTCTGGGGGAGGAGGGTTGTGTTTGTTCCTTGTAGTGTAGCTTGTGAGAGTTCGGATGAGGCGTACATTAACATGATAGTGAACAAGTCCAGATGGGGGTGTCATCGAAAATGACACCATTCAAAAACTACCAAGACATACCAGTGCACACGAGGGAGGAATGATAACAGTATGGCAAGTAACACACAAAAAACGAATAAGGAACAAGTGAACGTACAACTCCTCAAGTAGAAAGTGAGGGGACTCAAAAGTGTAAGAAAAAGACATAACATGCAAGCATATTTTAAAAGGAGGCGTGAAAAGAGCACTTTTACAAGAGACGCATATGAAGAAAGCAGAGGGAATTGCCCTACAGAAGCGCTAGTGGGGTCAGTTATAATATGACTCTCCTTCGACCTATGCAAGAAGGGCTCTAATCTGCATCAGGCAAGGGGTACATTTCAGGTAACAAAAGAAATAAAAGACAAATAAGGTATATACAAAATGTTAAGTGACAGGTTAGATGGGAAGGACATATTACTAGTTAACACACATATATATCTATACACCATAGAAATTCAGCAGGTATAGTTATACTTAAGTTATACTTATGTTAAGAAAATATAACTCATAGTCTAAAGTTACTTTCCCGCACAAATTATACTTTCTTCAAATCAGTATAACAGTAACTGCTGAATTTCTATGGTTTTGTGTGGGTAAAATGTAAACCTAACTATAACGTCCCTGTAACCTTTGTGTTTTTTTCAGTGAATTTCTATAGTTTTTCAATGTAAAGTGGTATATAAAAACCATATGTAAATACAATCACCTCCGCGCATTGCCTTTGGCCGCGCATGGTGGGGGTTCGCAGGGCACCACCTTGCTGTACATGGCCAAAAGCCATGCGTGACAAGACTATGGTTTGTGATTTTTTTTTTACATTTTGCTTCGGATACCCGCAGATCTGCAAAGGATCTGCATCCCTAGGTCTACAAATGTATTTTTCCTTCAGTAACTCCAAAACTGCTGAACAGATTTTCACCAAACAACAAAAAGGGCTCTTTTTGGACAAAGCGCTAACTTTCTGTCAAATTTGGTGTAATTCTGTCCAGCGGTTCGGGCTATAGTTGTGTCTAAAATCCCCATGTGAAATTGCATCGGGAAAATATGTTTTGGGACCCCCTTTTTGCTATGTCCCGGCTTGATGAATCACCCCAAAACTTTCCATGCAAGAGCTAAAGTGACTGGTGTACTAGTTTTGAAAAGTTCATGAAGATTCATCAAACGGCAGCAAAGTGATAGGCAAAAAAATAAAGTTTCCTATGGAAACTAGCTCATAATATAGATATATATATAAATATATATATATATATATATATATATATATATATATATATATATATATATATATCCTTTTGTACCAGTATGTGAACAGAGTGCAGCGCTCTTTTCTTCTTCATAGTGGTGCATCCCAGCCGGCAGGGATGAAACACACTACTGGGGGAATTCAAAAGCTGCTTAATTTACTGATAAAAGCATAGAAAACACAACATCTAACGTGTTTCGGTCCACCTGGATCTTCATCACAGGTTAGAGTGTTGAAGTCCATTTCCACTGTTTACATTCCCTTGAACCTCCTCAGTTCCACTTTTTACTCAGCGCCTGCAGGGACATGAAGTTCCCAATTCTGCCAAGGTGAATTTATATTAAGTGTTCTTCATGCTTGGTGCAAATTATTGATTTTAATGTGCTGAAATACCAAAGTGCTAGTGCAGGTGCAATTATGCCTCTACTCCGTGTGATGGACAAAAGCATTCATGCAAAAAACCTGGTGAGATTAGTAATGAATGCTGAATAACCTCATACGTAAAGCACATGATAGTGTGAAGATAATCAAGATAAGCATAATCACACTTTAGAGATTCAAATTACATTTGAGTACCTCCATCCCAGAGAGTGTTGCACGTAATTGCACCTGCACTAGCACTTTGGTTTGTCAGCACTTTAAAATCAGTAACTTGCATGAAGAATGAAGAACACTGGATGCTTGGTGCCAACTAGGGCCACAGGGGCATTCGGGATCCCCCCGCAGCCTCCAGCACCACTATGGTGGGTGCCCTGGGTAGGCACCAGGGCACCCACCTTTTACTGCAGTGGGTCCCTGAAGAATGGGTCTCTTGGGGCAAAATCAGCTAGGGGAGGGGGACTGCATGCCCCACTACCTTGAATATTAGTGCTGGGCTCCATGGGAATAGGATCCCTGGGGCTAAAATTAGCCTGGGGAGGGGAGCTACATGTCCCCTCCCCCTAATGATAACGCAGGAATCTGGGGATGGGTTCCGCGGGCCTGAAATCAGCCTGGGGACCAATAATGGCTCAGTGAGAGGGCTTGCATGCCCCTCCCCCAAAAATAATGCCAGGCACCAGGGTTGTGGTCTCCCAGGCCGATACTGGCCTGGGAAGGGTGCTCCGTTCCCCCTTCTCTTAACAATAATTCCAGGCCCCAGGGGCTGAAACCAGCCGGTGGAGGAGGGCCACATGCCTCCCTCCCCTTGCAAATGTCACAGAGCATCAGGGGATGTGGTTCCCAGGGCTGAAATCGGCCCATGGAGGTGGGCTGCATGCCCTTTACCCTTAAATATCACGCTCGGCCCTGGGGGATGTTGCCCACCCACCCCGAAGGCCATGCGTTGCGTGGGGTTGGCTGCATGAGAGGGTTGGCCACAGGGCCTGGCCACAGGGCCTGCCTGCAGTCCAGGACCTGTAGCTAACTCCACACCATGCATGACCGAAGGCCCTGCTCATTGTGGGGTTGGCTGTCTTTACAGGGATTGGCCTCAGGACATGGCAGCAGGCCAGGCCTTATAGCCGACCCCTCACTGCACATGGCCTTTCCCTCTCTGTAATGAAAATAACTATGTTTGACCACTGAATTTGTGTTTCACCACTATGCATATTAGTTGTTCAATGTTCACCAGTAGCACATTACATTTTGTATTCAGTTTAGCTGCCTATCGACTTTGTTGTGGCGTTAGACATTACATTTTGTATTCAGTTTAGCTGCTTATTGGCTTTAACGTGGCGCTGGACATTACATTTTGTATTCAGTTTAGCTGCCTATTGGCTTTAACATGGCGTTAGACATTACATTTTGTATTCAGTTTAGCTGCTTATTGGCTTTAACGTGGCGCTGGACGTTACATTTTGTATTCAGTTTAGCTGCCTATTGGCTTTATCATGGCGTTAGACATTCCAGTTGAGACATTGCAGATGAGCTGTGTTTTTCCACATGGTAAACTAAGCTTGTGTTTTTCGTATTTTCTCACACCGAACACGATAGCATAATAGGAAGCGCATATTTTGTGTTTTTCTCTAGTGCAGGGAAGGACTCGGCCTTGGGAGAGACAGCCTTGAAAACTTGGCCAACTTTTTATGTTGTTTCTTCCAACTCTGACCTACAGTAGCCAGCATGTTTTGAATATTAAAGGGAAGGGCCTTTCAGAAGGCTTTTTCATTATTTAATCTATAAAAGGTGTCCCTGGGCAGCAGCGAGGGGAATTTTCTGAGACTTCAGTCAGGAGTGGACATCAACTGCCTGACCTGTCCCGTGAGGGTGGAAAATCTCTTTCTCGCAGTTGAAACAGGGGTCATCAACTTGCTGGCATGAGAAAGATGAAGAGCAGTGATAGGCCCTACGGTGATGAATTTTGACTTTATTCTTTGCTTGGCAGTTATGCTATAATATAATCACATATATTTGCTGTGTACATTGCACTTGAGAATCACTTTGATATATTTTCCTTTCATCGCTGTGACTATTTTCAAACGTGTGCCTCCAACCTTCTAATCTCCTCTCTCAGAACCTTGTGGTGAAGTAATAATAAATGTCTTCTTTAAACTAAGAAGTGCATTCCAGAGATTTTTGTCAGCTCGGTCATTAGTGAAAGCAAAACACTCTCGCGCAGCATGGGGTTGGCTGCATGTGGATGGTTGGCCTCAAGCCCTGCGGCCAACTTCCTGCTGCACATGGCAGGAGGCCTTGCACGGCAGGGGATTGGATTTAAGTATTGTATTTACATTTTACTTTATGTTAAAAAAGCCAGAGAAATTCATTGAAAAAAGCAAAGGTTAAAGTAACTTTATTATCAGGCATGGGTTATAGTTACTTGAGATAACTATAAATTGTGAATATCTCTGGTTTTTAAAACATTACGTTGTTACCGAACATTTCACCTAACTATAAAGTTACTTTAAACTTTGTTTTTTTTCGGTGAATATATGTTATGGAATTTTTAGAATAAACTCCTGCAGTTTTTGCAGCTTTACGGTATTTCCTAATAGGGTTGCATTTTCTGCTCCACATAGACTGGAAATAGAGACGTGCTTATTAGGAGATTGGGAAGTTCCAAAGAGTTATCATATATATGTAGTGACTCATGGTCCAGTGTGACCTTTGTGACAGCTGAACTCACTCCTCATCAAATTGCTGGGTTCAGAGTTTGAGCATATCCCATGCTAGGAATCCAGACAAATTCTCAGGAGAGACTAGGATTGATAATGACTTGATTCAATATCCGAAATTTGTGGGACCAATAATAAATCCTACCAAATACCACATCATGATGCAACAATACTCTCTATTATTGTTGAGAAAGCCTTTGATTTTCTAATATCAGAGTATCTATACCTGATACTGGAACAGCTGGGATTGGGATTAAAAAAATAACTAAACTGTTTGTAAAACCCTACAGTATGATTGTGAATGGGGGATATAATCCTGAGTGCTTATTCAACAAGGGTGTCCCCTGTCACCTTTGCTCTTTGCAATAACAGTAGAATCCCTAGTGAACACAGTCAGACAAGGAGACTATACAGGAGTTTGTGACAACAAGAGCACAGGTCAGGAAACAGGGAGAATCAGGAGCACTAGAGCCTGAACGTATGGACCAGCCATTTGAACTTCTGTTTGGAAATCTAGTTAGGGGTCCTCTGGCTCGTGTGAAGGAGGGCTGTGAGCAACCTCTCAAGCCCCCTAACAAGAGATAGTTGACTATGTACTAGGCCTGCGTTTATACATGGCAGAGCACATGAAGAAGGCTTCTAAAAACCTAGAGGCCAATCAAGATCTTCAAAAGCAGTGGCATGATCAAAAGGCTGTACTGACTGTTTACCAGACAGAAAGGAAAGTGTGGGTCTTAGAGCCTGTGGCCCCAGGAGCACTCCAAGACAAGTGGAGTGGCCCTCACACATTTTTAGAGCAGAAAGGTGAGGTCACCTACTTGGTTGACCTAGGCATTCCAAGAAGCCCCCACAGGGAGCTACATGTGAACCGCTTAAGCCTTATTATGACAGGGCTGACATGAGCTTGCTCATGGCCACTGATGAAGGGCATGAGCCTGAGAGTGATCCTCTCCCTGACCTTCTTTCTAACAACCCTGTTGATGGTTCAGTAGATGGTGTAGTCTCTGCAGACTGTGTCTCTGACAAACAACAAACTGACTGCAGACAAGTTCTCACTCAGTTTTCTGAACTTTTCCACTTGACCCGTGCACAAACCACCTCGTGTGCCCATTATGTGGACATAGGTGATAGTCTACCTGTAAAAAATAAATCCACAGGCCATGTCAGAGATTGCATCAGGGCATTCCCAGAAAGGAGAGGGAGATGAGGTCTTGTGTAGACTTTAGAGGCCTCGATACAGTCACTAAGACTTGCTGCCCATCCAATCCCTAGGGCAGATGAGCTGATTGATACTCTGGCTTCAGCCAGTACCTCAGAACATTTGACCTGACAGCAGCCTACTGGCAGATCAAGTTAACTGATGGCGCCAAGCCGAAAGAGCAATTTCCACTCCTGGTGGGCACTATCACTTTACTGTGATGCCCTTTGTTTTGAAAAATACACTTGCCACATTCCAGAGGTTGGTGAATCAAGTTCTGGCAGGCCTTGAAGACTTTAGTGCAGCATATCTAGATGAAATTGCTGTCTTTAGCTCCACCTGGGAAGATCACCCGGTCCACCTCAGGAGTGTAGTTGAGGCCTTGAAAAAGGCAGGCCTCACTGTCAAGGCTACAAAATGCCAGATATGGCACAGCAAACTGGTTTACTTGGGCTATCTGGTAGGTGGAGACCAAGTTCAACCCGTCCAGAGCAAAATCCAAACCATCATGGACTGGGTTGCTTCAACTACCTAGACCTAGGACAGAGCTTTTCTGGGCCTGACTTGGTGTTATAGGAGATTTGTGAAAGGGTATGGCTCCTTTGTGGTCTCCTTGAATTATATCACTTCTAAAAAGATGCCTAAAAAGGTACTGTGGACTGTTAGCTGTCAAGAGGCCTTTGATACCCTAAAAAAGGCCATGTGCTCAGCTCCAGTTCTCAAAAGCCTATTCCAAACAATTCATTGCCCAGACTGATACTTCTGAAGTAGGAATAGGAGCAGTGTTATCACAACTAAATAAAGAGGATCAACCTGTAGCTTTTATCAGCAGGAGGTTGACCCCCTGAGAAAAGTGTTGGTCAGCCGTTGAGAGGGAGGCCTTTTCGGTGGTCTAGGCCATGATTAAGTTGAGGCCATATCTGTTTGGCACTCACTTCATTATTCAGACAGACCACAAGCTCCTCCTTTGGCTCAAATAAATGAAAGGTGAGAATCCCAAACTTTTGAGGTGGTCCATTTCCTACAGGGGATTGACTTTTCAGTGGAACACAGACCTGGAAATAACCATGCCACTGCAGATGGACTCTCCAGATATTTCCACTTTGATAATGAAGATGCAGCTGGGCAAGGTTAGTCTCATTTGCCTTCGTTTGGAGTGGTGGGCTTATGAAGGAAACTGCCATGTTTCTGGCATAGTTACCCCCCATTTTGTGCCTAATGTCAGTGTGTTTGGACTGCAGTTCACTGGTATCCTGCTAACCAGGTCGCCAGTGACTGCGCTCTCTCCCCTAAATGCAGTTGCTTGTAACTTCTTACACCCACAATTGGCATACTGGTGCCCCATGTAAGCCCCTAGCATATGGTACCTAGGTACCCAGGGCATTGGTACACCAGGGGTTCCCTATGGGCTGCAGCATGCATTATGACATCCATGGGAGCCCATGCAAATGGTGATTGCAGATGTGCCATTGCAGCCTGTGTGAAATGGTGCATGCACCCTTTCATTGCCAAACCTGACCACTGCACTGAGCCATTATAAGTCACCCCTCTGGTAGGCACTTCAGCCCAAGGGCAGTCCGAAAGTCTCTAAGTGTGAGGGTACCTCTGCATGAACAGGGTACCCTTACGGACCCCGGCCAATTTTTAGACTCTGTAAGAGTGGGGAAGCCATCTTAAGGCATGTAGTGGACACTGATCAACACCAAACCTAGGCATGGTATCAAGCATGTTGGAATCATGCAACTACACCGATTCAATTGTAAGTTGCATGATACCATGTACTCTGGGGGGTCCCCCAGTTCTGCCTGTGCAGCCTTATGGTGTCTAACTGCTAGCCCACGCTGCTGCTAACCCCAGACACTGTTCTGCCTTTCTGCTGGTGAGCCAGGCTCTGGCCGGAGGAGTGGGTCAAAGGACCACCTCTCCCTGTGTAGTAGGTGTCTAAGGGCTGGGGTGGGGTGGCCTCTGAGCACCACCAGACTGGTTTGAAAGGCACATTTGGTGCCCTCCTTGCATAATCCGGTTTACGCTCTAGTGTGAAACTACACAAAGGACAGGGGAGTGACTACCCCCCTGTCCAGCCCCTCCCCTAGCCTAAGGCCCTGGGAGAATCTGAGTGGTTAGGCCAAGTAGATGATGTTCCTGACCCCCTCTGATAGGTGGGTCACTGCAGAGAGTGCCCGACCCCCTTTTAGGGCTACTTAAGGGCTCCCTCACGGGTGGGTCCTCAGATTCATCATACAAGACTCTACAAGGAACTCTCTGCAAGACATCTTCTGCTCCTGGCCTCTGGAACTGTTGCTGGTCTTTGTTGGAACCAAACAAGTCTGCTTCTGGTGGGAAAGCTCCCATTGCAACATTGTTTTTCTGGATCCAGCAAGAATTCTGCAACATCCAAGGCTGTGCATCCTCCAGAGTCACAAGGGCTCTGTTTGCACCAGGAAGCAAGAAGGAATCTCCCTTGGAGTGAAGGAGTCGCTCCCCTGCAACCACAGACACCTCAAGACAATTTTGACCGGCTAGTGGGGTGTGCTGTCCATGGACATCTAAAGACATTTCAACATAGGTGGTGAGTCAGTGTCCTCCTCTGGGTTCTGCTTGTCTTCTATCCAACTTAGGAGATTTTGGCCCCCTGTCTTGCCACTGGACCCGCACCCCTGTGCACCACGGCTGTTGCACTTGCCAAGGTCTGTTGCTTCTTCCTCTAGGAGATCTTCAGACTCCAAGAAGTCCCAGCCTCCAGCACTCTGCAAACCGAAAATCAGTTGCTGTCCTGCAACTCCTGCAATGTGAGATTTCTGCTTTGCCAGGCTGGTAAGGCCTCCTTGTGACTCCCTGTGTCCAGTGCCTGTGTGTCACTCATGGGGGCTACATCAAGTTCTATTGGCCTTCCTGTGGGCTGAGAGCCAGCTCTGACAACCCCTCCTGAGTAGAGTCTACTGGACCTTCCTGGTGCCCAAAACTTTGCAAACTCTTCTGGAAACTCCTGCTTGCATTTGTCAGTGCTTGTTGGAGACCTGGCTGGTCACTGACCCTCCTGCAATCCGGTGACCGTCGAGAGACACCTCATAAGAGACTCCTGGGATGTTCTGCAGCTGGACTCCTCCTTCCACCGACCTGTAGGAACTTCACCTTCAGTAGGGTGGGTATTGCCACCTGCACAAACTGGGCACCTCTGAGGGTGCTGGACTCTGTGTCCCCTTCCTTTTTAGGTCCTCCACGTCTGGAATCAGACTCTGGGTTCCACCAGCCTGGTCCATGGGTCGTGACAGCAGCTGGACAATCTGAGGCATCCGCAGTCTTCGGAGAGAGCCCCTTCTTCCCTCTGCATCCAGGTCTTGGTGTAGGTACTCCTGTCTTCTGGGCAATCTGATGTGGGGGCACTCTCCATTCATGATCTTGCATGTTGGTGTCCTTAGGGTCCTCTGGGAAGGGTCCTGAATTCCACAAACTCCAACCCTTACTCTTTGTGTTAGTCTACAGGTGGGTAACTACTTTACTCCTGGTTGCTGGGGCCATTTACTGTACTTACCTCTTGTGCTCCTAACTGCCTCCAGCCTCTAGCTAACTACCTCACTTACCTTGGCTGGAGTCACTGTTTCACATTCCATTTTTTAGTATATATTTTGGCCCTCCCCTGGGCCTCTGTATTGTTTACACCATTTCTGATGATTACTTTGTGTATATGTATTGTATGTAATATCTCCAAAGGGAGATATACTAATGTCAGTTTAGTAGTAGTGCTGTAATAAAATATCCTTTATTTTTACAACACTTGTGTAGTACTTTCTTGTGACTAAGTCATAGTCAGACTACTGTGGTATTGCAAGTGCTTTACATTCCTCCTGGATAAGCTTAAGCTGCTCGCCTCAGCTACCGCAAGAGAGCTTCTGCTATCTATACACCTATTCACTATCACTACTTTATAGATTGCGCACGCAAGCGATCTAGCCTGTTGTATTAGACACCGTACGCCCATCACTATCACTCGTTCATGGGCTTGTCTTTCAAAAATCCTTTCTCATCATTGGTAAATGCTTTACGTTTGTCCCACCTTGTGGCAGTCTTGTTACTGCCTTGGCCATCGGCCCTGTTACATGGCTAATTGCACTTTTGCCAATAAGTTTGAATGTGAGCAAACTTCTTTTTCCTTTTGTGTCTCTCCTTTGCGCTCTTGCTCATGTCGGCCATGGCCCTTTGAATCATCTTGCTTATGTCAACTGTTTCACTTTTCATTTTCAATTTATGTGGCAAGAAAAGTCCAGTTAGGAATTTACAATGCTAATAGCTCTGACTCGAGCACACGCCAGACCCATTGCATTGCAAATGCTTGTTTAGTATATGGTTTGGCCCTCCCCACCCCAACGGGGACCTGTATACTTTTATGCCATTTCTGCTGATTATTTTGTGTATATATTGTGTGTATATATCTCCAAAGGGAGATATACCTATGCTAGTTTAGTAGTAGTGCTGTAATAAGGTATCCTTTATTTTTGCAGCACTTGTGATTAAGTCATTGTCTGACTACTGTGGTATTGCAAGTGCTTTACATTCCTCCTGGATAAGCTTTAGCTGCTCTCCTCAGCTACCCTTAGAGAGCTTCTGCTATCTGGACACCTATTCACTACCACTAAGTAGTTGGACTCAGTATAGGGTGCCACACAACAGGTGAACACCATAAACTGATCCAGGCTCCTAAAGTAATAGATTGCTAAGGACAGTCCTTAAGCTGAACAAAAACAAATCAAAACAAACTAAACAATGGCCTTGAAACGGATCATTATCGGGCCTTGATTTATTGTCCTTCATGACTCACCTTATAAGGCTTTTTGTAGCATTGCTGCTGCATGCAGTCCTGTTCTGGTCTTGTTGATGAAGATATTTTTGTTATTTTGCTGGTGGTGCGCATAGTAGGTACTTTTATAGTACTGGTGGTTCCTGCAGTTCTGTTACACTGCTAATAGTGGATATTTGTTGTTATAGAGCAGCTGGTATGTGTCGTCTTGTTACAGGACTGAGGGGTGTATCGAGCACCTTTATAATGTGCATGAGGGAGGGCCTGGTATATTTATGTGGGTGTGCATAGTAATTGAGGGTGTAGTTTTCGAGATGTGCCCCTAGTCTAGTGTAAACTAAATAAATGAGGTCTCGTGGTATGAGTATTCCTTTCATAGTGTTGTTGAAAAGTGGAAGCCTTTACAATTGTGCCTTTAAAAACAAAAAGCATTGAAAGACTTGTGGAGTTTGAAGCATTCTCGAGTTTTGGGAGCTCCAAGAGGATCATCCAAGAGGAGTTGGGGGCTCTTCTTGGATACTCGCCACAAAATGAAATTATTTTTAAAAAAAAGTTACATATAAACTATCAAACCGGACAAATGTGCTTCTACTTTAACAGACCGTTGTACAGTTTTATAAGTGTTCATGTCTGTATACAATTTTATGAGCTATTTAACTTTCTGGTGAGTGAACATTACATTGCGAGCAGCTGTGTTTTTCATCGGACGCCCTTGCACTCTGCAGTTTTTTGAGCAGCTGGAATAGGTGGAAGAGGTTGACATTGCCCTGCCACCTTTTTCTTTCTGATGCAGTGAAAGCGTATGCACAATGCACCATCCCACGACTGTGTACCCGACGGCAGTGTTAGTAAGGGGCGCAGAGCTGTGTTTTTATTGCCCCTCTGAGGCTGAGAGTGATGTGACACTGAAGCAAGGGTTGGAAAGGAGACAGGAGCAATGTGCATAACAAAAAAAGTGCTGGAGTCCCAGCCAGGGGCAGGACTTTACGTCTGTATGGTGCTGCACACATTGTCCCCGATTACATTTGCAAGCAGTTATAAGGAAGTGGCCAAATGCAGAACTCTCAAGTTTCAAAGGACCATGCCTGAGCAAGACATACATTTCAGGTTTTTTTACTTGCATTCTTGAACTTGTAGTCTTATAAATTAGTCGGTTATCAAATTTGGACTACAAGTCCCAAAAGTCTAAGTAAATATCTAGTCTGGCTAGGATATTCATGTACGGGTCAGCTATATGCTCTCTTGTGAAGGAAAATGTAGTATTTGGTCTTACACGCCACTGTCTTTGAAGTTCACAAGCTGCCACTGAATAGTAGGCTTGGAAAACTGTGCTAGTCTCAGGTTTTTAGCCATACTAGTGGCAAGCAAAACCCCAAAAGGTAATGAGACAAATGTTTGAAAATGTTCTAACCATACTCTAACCACTGGCAATCATCTTAGGTGGCATTCAAAATCATTGTTTTTCACCCACTTTGTCACACTAGACAAAGGACCAGTTTTAGGGTTTGGCAGACATGATAAAGGCAGACAGGGTGGTGAAGGACTTTACACCGGCCACTCTGCCTTTACTCCGTCCCCTAAATTTAGAGATATCTGCTGGACAGGCAGATATCTCTATATGTTGGCACAAACCAGAATCAGGGCCGTCCTGTCCATTAAGGAAACGTTTGACTTGTGGCTCAGTCAAACATGACAGTTGGCCATAAAACATTTCCAACGTTTTTTTGTTTTTTTTTAAACTCCATCCAAACGTTTTTTTGCAAAACACTAATGACCCCCACACCACAAGAGTTTTCTCCCATGGCCTAGAGGGATCATTTTTCTTTTTTTACTGTCCCTCACCACAAGGATATACTTGGTGGGGCAGATGGTCATATGGCTTACCTCCGACGGTCCCTGCTATCTTGGACCATAAGAGGATGTTTTACATCAATGGAGTAAGTTTCACTCTATCAGTGTAAAACTTGCAGTTTGCCTGACTCAAAATCGGGTGGATAATCCTCGAGTTTTGCGGACATGGTACTCTGTTGCCATGGCACTGGACCTCCTCACCAAACTCTAAATCAGTCCCAAATTCCCACCTAATGTGAATCAGTACTGACCCTGCTCCTCATCGGAATAGTTCACCCGAACCTGGGTAATCTCACCCACTCACCATGCAGCCCACTGCTATTTTTTTTAAACATGTCTTTATTGAAAGTGGCATATCACAATCTGGACAGTGCAACATCAACATGTAAGCCTACATCAAGAACTGTAATATAACATATCGGCTACAAGTGGTATGGCATACAGTAAACAAAACCATAAGGTATCCTCACCTAATGGGGGTAAACCCACTGTATCTAACATGTAGTTACACTTTCCACAAGGCAGCATCTAACTGGCAGCCAGCCAGTCTAGGACAGTCTCCCACTGAAAAAATCAACAGTGAATAGAAGAAAAAGAGGAAAAAGAACCAAAAAGGGCAGCAGCACAAACTCACAGTGGCAGGCTCCCCTTATGACTTCAATCAATACCCACTGGGCGAGGGAGAAGGTAAGGGAGGATGCACAGTGCACTAAGAGAGGGGGGAGATAGACAGAAATGCACAGAGAAGCGTTCAGACTATGGCTACAGCGTTGCTCCTTCAGGCAACATCCCACCTTATGAATTAGGGCTCTGTGGGGTCAGTCCCTTCACTGTATTGAGCACGATTGAGCCTGAGTTCAGTGTGTCCCTGGGGGAGGCAATCTGGGATAGGTACTCCTCGGCATCCTATCACTCTAGCATAGCACTCTATTTTTTCACATCTCTCTCGGCAGTGCCCACAATTTGAAACCGCCACTCCTCCACTACACCCCATGTATGCACTGCTAACCACTGACATTCAGCAGGGGAGATGGACGGGGTCCAGGGAATGGCAATGCATAGCTTGGCCGACACTAAACCTAACAGGGCAAACCTATAATTCATCTTAACTCCCCGCGTGGGAGTCGAGAATATGCCCATTAGATAGTGTTTATTCAATGCCTCCAATCAGACACGTGTAACCTCTTGGAGTATCCGCAATATCCCCTTCCAATAATTCCACAATCTGCAACACTCCCATGTCATATGTAAGAATGCCCATGGCTCCACGCTACATCTGGAACATGAGGGCGCCCTCTTTTTCTTGCATATATCTGGAACATGGAGCGGATTTAAATCTATTTAAATCTATGTAATCGCTGGGGTGTTAATGTTAAATAAAATTATGCATTGCTGGCCACCTCCCGGATCTGCGCACTGGCTCGCTGCCACCCCACTTCCATGAGAGGCCCAATCAGATCGCTGATACATCTGTCATGGACTCTAGACATGTCCGTCTTGCGGTCAGCCTTCAGAGCTTTACACAAGCGGGATATCAGGCCCATAGAGGAACCTCGGTTCAGTAGAAGTTGTAGCATCTGTGGTTCCTCTGGCTATGTGGGGAATCCAATCCAGACCTCGCTGGCTGTGCAAGAGATCTTGGCGTGTTGTAAAAATTGTCATGACTTAGCTGGAATAATCGCTGTGCCTCCTCGGATGGCAAGATGACGCTACGGAGGTCCAGGTCACACATTGTGGAGCAGCTCCCCTCATACCAATGCATCAGATCCATCACAGATTGGATCTGGTGAAAGCATGGTAGCCACCTAAGGTGCAGCAGCTTGGCATCTGGAGCCCTAGGCAGCACATATGTGACCACCTGCTCCCTCACCTCTGCTACCTAGCGAACAAGGAAGGGGCATCCATCCAGGACTCTTGATCCGTGCATCAGATAACTAGGAAGGACAATGCAAGCACTGCACTCCGCCAATGTTGCCTTCTCCCCATTTGGTCCATCTGCGCACCATTGTACTGCACATTGCAATAGTCCAGCAAAATACTACAACTGGAAATCTAGAAGACCCAGTCACCCAAGCTCAGTGTCTAGTTTCAGGGTCTCGAACCTCACCCGCTCCTCTTACTGGCCAACACCGGGGACACCAAAAGGCTTTTTAACTTAGTGAAGGTAGACTTTGGCATACAACAGAGTGAATTCTGCAGGACATAGAGGCAGCGTGGTAATAGCGCTATCCAGCTTAGGGCCACCCTGCCCATTACATAGGCAGGCGGTTCCAAAAACAAATGGCTGTCTCCAGGTTTCCAAGTACTCTTCCCATGTTGAGGGTGTAGTTGGCCTCCAGTGTATGGGCCACCTTTATATCCAGGTAACGAAAGTGATCACACTCCCATCGAAGCCCTGTGCAGGGAGAGTGACCAGGTCCACTCGTACCAGCTCAGCCAAGGGGAATATCACTGATTTCTGTCTGTTGATTAGCAGGCCTTATGTTAGCCCAAATTCAGTCATGATGTCAAACAACACATTTAGTGAACTTCTTGAGTGGGTGACATACAGTAGAGCATCATCTGCATACAGGGAGATTACATGGGTGTGTCCTCCTACTTCTATGCCCCAACAGGCCATATCACAATGCAGTCTGACTGCCAATGCCTCCATCGTCAGGGTAAAGAGGGGCTGCAACAGTGGGTACCCCTGCCATGTGCCTCGCTTGAAGGGGAAGCTCTCGGACACCACACTCCCAGTTGAGACACGTGCCACCGGCTGATTATACAATAATTTCACCCACATCAAGAACACTGGTCACAGTCCCATTGTCCTCACTACTTCAAACAGATACTCCCAGCTGAGTGTACTGAAGGCTTTTTCAATGTGTAATGCAACTACAGCAGCCGGGGCATCAGTATCAGCCACTAAGTGCAGAACGTGGGACAGTCTCCGCAGGTTTAGCTGCATTCCTCTAACTGGCATGAATCGACATTGGTCTTCATGCACCTTCTGGGTTGCAACCTTGCCCAGCCTAGTCACCACTACCACTGAACAAATCAACAGTAAATAGAAGAAAAAGAGGAGAAAGAACCAATCAGGGCAGCAGAGCAAACAGTGGCAGGCTCCCCTTATGACCTCAATCATTAGCCACTGAGGGGAGTGAGAAGGTAAGGGAGGACGGGCAGCGCACCAAAAGGGCACAGAGAAACGTTTGCCCGTGGCTACAGTGTCCGTAGCTCAATCAGGCAACATTTTCCACATCTCTCTCGCCATTTTCATCAATACACACAATATGTTACCGCCACTCCTCCTCTACACCCCATTCACGCACATCTGCTAACCACATCTGCTAACCATTGACTTTCCTCAGGTGAAATGGGCGAGGTCTTGACCAGGATCTTAGAGTAAACTCCCAGCATAGAGAGGGGTCTGTACGAGCCTTGGTCTGTTGGGTCTTTGCCAGATTTTGGGAGCATGACAATCTGGGACTCATGTAAAGATGGAGGCAATAACCCATCACGCCTGGACTCCTGAAAAGCTTCCACCTGGTGGGGGCATCAGAATTCCAGCAAAGGCCTGATATTACTCCACTGGGAGTCCATCTGGTACTCGGAAATACATTGGGTCATATCACAAACTGCCTCCTGCAGTTCTTCTAACAGGAGCTCCTCTTCTAAACCATGTCTTTGTGCTTCTGTGAGGCGAGGGAGCTTCAAATCATCTAGACCCCATTAGATATCTACCAGGCCACCCTGGGTCCCAGCCCACTAAACTGCTGCCAGGTGGTCTCACTAGAGAAAATTGGCTTCCATCTGTGCGTTGGCCACTGTGCCATCATTTCGCCTCAATGAGAGAATCAATGGAGGTGGGCGCTCCCTTTTACACAACCATTTCAGCATTCTTCCTTATTTATCGCCCTCCCTATGCAGGTGCTGTCGATAGTCTTGTTGGGCCAGACATCCAGCCTATCCCAGATTGGGCCCACTGCTTATTTAGTTGGATATTTGAGACTCAGACCTTCTGAATCTCACTGATTAAGCTACACACATACAAGAAAGGGGCAGACTTCTTTCATATGACCTAAAGCTACCCTGACCTGGCCAATTACTGGGGGAAAGTTACTGACTTCATCAATGTAATGGCAGGTGCATAGAGATAGAACAAGAAATCTGTGTTTTAGGATTTCATGTATGCCTAAAGAAAAAACTAGCAGATTTGCCGTTTTGGCACTGATACTGGCAAAGAGACATATAACCATGAACTAGAAAGCCACAACAAGAGCCAACCTGGGCCATTTTCAAAAGGAAGCACCGAAGTAGGCAGAATGTGAAAGCGTATTGTTACACATGGGAGTGAAAAGATGGACAATGAAAGAGAATGATGCTGGGGCCTAGGATGCAATCACACAAGTGATACCAACTGAGACCCAGATTAGGGATGAACATCTCCACTTCCGAGCCACCCCTGCCAATCCCTGTGTTGGTCTAATGGAAAACTAGCTTAGGTTTATAAGAGGAATTAACAAGTAAGTCTGAAACAGCCACAGTTTTGGTCTAATTATCACGTTGCTTTAATCAGGTGTTTCAAGCATTACTGCCAATGTAGGTTTAAGTAGTTTCCTCCAGGTTCCTTCCTCGTAGTCCTCTTTCCGATCTATGTAGAATGTGTGTTTGATGTTGTGGAGTTCTCTTCCCTCAGTTGCATTCACTTAGTCTATTCTTGGACCCTTCCCACTCGCCTTTTAGGGTAAGGTGCCTACAAAGGCTTAAAACCTGGGTTGCATTCGAGTTTAGGTTTGTCTCTTATAGGTGGGTAGGCCACAACACCCCAGTCTTGCATGGAGTCGGCGGTCAGGGAAAGAAGCCGCCCCTTCTCACCACGTCAATTCTGTTTTTAGTTGGGCAGGGCATGCCGTTTCCCGCACCCCTGCTGGTGGACCACCAGGGTTATAGTACGGGACGCGGTACAGAAGGTCTGTAGGACCTGACAGCCCCTTACCCCACTCAAATTGAACATATATTGATGTACCAGACCTCAAGGGAAGCGTTGCCATGCTCCCTGGCACACAAAATCTCTTCTATTGCTTCCCCTCTGTTCCTTCTGCCCCTAAGTCATGGAGAGGTTCCATCCTTCTAACTCTTCGCAAAAAGGGTTATTTGGGGTGCCAAGAAATTTTAGGCTGAATGAATTACTAGATGTTGACAACAAATGGATTGTCAGCACTCTTTTTGACTATCTGGAGACTTAG
Source organism: Pleurodeles waltl (assembly GCF_031143425.1). Taxonomy (NCBI): domain Eukaryota; kingdom Metazoa; phylum Chordata; class Amphibia; order Caudata; family Salamandridae; genus Pleurodeles; species Pleurodeles waltl. The sequence goes on along the minus strand of NC_090440.1, from coordinate 363,943,785 downwards.
GTTAGCAAAATTAGTCTTGTTCTCAACTATCAGAATGGGTTTTGCTTGGATGTGGTAAAAGCAATATTCTAACTGTGTCTATCCTCATCTTCCCACAAGGCTACAGTAACCATCTATATATCTTAGAATGAAACTGGGGGTTGATCCTTGGTATCAATAATATATAGATGAACTTATTCTTGCACACCTGGTATTCTGCAAATATAGTTCTCACCTAGGTAACATATAAGTATAGCAAAGACGTTTCGGACACCACTTAGTATCTTTGCTCCAAATTGCAGACAACACCACCCTACTCGAAGGTCGACATAGGAAACGATGATTTTTTCATTTGTGAGCACAAGAAATGCAAAATTGGCATTTTACCTTTTAATACCTTTAGAGTGGTGTGGGTGCCGAATTATAACTATTTAGGTCTATGGTTTGAAGGGTGTAATTGTTGCAATACATACTTTGCACTTATAACTAGAACTCATCCACTTAAGTTTATGCCCTCAACGTCCTCTAATTGAAAACGAATCATTTTCATTGTTTCACCTGTCCCAGTGTACAGCTTTTTAGCCTTTGTTCCCTCCAACGCATCAACAGCACATGCATAGTCACTTCCGGAGTTTCAATTGAAAAGACAATCACTGGCAATCAGTGCCAGTTATCCTCTCCAGAGTCACAATGCTTACAAACTCTGGTTTAGTCATTTAAAATCTGCTTTAGAAAACCTGGATATGAACATAATTAGAGATGTATTTTTCCCTTATTACAGATCAAAGAAATGTCAGGGTCTAAACATAGTCTCAAAAGTTTTCATGCCTTTAAACCAAAAAACACTTATGTTTTGGCATCATATGATCCGGGCATTTTGCAGTCATATTTATGCTATTTAGTGTGTCCGAATATACGACATAAAGTTAAACTTTTAAGATTTCTCTTTTTCCCTTTGGCTTATGCTAGGACATTTTGAGAACGAGTGTCTGCCATAAATGTGGATATCAATCAGAATCCCTGAAATGTATGCATACGGTCATCGAGCATTCATTGCAACTAGCTTTTGTGGGGTCATTGATGCTTGTGCTATTGGCTCTTACTAAAAGCATTTTTACAAAGGGCCACAAAAAGCCATTTTGTTTCCTACAAGTACTTTTTCTGTAAAGCGCACCTTCATTCTGTTTGCTGTTATTATTACCTGCAGTTCTCATGAAAGAGGAAGTTTAGTCACATGTTTACAAGTCTCTCCTGTTGAGTGATCATTATATTTTTATATCCAGAATGATTTTTTCAGTTTACTATGTTGAATACATGTTTGTCTAAATAGCTACATCTTGTAATTTAAGAATGAATCTCACGTGTCATTTCATTATTGTTTATTGTAATGATCTAAATTAGTCAGCAATTAATATTTTACATTATCTATTTTCTGGAGGCAAGAGCTTTTTCTTTGTATGTATATTCGCCAAGACAGAAACCTTGATAATGGATAGACAAAAATTAACTTCACTGTGATTCGACGGATTCTCTATCACAGGAGCACCACTTTCCACCGGACTGAAAGTTACACTTTTGGATTCATATTTGTTTCTAATCTCTCCATCTTCCCCTACAAAAACCTATGATCAGGGGCATCAATTTGCTGTTCTCCTTAATCATGAGAATCATATCAATCTTTTAAACCGACCTCAAGGTGATGTTGACTAGAGCTCCTAGACCTGCTTTGACTACTGTAACATTGTTTTCACTTTGGTCCCAGAGAAGCTCCAAGAAAAGCAGGGTCGAAAGCTCACGAATCAATCATACAGATTGTCTATGAAAATTGTCTGTGAATTTGTGGTGATGGAGCCATCCTATACCAGCCTTGCAAGCACTGCGTTGCCTTCAAACTAATGAAATATTAGATTCAACACTATCTGACCTACACACAGGGTTTACGGAAGTAGATGCCCAAGATACCTGTGAGAAATGTCCACTTAATAAGTGTCCAGCAGAAAGCTGCAATCAGAAACTGCTAACCTTATCTCTCAACCAATCTTCAGATGGAATAATCATGGAAGCAGATGTCTAGTAGACTCAATACCCCAGACTGTGAAACTCATTGTACCTAAGCCTCAGGCTGAACCAAACTACAGGCAGCGCCTAATTAATTTGAGCCACTGGTGTCAGGTAGGAACCCCAGGTACCATTTTATAGATCAAATCTGTTCATTAATTTCCAATTATAAAACATCGCATACAAACCACATCTCAGTGTGCCAATAGGCTCATAGTTAGCTTACTTCATGCGAAACGATAAGAAAAAAACAAGAAATATTAAATACAAAATACAACAGTAATTCCCCCGACTGGCTATTAGTGCAAAAATCAGACAATCTCATGCTCCTTTACAATATAATCCTGGTCATGTGTGGACCTCTCCTTTAAAGTTCGCTCTCTATACTCAAGTCAAATTCAGAACCCTCAAATAGGTTGGGCATGTCAATTCAGAAAACTCCCCAGATAGAATACGCAAGTATGGTTGCCGGAGTTCTTTAAAGTCCCCACTCCGATGCAGCGAGGCCAGGGTAAGCTTTTCCATAGCGAGGATAAACCAGAGCTTATGTAACCATGAAATCGTTTTCGGGTTCTGCTCAGACCCCCACACGGAGAGCAACAATTGTATTGCAGCATTTAAAGCTAAAGCCATCTGTCGTCCCCTCAGTGACCTCAAAGGAAAAGTGATAGGGTTGGGAAGGACCACCAAAATGTATGCAGGGAATTGGGGAATCTGAGTGTCAAAAGCCATGTCAACAGTGTCCACTATGTATTTCCAGTACCGGTGTAGCCTGGGACAGTGCCATAGTAAATGCACAAGCGACCCTCCCCCCCCACACCCCCTCCAACAAAGACTGGATTTAGTGTGATCCCAGGCATGAGTCCTTGTTGGGGTGTAATACCAGGAGGTGGCCACTTTATAAGCTGTCTCTGTACCTGCTGCGTTATAAGCTGTGTGGTACGCTCTATAAAAAACACTCTCCCACTTATCCTCCGATAACTCTCTCCCCAACTCCTTCTCCCATCTCAGTTGACCCTTAGTCTTGGGCAGGAGGGCCTCCCCCGCAAGAGGGCATAGAGTTCAGAAACCACTCGTTTATCACCCTTTTTCGTGAGAATCCATTTTTCAAACGGTGTTAACGGCCTGTCAATTAATGCTCTATTGGCTGGTTGCAGGGCCCAATGTCGAATTTGATAGTACATCATCCTATCCGCCTCAATCAGACCATATGTCTCCCTAAGCTGGTCAAAGGGGATAACCCCCTGCTCGTCTAATAAGTATCCCACCCTTTTGCAACCTCCCTCATACCATCGACGTAATGCTTCCGGCTGTAGTCCAGGACCAAAATCAGGATTCGCACCCAGGGGGGTCATTGGGGACGGAAAAGTCATCAAGCCCCCTCTGCCAGCGACCCGGTCCCACACCCTCATAGAAACCTCCGTGACCGGGGATATGTACAGCCCCCGTGCTCTATGACGACGCCTAAGCCAGCGTTCCTTCAATATGTGAGAGCCGGCCACCGCCTGATCCATGAAACACCAATGCTTCTCGGAAGACGGACGGCTCCATTCCAAGAGGAAATGCAATTGTGAAGCTTGAAAGTACCGAAGGAGGCAAGGGACCGCCAACCCACCCTGCCGCTTAGGACGATACAGTACCTGTCAAGGTAGTCGCGCCGCCTTCCCCTCCCATATGCTCCATGTAAAGCGTGAACAGGAGGGGTGAGAGCGGACAGCCCTGCCTAGTCCCCCTCTGGACCACAAAGGGCAAAGAGAGCGTCCCATTAACCCACACCGCCGCTCGAGGCGCCTAATAAATGCAGCGAAACCATGCCATAAAGCCCGGACCCAGTCCGAAGCGCTCAAGCACCTTAAACAGGTACGGCCAGAAAACCCTGTCGAACGCCTTTTCAGCATCAATAGACAGAAAGAGCGCTTCCCTACGAGAGCACTCCGTTTTATCCAATAGATGGAGCAATCTCTTGGTATTATCACTACACTGCCTGTGCGGTATAAACCCCGCCTGATCAGGATCCACCAGGCCCGGCATATACTAATTGAGGCGGTGTGCCAAGATACCAGTAAATAGTTTGGCATCGATATTCAGGAGGGAAATCGGCCTGTAGGAGGCGCACTCCTCAGGGTCCTTCCCCGGTTTCAGGATAACCACAATAGTGGCATCCAAAATGCTAGGTGTGAGGGTGCCCGTTTGACGAAAGGAATTAAAGAGTCGTACTAGGACGGGTGCGAGTTCCACACAGAAGGTTTTTATAAAAAAGCGCCGAACAACCGTCAGGGCCAGGTGACTTCCCAGTCTGCAGTCTAGCAATTGCAGATATAACGTCCTCTGCCCTTATAGGTTGGTCTAACGAGTTTGGCTCTTTTACTGTCAAGGAAGTAATAGCTATATCCTGTAAAAAGGATTCTGGTGTTGAGACGCCAGGCTCCTCAGCCCTGTATAGGCCTTCATAAAATTCCACAAAGGCCTCTGCTATTTTGTCGCTCGTATGAGCTTCTGCTCCCAAGGGGGAGCGGACCATTTTTATCAGTGACGCTGCCCTCTGCGCTCTCAACCTATGCGCCAGCAGCCTCCCGCACTTGTTACTTCCTAAATAATACTTTTGTTTAAGGCGGATTACTGCATATTCTGCCCTGTCCCAATCCAGCCTCCTCAGCTGCTTCCTCAATTTCTCGAGCTCTCGCCATATTCTAGGAGCAGCAGTATGTTTATGTGAACACTCCAGTACCCTCACTCACTGCTCTAGCTCCTCCCTAAGTTGTCTCCTTGCCCTATTGTCCCTAGAAGAAAGCAACATCACCTCACCCCTCAGGACAGCCTTCAGTGCCTCCCACAATGTTGCAATACTTATGGCCCCATCATCGTTAAACCTAAGGTATTCGATAATTGCCCTTCGGATCGCCTCTACTGTTGAATTGCTCTGGAGCATTGAGTCCCTGAATCGCCACCCCGGTGTGCCCACCCGCACCATGTCCATGTGAATCTCAACTGAAACTGGGGCATGATCCGACAGAGCCCGTGGCTCAATCGCTGAGTTTCTAACCCGGGGGAGAAGCTCCTGAGTTGCCAGAAAAAGGTCCAACCTACCATATGTTTTGGTTGCCGATGAATAAAAGGAATAGTCCCTCAACGAGGGGTGCGCACTCCTCCACACATCCACCAGGCCACACTCACTCAGCCACAGCTGACCAGCATCCGACAAAGACCCCGTCTGCCCATATCGTTGGCCTGATCGGTCCAGATCCCCGTCCATCACCAGATTAAAGTCGCCACCCAGCAATACGGCTCCATCAAAGTCAAAGCCTGTCTTAGGAAGGTTTCTTGTTGGGAGTTAGGCACATATAGGGAAGCTATCGTAAAAGAAAAAACGCCCAATCTAAGCCTCATGGCTAAAAGCCTCCCCGGGACCTCATGCAATTGTGATACCACTTCCCCAGGGAAGGAGCGCGAGAAAAGTATCGCCACCCTTGCATGCTTTGATGGTAGAGAAGACCAGAACTGCCTGGGGAACCACCTAGATCGCATATAATAGGTGTCCTTATGGACAAGATGCGTCTCCTGGAGGAGACATATATGACTCCCTGATCTCTCCAAGGCAGACAGGATGGCAAGCCTCTTAGTGGGGTTATTTAGCCCCCTAACATTTAAGCTTATACATTTAATGTTCATAACCCACGCAGAGGGGATCAAGCAAAGGAGCAGAATCACACCAGGAGGACCACCCCCACATAGAACTCTAGACCACTTAAAACCCCCAGGTCCAGGAGTGTCACTACAGAGAGCCAGTATCGCAGGGAAACCCAGCAACAAATAACTAACAAGCACAACAGGTGCCTACAACACAATAGTCCTCGATCATCGAACTCCACAAGGTAAAGTCTCCACGGGGCAGTATATCCACCCATGCCAAGTAACCAGGTCCATCGCCCCCGCCGCCCCGACCCTCTTCGACAGTCAGCATGTTGTTAGCAGCGCGGCCCAAAGCAAACCCGGACACCCCCGAGCCTCCTCCTAGGCCGAAGTTCCGGCGGCCACATTGTTCAAAGCGGATTCTCTCTCCGATCTCAGCTCCGAGGCCGTCGGGCGCTGCACCTTCCTTCTCTTCTCTTTTCTCCGCCAACAAGGGAGACCCCCTGATGGAAGAGCCGCTGCCTCACAGGCCTCTCTGCCTTTATCCTCCAGGCCCAGGACACGGCTAGCCTCCGGGACGGATTTCACCTGCCGAAGCTGCTCCTCCCAGTGGAAGACCAAGCGGAACGGGTGGCCCCAGGAATACGACACGTTATGCGCTCTCAAATGATCTGTGATCGGTTTGAATTCTCTCCACCTCTGCAGGGTCTGCACAGATAGATCGTGAAATAGCTGTAGATCATGCCCTCGAAAGGCTACGTGCTGAAGATTGCGGGCCCGCTGTAGAATCTTTTCTTTAAGAACAAAGTTATGGAGGCAAGCTAGGATGTCTGGGGGGGCGGCCTCCAGGGCCCCGAGCACGCCCAACCCGATGGACCTGATCCAGGATGACCTCATGCGTCTCCTTCGGGCCCAGCAAGGAGCGGAATAAGTCCACCACCGATGTCCTCCTTTTCCGCGCCAACCGGGGCCCCTCTAATACGAATATTTTGTCGCCTCGAGCGGTTTTCCAAGTAGTCAACCGCCATCTGGAGGAGATCCTGCTGCTCACGGAGGCGGACTACCTCTTGCTGCAGTCCCGCCACCTCTTCGCCACGAGGGATCTCATTATCTTCTAGCTGCGATACACGTTCACCCAAGGAGGAAACCTCTCCTCGCAGCTCCCTCACCTCCTGTGAGATTTCCCTGCGTAGCTCTTGAATATCGCCTCAGAGCGAATCAAACAGGGAGGTCAAAAAGCCCTTCGTAACCGGTGAGCTCTCCTCTGAGTCCATCTCTGCCCGGCTCTCTGGGGCCCTCGTCCCAGACACCTCTTCCGGCGCAGTCCCCGAAGCCAGGCACGTTCCAGCAAGCATGTCTCTCACTGAGCGCTCACGTTTTGATTTTGCCATCGCCATTTCGCACAGACCTGATCAAGACTCGCCAGCGCAGTCCCACAGGGGCCACCAGAGTCTCCGTCCAATGCGTCTCCGCTACTGCCTCCCCGTTAGGGACCGCACCTGGTCCAGATGATAGGAGCCACCGCTCACAAACTTGTTCAGGAGTCAATCGGCTGCAAGCAGCAATGTAGGGCCACCAGGCCCTCAGCCTCCGTCAGGGTCCCACGCTCCACCAGGCCCCAATCAGCCAGTCCGCAGCAAGGAGCACCGGCTCGGGCCCCCGAGCCAAAGGCACAGGCTGGGGCTCTCCACTCCTCCAGGGCTCCCAGGCAGCCGAGGGCCAGTGCCCGCAACACAAACACCCTGTTCAGGGGCCCAAGGAGAGCCCCCGGGGCCTCCCCGCTCCCCCGGCATCAAACTCCAAGGGCCGCGGGAGGAGAGCACGTCCCGCGGCCCAGACCGCCTCCCTGGCCAGGCCGCGACGACGCCCCAGCTCCAAGGCCGAGCTCTGCTCTCCCACGGGAGCCGCCAAAACCCGGTCCGGGTCGCCGCCGAACGGCGAGTGCCCCGAGGGTGCCTCACAACTCGGGGGAGCCTCCAGGCTTCCCCCAGGCAGGCCGCGCAGCGCTTATGTGGGTCGAGGCGGCGGAGCGTTAAAGGATCCGTCCTAGCGCTCCCCCATCTTGGACACACCCCCAGGTACCATTTTATAGTGACCAGGACTTATTTTATAATCATTGGACTTTGACCCAGAATAAAAGAAAGAAAGGCAGCAAAGAGGGAATGAGGAGGAAGAGAAAGATGGAAAATTGACAAGGGGAGGTTGCAGGGAGGATAAAGAGCCTGTAAGCATGAGAAAAAGGCGCAGTGATGTTGGTGGAAGAAATAGGCATGAGGTGAAATACAGCCTTTTTATTTAGTAATACAGGCATTCTGCGGCGTGGTAGTGGGCTTCTAAGGAAAAGTTGGGAATCAGCACTTATCCTTTAACAAATTAAGCACTGACTACAACCTCTTCAGGAAAGGTATGAAAACAGAACTGTTCCAGTAGTCATTCTACCAAGTTTGACATATCGCAGGAAAAAGTGAGTGAAATATATCAGACTGGGACCCTTTCCAGGACCCTCTCTTCACAATCTGAACTAATTCACCCCTTTCTGTATTTCACCTAGACTTGAGAAGTAACCACAAGTAACTCTCAACAAATAAATGTCATAATTTGAATCATAGCCATAATGTTGCTTCAACTGACATTTTTTAGGGGAATTGCTATGATGTTCTATAAACTAGTTATTTTCTGTAAGTTAACAAACTTTCTTTCCCTGTATTTTAATGCATTTATATAGTTATCCATATATAACACATGATTGGGGAGTTTTCCTACCAGACAATACAGCTGTCTAGTAGTGAAAGACATATTGAGGGCTTACCAAGAAGATAGGGGGCTTGCAGCCTAACCATTGAGCCTCTCCATGTCCAAGGAATCTGCAAAGGCCAAGAGAACTTTCCACAGCAGGATGAGAGCAGTTGCCACCTGGATGGAAGCCAGCTGTCTCAAACTCAACTCAGACAAGACATAGATCCTTGTAATCAGCTCCACCCCTTCTGCCTGGAATGACTGCTGGTGGCCCACTGCACTGGGAAATGCCTGCACCCCCATGGACCACACACGCAACCTGAGCATCATCCTAGACTCCTCTCTATCCATGACCAGCCAGATCAACCCCATCTCATCATTATGCTTCCACACCCTCTGACTCCTGCAAAAGATTTTCAAGTGGATTCCTCCAACACGAGGAAGAGAGTCACCCATGCAATCCTCACTAGCAAACTGGACTACGGCAACGTACTGTATGCCAGCATCACCAAGAAACTTCAATCAAGACTACAAAGAATCCAGAATGTAGCAACCAGATTAATCCTGGACATTCCCTGACACAGCCACATCTCCTCCCACCTCAGAGACCTACACCGGCTCCCAGTCAACAAGCGCATCACATACAAACTCCACAGCAACAAGGCACTGCATACCTCAACCACCGTCTCGCCTTCTACTTACCCAACAGACATCTCCTTCTTCCCAGTTTGCCCTTGTAGCCATTTTCAAGTTCCGGAAAAGCACAGCAGGAGGAAGATCCTTCTCCTACCTAGCAGCCTGGACATGGAACACACTTCCCCTCAAGCTCAGGCAGGCTGCATCACTGAAGCAGTTCAGGAAGGACCTCAAGACCTGCTCTTCAACTGAGCAGCACCCCCACAATCAGCTCCTTAAGACCCTACGGATGATTAGCCGCGCTTTACATATCTCTGATTGATTGACTCTTATTTGCTTGCTTCTTATGCGTTGGCTTGCCTTGTCCATCTTGTGTCTGTCCCCCATCACACTGCCAATTTACTTTTGTCTTTCCACTGCTTACTTTGGTTTTAAGCACCCTACAAGAGTGCATGTGGTTTCCAGCTATCTCCCTAGTGTGCTTCTCTTCCACCCTCCATGCTCTATGTTGCTGTCTCTTGCCTGTGTGCCCCTTCCCACCCCCTCTGTGTTGATCTTGCCATGTGTGTTTATCCACCCTGCATTACTTTCTCACCTGTATGCTTCTCTCCTTCAACTTTATGTTGTTCACTTTCTCACCTGTTTGCTTTTCTACCTCCACACTCCACATTGCTCTTTCTCTCTCTCACACGTTTGGTTTTCTGCAGCCTTCGCCTGTGGCCTCCTTGTTGCTTTCCCCACTGCACCCGCATGTTGCGTCCATCCACCCCACCCCAACTCAATGTTGCTTCGCTCCCACCTGCTTTTAAAAAATACACTTTCTGAAGTTTTTTCTTGTTATTTACTGATTCATCTCGAATCGGTAAACAAAAGTTTTTTTTAAAGCACTTGCATCATTTTGTGCATGTGCCTACTTAATGACAAGCGGCTGTATCATAGCCTTTTTTTCTTCTTCTTCGGCCATGCTGCACACCACTAGGGATGTTGTACACTACTGCTAAAATCTATGGCAAAGACAATAGGTCCCAAAGGTGAGACATAGTGGTATTGACAATATTTGTTTTAGTTAACAGTTTAAGGGGCATCGGCCATCTTGGATCAATAAACAGAAAAAATTGCATTCACATCATTTTGTAGGCACATGCATGCATGGTGATGTATACACCTGCATGTGTCATCACAAATGTGAGAGCTACAAAATCAGCCTCGAGCAGTGGCCTCATCATTGCACCCTTTTTTTTCTTTTTGCCAATGCTGCACAGCATTTGCACAACATGTTTTTTGTCAATGCTACACAGCATCGACAAACAGCATTGCAAAGTCAGTTGGTCCAATATGCTAATCCTTTTGGCTTTAACATTGCTTGTTTTCAGTTGATTTCAATGACTGTCATGACAGGCAGGGTAATGAAAGAGCAAAGTTGTCGGGTTAAAGGCTCATCCATGTTTGCATTATGCAGCAGGGGGTCTCCTGCAAGCCTGCAGCTGCTCATTTTTATCTCCTGTTGATGGTGTCCAACATATCGAGATTTTTTCTTTAAATGAAAAGACCCTTCTCCAAAAAAGGGCATGATACAAATCTAAACTTTCTGAAGGTTGTACCATGTTTGCTTGTGGCAAAACCACCACTTTCCAGTATTTTACCCATTTTGTTATTATTATCATATTCACAAAGCAATGAGAGGGAAGATGGTTGCTCTCATAAACTTTTCAGAAGCTTTCAGCCATTCACGTGGTTTCCTTTTTGTAGCCAATAAGGGCTTACTCTGTTCGCCTACATCAGTGGAAACACAAATCAATTAAGAACTTTTTTCCCCTTTTTTGACAATTCCAGATCTTCAGAAGCACTGTAATGTATATTTATAACTAAAGCATGAACAACATAGAGGCACATTTAATGGTTTTTTCTAAGATGATGGTGTAGAGATGTACCTAACCAGGAAAAGGCACCGTATGGAGCCAAAAATGTTTGTCAGAGTTTGTGCATTTAGTTTTAAAGTTTCTTTCCTGTTTTAGGCAGAAAGTTCCCTATAGAGGTTTACAATGATATAGTATTTTTGGGATCATACCTAAATATGGACTCCTGTGCATCCAATTTGGCATAAAGTGAATGTTGGGGGCTGAATTTTGGTTGTGTATACATAGGTCAAAGAGGGAAGGGAAAGTTGTAAGCAAGGCAAAAAAGTATTTTCCTAAGGAACAACCAATTCAGCTTGACATATATTGACTCCTATGGACTGTTCGAGGCCCAACATATGTGTGACATTTGTGATGTCACCAGTGAAGCCCAAGGTTGCATCACTGATGATATCAAATATCCCATCACCAATGATATCATCAAGTACATCATTAAGCCGCTTAGCAACTTTCCTCATGCCCACCCTAGCCCAGTGGGTGCAGAGTGTGAGGAAACTTCATACTGGATCTGATGAAAGGCTGTACCCAGCAGTGACGTCGGAGCGGGTATTGGTTTCATGGAGAAAACACAACAAAACCAGTACCACGTGACAAACAACGTCATTAAAACCATGAAGCCCAAAACTGTTGTTTCTGCACAGAATGTAGATAAGCACTGCACAACACTCACTTTTATAGGTTTCTTCACACATATAAAAGGGTCAGGAATTGTCTATGAGCAGATGTCTTCACAGTTGTTACATTGACACAAAACATTGGTACATATGAAAAGTGTTTCTATTGTTCATAATTTAACGCCCATCTTGAGAATCTGTAAGAAATGCTCCAAACTATGTTTTCGTTCACCTCCGAATTATTTACCAAATGGTAATTGTTTTAGGCAAGCGAGGCTAAGATTTTGGGGTTGCCAAAATGTTATTCTTCCCATGTTAACAATCGGTGGGATTTTTTCCATTGGCACACCAAAAAGAGGAAGACAGAATTTCACCATGAAGTAAAAAAAGAAATTGGTTCCACCTAAAACCATTTTGCCGTTTGGTAAATTTGCACGATAACGTCTGACAAACATGTGGAACACAGTGTTGAAAGGAATAAAAAAAATAGAACTATCGGTATCATTAAATTAAGAAATTGGTGTGAGAGTCTCGAAATAAATCACAAAATAAAACCACTTGTTTGAGGTATTTAGCGATTTAATAGTTAGCATTGACAGTTCTTTAACATTAAAAGTCTCTGATTGAAGGAAGAGGAATGTGATTCTTTTACGTGTCCTGCCAATGCTTGGTTCTCAAATCACCAATTCACGTTCAGACTCTTGACACCTGACCACTCTGATGGAGATGCAAAGTGACTTGCACTACGTAAGAAGCTATAACTCACTGTTAAGTGAGTATCCATTCAGAAGAGCTGCAAACTGCATCGTAAAAACAGCAAACTCTTATCAAATCAAATCATTAACATTTATAAAGCGCGCTACTCACCCGTGCGGGTCTCAAGGCGCTAGGGGGGAAAGGGGGGGTTATCGCTGCTCGAACAGCCAAGTCTTTAGGAGTCTCCGGAAAGCGGAGTGGTCCTGGGTGGTCCTGAGGCTGGTGGGGAGGGAGTTCCAGGTCTTGGCCGCCAGGAAGGAGAAAGATCTCCCACCCGCCGTGGAGCGGCGGGTGCGAGGGACGGCAGCAAGTGCGAGGCCAGCGGAGCGGAGGGGGCGGGTGGGGACGTAGAAGCTGAGGCGTCTGTTGAGGTATTCCGGTCCCTTGTTGTGGAGGGCTTTGTGTGCGTGGGTGAGAAGACGGAAGGTGATCCTTTTGCTGACTGGGAGCCAATGCAGGTGTCTCAGGTGTGCGGAGATGTGGCTGTTGCGGGGTACGTCGAGGATGAGGCGGGCCGAAGGCGTTTTGGATGCGTTGCAGGCGGTTTTGGAGTTTGGCGGTGGTCCCGGCGTAGAGGGTGTTGCCGTAGTCCAGGCGACTCGTGACAAGGGCGTGGGTCACGGTTTTTCTGGTGTCGGCGGGGATCCAGCGGAAGATCTTGCGGAGCGTGCGGAGAGTGAGGAAGCAGGCGGAGGACACGGTGTTGACTTGCTTGGTCATGGTGAGAAGAGGGTCCAAGATGAAGCCGAGGTTGCGGGCGTGGTCTGCGGGGGTCGGTGCGGTGCCGAGGGCCGTGGGCCACCAGGAGTCGTCCCAGGCGGACGGGGTGTTGCCGAGGATGAGGACTTCCGTTTTTTCAGAGTTCAGCTTTAGGCGGCTGAGCCTCATCCAATCTGCGACGTCCTTCATACCCTCTTGTAGGTTGGTCTTGGCGCTGGCGGGGTCCTTGGTGAGGGAGAGTACAAGTTGGGTGTCGTCGGCGTAGGAGGTGATGATGATGTCGTGCTTGCGTACGATGTCGGCGAGGGGGCTCATGTAGACATTGAAGAGTGTCGGGCTGAGCGATAAGCCTTGAGGTACGCCGCAGATGATCTTGGTGGGTTCTGAGCGAAACGGAGGGAGGTAAACTCTTTGGGAGCGGTTAGCGAGGAAGGAGGCGATCCAGTCCAGGGCCTGGCCTTGGATCCCGGTGGAGCGTAGGCGGGTGATTAGGGTGCGGTGACAGACGGTGTCAAAGGCAGCCGAGAGGTCGAGGAGTATGAGTATGAGTCTTTCACTTTATTGATTTTTACATGTACCATTGTGTATTTTAAAGCACATGGTGCTAGCATATTCAACTAGTTATTTTTCATCTCTAGAGTTGACATGGCAGTTTGAGTATTAGGCCACGTACAGTTGTTCAGTAAGAAGAGAAGCTCTTACCATTAAGATCGTTTTGTGAAGTGAAAGTCCCATTTATAGTGCACCCTGCCTTGAATGCCCAGTTACGAATATCTAGTGTCCTTGTTTTTAAATTTATTGCTCCTGCCTAATTATAATCTAGTATGCAGCTGACCCATCAGAACTAAAGAAGTTCCGGCCCATTTCGCTACTACCCTACCTGCCAAAGTACTGGAAAAAGCAAACAATGTAAAACTATGGAATTTCATCGAGGCCAACAATGCCCTGGACAGCTCCCAGTCCGGCTTCTGCAGCAACCACAGCACGGGGACAACCCTCCTGGCAGCAACCAATGACATCCGATTACTCCTAGACCATGGCCACACCGCAGCGCTCATACTCCTCGACCCGTCAGCAGCTTTCACGGTCTCCCACAGACGTCTGCGCACCAGACTCCACAACATAGGAATCAGCGGAAGGGCCCTGGAATGGATCCACTCCATCCTCTCTGGGAAGACGCAGAGGGTCAGACTCCCGCCCTACACTTCCAGACCCACAGGAGTCAATTGTGGAGTCCTCCAAGGATCCTCACTGAGTCCCACACTGTTCAGCATATACATGGCCCCTCTCACTGCCTTTGTCAGAAGCCACGGTATGAACAGAACATCGTGTCATATGCCGATGACACACAACTCATCATTTCCCTCACCGAAGACCCAGACACAGCCAAAAGGAACTTCCACTCAGGAATGGAAACCGTGGACACCTGGATGGGAGAAAGCTGCCTCAAGCTCAACTACAACAAGACTGAGCTCATCATCTTTGGAAATGCCACCTCAGCTTGCGACGATTCCTGGTGGCCCACATCTCTCAGTGCCCCCCCCTGCATCAACTGAGCACGCCCCCAACCTAGGCATCATCCTTGACTCCTCCCTATCCATGGCTCACCAGGTACCCTCAATCGCCTCCTCCTGCTGGCACACACCCAGCAAACTTCGGAAGATCTTCAGATGGATCCCAGCAGACTGTTGCAGGACAGTCATCCATGCCTTAGCCACACACAAGCTCGACTACGGCAACGTCCTCTGCGCCGGCACCTCAACTAGAAACATCAAAAAACTACACATCACCCAGAACGCCGCCGGCAGACTCATTCTGGACCTCCCATGCCGAGAACACTTCTCCCAACACCTGAGGACTCTCCACTAGCTACCGGTCGAGAAGCGAATCACCTTCAAGCTACTCACCCACACTTACAAGGTCATACACAACGCAGGACTAGCCTACCTGAACCACTGCGTCTCCTTCCACACCCCCACCAGATCCCTCCACTTCACCCAGATGGCCCTGGCCATCACCCCTCACATCCGCAAAACTACTGCTGGAGGACGATCCTTCACCTACATTGCAGCAAAGAGCTAGAACAACCTCCCCCTGCACCTCAGAGAAAGCCTTTTCATTCACCATCTTCAGGAAGAATCTCTAGACGTGGCTCTTCAGATGAGGCCCCTCTCCCCCACCCCCAGCTCCTTGAGACCCTCACGGGTGAGTAGCTGCGCTTTACAAAAACTGATATATATATATATATACAGTATATATATATATATATATATATATATATATATATATATATATATATATATATATATAGGCGCCTAGGTATATCCCTTGATGTGGATAGGCACACCAAGTGAGCTCTCAATAGTTGCAGTGTATTACTATCCAGAAATGGGTTCCAGCATGTACAGTGGTAGTGGCAGCATACTATGCTTTAGTTATCCTATAGTGTGACCAGAACTCCTTTACCCCGGTCGCAGAGGTAGTTGTGTAACGTCACATTTGTGTGAAGTTATGCTGGTACAGGCTAACTTTAATTCTTGTGCTAATATCCTAGCACGTGTATGGTTGAAGGTATGTGTGTGGTTTGTGTGTCCCTGACATTGTGCATGTCAGAATAAACCAGGGTGAAGGAGGCCTTTGGGTTCCATTCTGAAAGCCCCTGGCCTGTTCCTTTCCCAAACAGTGAAGTGTATTGCTGGAGGGAGGCGGCCTAGACACTGAAGTGAGGAAAGAGAAGACAGGTTTCCCCTTGGTAATTCAGTAAGGTCATTTTATTTCAGAGGGCAGCCGATTAGTTTTCCAGAATACTGACATTTGGTAGGTAGTGGGGGTAAAGGGTGGGAATACAGACCCTGTTTTTCAGGGTGTGAGAGGTCCTTTAGAAGAGGCCAGCCTTTCTTGTCTCTACCTGATCACTATTCGTGCGACTGTTGATAGACAGGTGCAGGGTGCTCATACCCTTTTTGTCTCTGTTGTGTTTCAACCTGGAGACAATTCTGGTATGAAGATCAGCACTCTAGACAATGGCTGAGTCTCAAAGACAGCCTGAGAAGAATAGATGAAAGGGATGCATGCTCAAACTGATTTGGAATCTGTAGAAAGAATACACCCCCCATATGACATACCTGTACAACAGTGGAAGCTGTTTACCCACTTCTTCCAGTTTCTCTGTGACCAAGGAGGAGGTGAGCCACCTCGTACCTTGAAGATTACTGTGGAACCAGAGCTGGTGTGTATCTACCAGCCAGCTTCCCAACCGGAGGGGACATCACCTAGAGTCTGAACTATAGGAGAACTGTCCCTCAGTCCTGTAATGCCTGGAAGTAACCTGCCTGGAAGAAGTGAGAAAACCTTTCAGGAAGAGTTGACTACCAGTGTGAGCATCAGTAGTTGAACTGGTGCTGTGAGTCTGTTTAACAGAGACACCTGAGAGCATGGTTGGCTGCCGTCAGTAAGCAGAGGCTCTGCAAAACTGCCGAAGTATGCCCAAGCAGATTGCCCCATCAAAATCTGCCTGCTCAGGCATTGGCAGTTGCCACAAGTGTGACAGAAACAGACTCTGCCATTGCAGCTGTGGCACATGCCTTATGTGTGCTCAAGTGGTCTGTACCGCTAAAACAAAAAAGGCTTTTTCTAAACCTGTGATGATTCTCAACCTTGCCTGAACAGACTTTATGGTAGCTAGCCCAGTGGCTCCTGCCTAACGTGTGCCTGAGAAGACCACTCCACTGTAAATGAAGCTGCTACAGCAAGACCCAAGTAACTGTGCCACTGCCTGAGGTTCTGAATGGAAGTGCACCCAATCTTACTATACTGCCGTCGCTGAACTGTGACACACCTAGAAGCAACCCGACTGTTGACACCCAAACATTTTGATGGACTTTATGCCACTTTGATGTTGGAAAGTCTGCCAAGCTGATCCATTGACTCACCAGTCAGCTTCAATGAAGGAGGCCCTGCCAAGACCTAATAGATCCAGCTAACTCTGTGTGTCTGGATGAGGGCTTCTGAGCTGAAGACAGCTGCCCCCTGCCACTGCTTCCAGATTCCCCAATGTGGCCCTGCATCTGCTGTCAAAATTGGATCAGAGGGCTGGTAGACCTATGGCCGGAATAGCTACCCACCTTGAGAAGGCACTGACTGACCCCTAACTAAATGGACAGTGGCCCTGCACCAGAGACTCTGAGGACCTGATCTTTTGTAGTGTGTATTATGTTTCATAATACATTAAAGTACTTCTCTTTTGTTAAGATAAGGACTTTGCTGGACAATCAAGTTATCACGTTTTTGGGTGTCTGTTGAGCAATGAGCTTGTTCTACCCACACACTAACCTCCCTAAGAAGCTATGAAGGCTTGCCTTCGCTTCCACTGAGAGTCAAGTGCTGAAGGGGTTGTACTTGGTCAGTTTGCAGAGCCATAGTAGTATGGACCCTAGGACGTTAGAGGCACATGACCATAGCCACCACAGCTGAGACTTGGTAATCTCTTCTTGCCCCCCGAATGTTGTCTCACAGACCACTACAATAAGATTATAGGTATGTGGTTGCAGAATTACACACTAATTCTAGAAAGAGAAAGTTTTTTTTAATGGAAGGAGGCATGTGTTGTTTGCAATTTGTAATGTCTGTATTAATGTTCCTTCAACATAAATTTAATTAAAACGAAAAACCATACAGGACCATCTTCTCATGTGTCATGTGGCTTAAAACATTTGCAAAATAATTTATTAACATATTATTGTGCTACTCTGTTACATTAAACATTACATTCAACATTGGCCCATGCTGTGGTGGGGAGAAGAAAAACGTGGATGACATTACAGCAGACCAATGGATTAAAAATGCTGAGAGAAAAGCCCTTGTAGGTATATACAGAAATCAGTACCATATGCTAAGGACATACAGGTAAGTTTAATTTGCCAGTCAGGTGTATACCAATTTCATCATGTGGAAAGGAGGAGAACATGCACATTACTACTAGTAAGCAGCAAAAACAAGATGCAGCAAAAGAGACAAAAAATCAGTAAATTAGTGGGCACTAGGATGTTCTGGCTGCACAGCTAACTGTAAGTGGTTTTGCAGTAGCTTTTAAGGATTGTAACCAATTGTATTACACTGCAGGGGCATCAGTTGGTAAATAGGCAGGCACCTCAGGGGGGCACCTCAGCCAGGAGATGGAACAAGTCTACTGGTTCTAGAGGGGGCAACATGCCCTGTTCTTGGTCCTGGGGAGTGCAAGGCCACAGTCTCACAAGTGGGTGACTTGCCCACTTGCTCTGGAGGGGGCAACATGCCCTGTGCTTAGTCCTGGGGAGTGCAAGGCCACAGTCTCTCGAGTGGGTGACTTGCCCACTGGTTCTGGAGGGGGCCTCATGCCCTGGGCTCTTCATCCTGGGGTATCTTGGCTGTGTGGGTGTCTTACCCAGTGGTTCTGGAAGGGGTCTTGTGCCCTGTGCTCTTCATCCTGGGAAGTGCAAGATCACAATCTATCAGATGGGTGTCATACCCACTGGATTTACAGGGGGCAGGCCGCACAGCAGCCCATGGAGGCAGGATTACATACCGTCTGCCGGCGGTGACAGCTGCTCAGTGGTGGTGGTGCTGCTGGTGGGGGGAGGCTCCTGCCCGTCCTCTGCAGCCTCGGACGGCTGCACAACCATGGTTGGTGGTGGGGGCTGCATCACAGTTCCTGCCCCAGGCCCCTTGCTCTTCCTGGCAGTTGGGGCAGGCTCCTTTACCTTCTTAGCAGCTGCTGGGGCAAGCACCTTGCTTCTCCTGGCACCTGGGACAGGCTCCTTTACCTTCTTGCCAGCTGGGGCAGGCTCCTTGGTCTTTCTGGTAGCTGGGGCAGGCTAATTTCCCTTGAGGCTGCCTGGTGCAGGCTCCTTCACCTTCAGGACATGTTGCCTGGATCCTTTTCCAACACGAGTGGGTGTGGTGACGACTGGGCCCATGGACTAGGTGGCTGAGGTGCTTGGCTGGGTTCTTCCCACCCTAGCAATTTGTGCAGGACGGAGTAGAGAAGAGGTCAATGGTGGATAGGAACAGTTTTTTAGGGACAATGGTGTGGGGAGAGGGAGAAGGAATGGTAGTGGGGGAAGAGGGAGTGGTTGTTGGAGGTGTCTGTCTGCTGATTTTGGGTGCAGGTGCATGGCCTGGATGCTGTAGTGAGGTGTATGGTTGTTGGGTATCTGAGTGCTTGTATTTCTGTACCTTAGAAGGGGGGGACAGACACAGTGGGCGAGGAGACACGGGACATGTGCATGGATTTTGTGGAGGTGTCTGCCAGTGAGGTGTGTGTTCTATTTGGTGTGGTGATGATGCTGGTAGTGGATGATGATGTAGTGCATGCAGGTGTGAGTGTAGACAGAACTGGGAGGGAAGTGGAGGTGGAGGAGGAGGAGGAAGGGGAGACAGTGGAAATAGTGGATGTTGGTGTGTCTGCATCTGGATGGTGTTTGTGTGAGTGCCTGTGGGATGAAGTGTGGTGCTTGTGTTTGCCTGTACTACTCTTGTGTGTTGTCTTGTGTGCATGCTCGTCTGCCTGTGTGCTTGGGATAGGTTGGGGTTGAGGAGAATGGGACTGGGAAGAGGAAGTTGGAGGGTAGAAACAGGGACAATGGCTGCCATCAGAGAGGAGGCCAGAGCCTGAATCGATCTCTGTTGGGCCGCCAATCCAGTGTGAATGCCCTCCAGAAATGCATTAGTATGTTGCATTTGGGCTGCCAGCCCCTGGATGGCATTCACAATGGTTGACTGGATCTCAGCAGGTCAAAAGCCTCCTCACTCAGGACAGCAGGGCTCACTGAGGCAGGGCCGGAGGTGCCTGGGGCAAAGGAGATGCCCACTCTCCTGGGTGAGTGGCACGGGCAACTCGCTGAGGGGCTGCTGGGAGGGCAGTGCTGGTACGGAGGTACGTGTAGCTGGGGTGGTCACAGAGGTGTCCGCCACCACCAGGGAGCTTCCATCGGAGGAGGTATCTGTGTCAGAAACTGTCCCCTCCAGTCTCCGACGTGGTGCTCCCCTCTCACTTCTTCCCACTGGTGCTCTCAGCGCCAGTAGACTCTGCCTCCTGGGTCCTGTGGGATGCAGCTCCCTCCGTCGCCGGTGCCTCTGCTCCCCGCCAGATGACGCTAATGCATATAAGGACAGGATGACAAAACAAAAAGGGGTGGGAAGAGACAAAGGATACACAGGGTCAATGGCTGCACCAACACCACTGTTGGCGTACACAGCACCCTCACACACACGGAACAGCCCTATGCAATATGCCATAGCACTAGCAGAGAAATAGTTATCAGCCAAGCCATGGGGAGGAGCACACACCGCCAAATGGAGCACACCTGGGACCCACCCAGCCCTGACCAGTACTGGATGCCTGCGAGCTGGGCAGCAAGATTTTCCCTTCTGAACCCTAGCCACCAGGGGAACTATGCTGCAATGTCAGGCCTGGCCTAGGGGCACCCATTGACACACATCCCCCACCCGGATACCACCCTACCATGCGTAAGTTTTAATGATGGGCACTGTACTCACCCCCTTGTATGCAAGCCATCTGGGAGGTCAGGGTTCGACCGGCACCCCTTCCTCGTTGAGAGGCCATCCACAGCTCGGCCTTCTCCGTCTTCCGTGCCAAGCGTCTCAGGTTCGCCCACTGTTTCCGACAGTGGGTGCTCCGCCTGCCGTAGATATCCAGGGTGCGCACGTCCTTGGCGATGGTTCTGCTTCTGCAGGGGGAGGGGTGCTGGTGGCCTGTTGCTCCTGTGGGAGGGCCTCCTGGCCATTAGTGGCAGCGGAGGTGGAAGGCTGTTCAGATGTCGGGCTAGTGGCAGGGCCCTGTTGTTGTGTGACTGCCTCCCTCATAATATTGGCTATTTCTGCCAGCACCCCTCCTATGGAGATCATGTTTTGTTGATGACCTGCAAGTCCTTCCTGATCTCCCGGTACTGCCCCTCATGCAGCCGCCTGTTCTCCTTCACATTGTCCAGGATCTGGCCCATCATGTCCTGGGAATGTTGATATGCTCCCAGGATCTCTGCAAGTGCCTCTTGAAAAGTCAATTCCCTGGGAATGTCCTCCCGCTGGTGCACAGCAGTCCTCCCAGCGTCCCTGGTGGCCTCTGTCCCCTGAACCGTGTGCCTACTGCCACTGACCCCAGGTCCCTGATTGTCATGGGTTTGAGGTGCGCCCTGGGGTCCCTGTAGAGGTGGACACACTGCTGATTGACGTGTCCTGGGGACAGAGGTGTGGGTATGCTGGGTGGGTGCTGTGGTGGTGTTTCCTGATCAGGGAGGCTCTGTGGTGGTGTGTGACTGGGCCTGGGTAGCCGGCTGTCCAGATGACCCTGATGGGCCAGGTTGGTCATCCGGATCCAGAAGAACTGGGTTGCTGTCATCACTGTGGGCCTCTTCTGTTGGGGAACTGGATATCACTGGCACCTCCTCTCTGCTGACATTGCCTGGGGTACCTGTGGGGATGTAAATGATGTGTGATGGTTTCTGTGTCTGACATATTGTGCATCCGTGACTTGCCCTCTTTGGTTGTATTTGCCCTGGCATCTTTCACTTTTGTATGTTGATGTATGGCGGGATAGCTAATTCTCTATAGTGTGCATGCTTTAGTGATGAGTGTCCATGCTGGGCTGTGAGGGGTGTCCATGCACTGATGAAGCATGGGGTGCTTTTCATTAGGATGAGTCAGATGTGATGGTGGGGTGTGTGGGGTGTGTGGGTAGTGGTGGAGTGATGTGAGTGAGGTTGGGGGTATGTGATGGCATGCAGGTAGGGGGGTGATAGTAGTAAAGAGTTAAATTACAAGAGTCCAGCCCTCCTCCTACTCCGGCCAGGCCCTCAGGATGCAGGATTGCCAGGACGTGCTCCACCTATGCTGTTAGTTGTGGGTGAGGAGGTGGGTATGCTTTTCCTGACTTCCGCTTGTTCATTCCTGCCTACACTGCATTTCTGTATACTTGGCCCTGTGTCTATGTTGCATTTCTATGCTTGCCCATCTTTGTCACGGTGTCATTTTGGTTGTGCTTATGTTGCATTTCTGTACTGCATATAAGGCCCAAAAACCAGACACTCAGGGAAGAAAAAGCCTGTTTTTATTAGGCACACAGTTTTCATATTCTTCCTTGCTGGCCAACAAGCATGATATGGCACCTACAAATACATTTCATTTTGTTCCTGGGCAACTGCTGTGTGTTGTGTGTTTATTTCATTGCTCCTGGGAGGGTGCAAAAAGAGCTTTCTAAAAAACAGAGTGGGCATTTTCTTTGTAGTGCAAGCATATGCTAAAATAAAGAAACAAACAAACAAAAAAGAAATAATATGTCAACTAAATGTGGGTGTATGTGCATAGGAAAGTGATAGCACAGCAGCCAGGGCAGCAGAGCTGCTTGTGATTTCATCACAATTAACATTAGTCTGCATTTGAAGGTGTGCTTCTGAGGATGAACTAAAGTACACATTTATTGAAGTCAGAATTCTCTGGATGCAGAGTAAGACAGAGTAAGCAGGCAAAATGCTGTCGCTCAGTCTACCTGACATCCTAAAGACCAGCCGTTGTCTACTAAGCAGAACCAAGCATTGGCAACAAAGTCAATGGCTGTTTCACTTCATAATTGTATGTATGCTGCCCTGAATGGCTGAACTAATATGTGAATGACAGTCTGTCTGATGAATAACTGAAGTAAGTTTACCTAAAGCCCATTTTATCTAAGCAAAAATATACATTATTTTTTATGAGAACATGAAGCAGGTAAGACAACTAAAACAGTTTTTAGTCAGATCAAAAACACACAAATAAAAAGGGAACAGGCATGCACACTCATAGGATATACAGCACTGGTCAAGAGCATCACTATCCTCCCTGAAAGACATGGAACAAGTGACTTACTGCAGGACTAGTGCAAGTTTCCTTTGAAGACATGGAACAAGTGTGGTACTGCAGTTCCAGCAAGTATAAGTGTCCTTCAGTGACATGGAACAAGTATGCTACTGCATGGCCAGTCAGTACAAGCTTCCTTCAAAGACATGGAACAAATGTGAAACGGCAGGGCCAGTGCAAGCTTCGTTCAAAGACATGGAACTGGTGTGGCACTGCAGGCCCAGTGCAACCTCAAAGACATGGTACAAGTTCGGTATTGCAGGGCCACTGCAAGCTTCCTTCAAAGACAGTAACAAGTGTGGCACTGGGCAACACCATTTAAAGCCTCCCATAGATACAAGTGTATGGAACATCACTGGGGTGTATGAGTGCGAACTTGACTCACACGCCTTGCAAGATTTCCACTTGAAAAACAGCTACAGCACCAGGCAGGACTACAAGCTTCCTTAACACCTGTAGAACACTTACCGATCTGGCCAGAAACAAAGCAAGCTTTCCTCCCTTATGCACAGGACATGGTTTGCATCTGCAGCAGCAATTCAGGGCTGTGTGGAAACACACAATGTGCAGCATTTGGCAGGAGTGTAAGGTCCTCTCACCCGGAGCACAGATACAAAATGGTCAGCAGCTGTGCAAGCTAAGATATCCTCATATACAAAACTGGTGTAATTCTGGCAGTGGCATCTAAGCTTATTTCAAGCACAGAATAACCATAGTAAAGTATAGAGATGGGTGAACCACTAAAGGCTCGAGCCAGATGCTAGGCTCTGGTTCAGCTCAAGGTCCTCCTAAGCCCTCAAGCCCAAAATGAGCTGAGCTGTCTTGTGCTTTCTGCCTGCTACCCACACTCGAACCTCATGTACCAAGGTTGAATGACAAAGCATTAAAATGTGATTTCAAACTGGTGCAAAAAATGAATGACATCCTAATGGCAGAATTACACAATATGAGACCAGAGAGCCTGGGACCAATCACTTGACCAAATTGTGTGATCCTAATCAGTTATCTTATTTTATCATGACTCCTATTTTTGCATTATTACATATCAGAAAGCCTTGAAATACGTGAGGATGTGTGCTATATAAAAATCATGTGTTTGACTTAATCAACTACAATGTTGCTCCATGTTAAATAAGAATATAGCCCGCATATAAGGTGCACTTAACAACTGACATACCTCTTAGTTCACTAATGGTATTGTTGAATTGACAGTGGGGACATTAATGTTTCTAAATTCATTTTTAAAAACTATCACTTTTAAGAAATGCCTCCCAGTGCAGAGATATAATTGGATGTATCAAGGTGTAACGATTGACAAAGAAAAACACTTTTTTTTAATTTTGAAGAATATTTTTACATAATATTTGTTGCACAACTTCCATGGCAAATGTTCCCAAGTTCCATGCTTGTGCCTGGGCTCTAGGCCCTTAACTCGGCTCTTGCTGTTAATTTGTTGGCTCACCCATCTCTATTACAGTACTGTATGGTACATTTACTTTCCTCTCTTTCAGTATTTCACTCTGGAGAGCAACATATTGTTTTCCGAGGTTCTGGATAGTTTCCACAGGTCTTAGAAGGATATTTCTAGTTATGGTTTAATAAGGAAGAATTGTGCAATATTGGCCCCAAGAAGTTGTTTAAAGTTACCTGTACATTTTTATTTAGCATACAATGAAACAAACGACATGCAAATCATTCATTTTTCCAATTCCAGCACTGTGTCCGAAGTAAGTCTTTGTTCTTTTACTAACTGCCATTGTCTGCCTTCTACCTGTTTCACAGAATGCGATGATTACTGTGACTGTGTTGTCTTCAGAAGCCGCCTAGCAGCATGGGCATAACTTCTTTGACCTCTGTTGGAGGCAGGCATCCGGGGCTCAATGGCACCCTCTGCATTTTCAAAAGTGAACATGTGCACTGCTTGGCCATTCAGTGTGGGAAATGAGGCCTCTGCAGTGCCCCCCCTCCCCCAGGTTCTCCGGTATATTCTATTGCTAGGAGTCTGACTCCTACAGCTGAAGGAATTGGACGGAGCTAACAGCAAACTCCCAGTGCTGTAAGAGCTCCTGTGGCCCTACCAGGAAGAGGTGCTGGAACAATTTCCAGACCAAGGGTGCTGCCATTAATGGTACATTAATTAACTCATAGGGATTCTGGAAAGTCGAAGCATCACACAAGGAACACGTGTTACAAATAAGCCACTCCAATTCAGTAGGAGAGTGGTAAGGGTGTAGTATGTAGCTCATGTTGCATTTAGGAGTACCCTGTCGCAAATGTGTCACTAAAGCATGGTGTGATAGCCACTGTTATTTACAAACAGCACATTTTCCATTGAAATGACCACTAAATTGGCAAAGACATATAATTGTACTTATACAACTATATAGTGTACAAATGTGTGTAAATTGGGTGTCAGCAAATATTTGTCGTTTGTGCATCACCAAGTGAAGCCTCTTGATTTGTTTTGACTCTATTAACATTTTTGTTTCTATCACACTTCAGGATTACAAAAGAAGTGCTTCATTTGTTATTGTTTATTTATTTTTAAAATGTGTACAGTTTGTTTAACCTACAGAATTTACTTTCACGCCAGCAAGATTTTCACATAGTTCCCTTTACAAAATCCTCACACTTTGCAGTAAGGGAAAGAAAAGTAAACCAATCTCTCTGTTAAAAGAATAAGCATCAATTTGTCAGAAGACTAGGCTGACATTTGACCTCTGTCCGAACACAAAGCAAATGAGACAAGATGAAAACACAATTTAAAGTCCTCTTTAATGCTTGTTCAAATCCAGAACGCCAGATTGGTTATTTAGGTAACCTCTCAGGGCTCAAGAGGCTGTTGTAGTTGGGCCCCCTGCCACTTCTGGGCTCCAGTGCATTGTACCTGCTGCACCACTGATAGATACGTCCCTGGCTGAAATTGAGGGGCCAGTGGTGGACCTCTATTAACATGCTAATGTACTGGAGCCTACTAAAGCAAAGACGTTCTATACAAAAGGGATGCCTAATAATGGCTTGCGGTACTGCACCATTGTGAAAGACCCATCAAACACTTCTGTCGACAGCTTGCAATACTGTAATTTTTTTAAAGAATCTTCAAGGACCTGTGCTTGACTAAAGAGGGACATCTAATAAAGGACTGCATTGGAAAGCAGGCATTAGCAAAGCCAACGGGTTTGGCTTTACTTTGCTAATAGAGTGGTTCTTAACCTGCGGTTCGAGGACCCCTGGGAGTCTAGGAGTCCTACTCAATGTGTCTGCAACTGCTTTACAAAATTAAATAATAATAAAATTAATCAATGTAAATTAACAAAGTATATCCAAATAAAAAGGCTAAACTGAAAATTTGAAAACTTTTTCTATATTTGCTTGTGAATTAAATAAGGTATTTCAAGTTTTGAGCATTTGTTTGGAGTATACTTGTTTTGTATTTTTATGGGTTATTTTGAGGCTCAAATCACAGAAATTGCTTAGACAGGGAGCCCCTGGCTTCCAATAATGACTCAGTGGGGGTCCACACATGTCAAAAGGTTAAGAACCGCAGTTATAATGCATGCAAGCAAAGCATGTACAGCATGCAACCAAACTGTGGTATACATGTTGTTTTCCTCTGTTAGCACAATAAAGCCAGAGCTATTGACTTTTCCAATGGTTGCTTGCTTCTGGTGTCAGCTTTTACTTAGCTCTATTCTCTGTGTCCCCAGTTTGTGATCTTTAGAAGAATGGAAAACAGAGGTAGCAATTGCATTACTGGGGCTAGCGACGCCTAATATAAACCTGCAGGATCAATTATGGACTATTTTGGACTAATTATAAAAGGCGTCAGCAAACATATCTCCCCATTCATAAAAGATTTTGAAGTCCTCGAAAACTCCAGTATCAAGTCATAAAGCACAACTTCTGTGAGTTAGTTTATATTTCAAAACATTAGACTGAAGTACATAATTGCATAATTGACATTTTATGAATCTTAGGACATGACAATTAAAGTGCATACAAAAGTTTCACTTGTAAAAGTTTACTGTATGTTCCATAGTTTGAAATACATTAATGTCCATCTATTTCTGAGATATTTGTTTTATTTGTCTTAGCTGGACAGCTGAAAAGAATAAAACTACGTTAACGAGTTTTTTTAAAGGTATTTCAGTTATAATAAAGTTGCCGTTTTGCTTGAACAAGTCAACATCGATAGTAGAGCGCAGTCACAAGTAAAACTTCCTTCACCGCGCGGAAGGTCTCACAAAGATAATCCTATTGCAAACAAGTTGTAACTCGACCTAACTGGAATGCAAAGTGCTGCACGATAACAGAAGGCTCTTTATCAGTGTGGAACAGTGCATACCGCAGTACAGTGTTCCGTGCCCCTGTAAGGCAATCGTCAGCTCAGACCTACATCACAAGTGAATTACGTCAGGTTCCATAATGTTGTCTTGTTTTTATAGCAAGCACTATGTTATATAATAAAATATAAAATATAGAAGTCAGATCAGAACTCCCACAGTTAAACTGCAGATTTTTAAAATTAAAATACCTTCAAGTATCTTTGAACAAAAAAAAAATGTTATAAATTCGGGCGGGCGTTATGCTTTATGTGTGGATGGAGGTAACTGTTTCCTGAGACCCTCCAGGGTCTGCAAAGACTTTTCGCGAATTAGGGTTTATGCTATGTAGTGTTTACAAGGCATGCGCAATGCTGCCGTCATACTTAGTCACGTGCGTTGCGCCTCACCTTTTCCACCTGAGCCGTTGTATCATCACTCTGTAACATTCGAAAGGATCCATTTTAAATAATCCTATTTATTTTGAGCAAAAAACAACGGAAATATAGTCAGCAACTGAGGAAAATATGTTTTACTATTAACGATTATCAAGAAACAAACACTATTATATTAATTGCAAAGCTGTTGCGTTCGTAGTTCTATACAAGCCCTGGCAAAGCCAATAGGTCAGGTTTGTATGCGGGAAAGAATGCATAGAGAGGAATGCACACGTGGTAGCAATGGTAATAGTGGTGCTGGTTATAATGGCGTTGTTGGAAGGGGTAGTAATAATGAAATGGGTGGTAATGTAGTGTTGGTAATGGTGGTAAGAGTAATGGTGGTAATAATGGTGGCCTTAGTGGAGGTGGCAGTAAAGCTGGTAGTGGAAATGGTGTTGCCGGTAGCGGAGGTGGTGATTTTAAATGTAATACATTGGTGGTGTGGAACGTGATAAGTGAGAGGTGCCTGAGAGATGGGGAGAAGCTGGGTTGAGTGGCAGTAGCGGGCATTGGGTGTTTCTCCACGAGGCTGGAAAGATTGGTGTTGTTTTTCAGTGGTGAGGGCCAGTTTGTTACTGGGGACTAGTTTTGCAGCAGTGCTGCGGACTGGTCCTCGAGTAACAAAAGCAGCAGTGCTGCACTTGCCACACCCCTATGCCCCCACCGCTACACCCCACCAAGGCAAGGGGCTGGTCTGACAAAATTACCAGGGCTGCTTTTGGTACCCAGTCTTGTCCAGGGGAGAAGAAAGCTGTGCTTACAGAGGAGCTGAACAAGGGACAGTGCTAGGGAACAAACAGCAGTGCCCAGCACAATGCCCAGCATCTGCTACTGGAGATATAAGAAAGCAAACACAAATGATGGATGGAATGCAGAACCAATCAAACATTCACCCCCAGTCACAGCCTGGCTTATCTTCACACTTAAAAAAAAATATTGAGAAAAGTCCTGGAGAAGGTAGACTCTTGAAGGGGCAAGGGAGCAGTCTGTATCTGAGGATGAGTCCTCAATGACAGGGAGCAACTGGACAAGTTCTCATTGAAGCCATCGGAAAGGCAGGAAAAGCTCAGAGCAGGAGAAGCTGGATTTCTAGACCTAGGAGGTTGTTATCGTTGAGCCCAGTGAAAATTTCTACCTACAGCCTTAGAAGTTTTTCTGGAGCTTGGATTCACCCTGTGGGATTTGACTGCAGGATGTAGCTGAAGAGGGCTCCATAAGGCCAGATAGAGCTCCAAGAAAGTCCCACTGAAGAAGATTGCTGCTGCGAAAAATATCATGTCTTGAGCTACCACGAAGTCAGGCCGACTGGTGATGCACCTTGAGAGGACTAGCTGGCTGGTAAGTCCCAGTCTTCTGTTGTCCAGTCAGTTTTTGGTGGTACATTTTCTAAGTACCATGTTTTGGATCCTGGTGGGAGGAGTACCACCAGCACCACTTTGAAGGGCCCAGGACCTAGGGGGCACCACATGAGGGGTTAGGATTCACTCCAGCAGAGGCTAGCCATAGGGTTCAAGGCCTCAGGAGTTTATAACCGTATAGTTCACACAGGAGGTGAACCAACTAGCCCTTGGAGTCACTCTGGGTTTTCGGGGTTCAAGGAGCAGGTCCAGTCCTCCTCTTTAATTTGTTTCTTTTTTAAAACAGCTTTTTATTTCAAACTGAGCTCAGCGTGCAGTTTTAACACGTCATGATCACATTTAATAACATCTCGTGCGAGGTTCACAATAGCATAAAGAAACTAGCCAATGTTATGTGACCACCTTACATTCACTCTCCCCATGTCTATCCCTGCAGATCTTCCCCTACTACCCACCCTAGGCCCGAAATGTCACTCCTCCTCCCCCTTAATTATCCCACTGTGTCTCTGTAGGCAACCCAGTTGGACCATATTTGTTTGTATATTTTCATGCATCACCTGCTTTTGTAAACTACCTGTTCAGCCTGTTTGCACCAGTCCAGGTCCAGTTCCCAGTCTTCTATCCCTAGGGGATCACTTACTCCCCACCTGTAGGAAGTTGGCTCTGTATATACTATCTCAAAGTGAGAAATAGTGTACACAAAGTCCTTAGAGGTTGATAGTGCCAACATTAGATAATACCACTGCTCTATTTTGTCATAGTGTGGTCAAGCAGTAGGCTTATAAGAGGGTAGTGTTAAGCATTTGTTGTACACACAGAGGCAATAAATGAGAATACCCACTCCAGGCCAATAGGTTTTTATATAGAAGAATATATTTTTTCTTAATTTATTTTAGAACCACAAGATTCAGAATTCAAGTAAGTACATAAATTGTAGGGTACTTGGCATAGGTAAATATGGAACTTTGAATTAAAACAGTAATGTACACAGGTTTGGCAAAAATGGCAATTAGCTAATTCAAAAGTGGACACAGTGCAAAAATCAACAGTTCCTGGGGGAGATAAGTACAAGTTATTTTGTCAGATAAGTAAAGCACTTATAAGTTCAGTCTCCAGGGCATAGGCAGCCAACCATTGTGGGTTCAAGTTAACTCCAAACACCCAACACCAGCAACACAGGGCAGATCAGATGCAGAGGTCAAAGAGGGGCCCAAGTAACATAGACGCCTATAGAGACTAGGGGTGCTCCGGTTCCAGTCTGCTAGCAGGTAAGTACCTGCGTCCTCGTGGAGCAGACCAGGGGGGGTTTGTAGAGCACTGGGGTGGGGGTCACAAACAGGCACACAAAATAAACCCTCAGTGGCACAGAAGCAGACGTAAGCAGGTGCAGAGTGCAAAGTAGGTGTCAGGTTTTAGATAGAAATCAATGGAGAGACCCAGGGGTCACTCTGGCGATGAAAGCAGGGCACAGGGGGGCTTCTTGGGCCAGCCACCAACTGGGCAACGATGAGGGCCGCCTTCTGGTCACTCCTGCACCAGTAGTTGGTTTCTCTAGGGCCTGGGGGCTGCGGGTGCAGTGCTTCCTCCAGGCGTTGGGTTCTTTGTTACCGGGCAGTCCCGGTCAGGCAGAGCCTCTAAATTCTCTTTGCAGGCGTCACCGTGGGGATGCAGGGAAGTTGTCTCAGGGTGTCCACATCATTGGAGTCACCTGGGGGGGGGGGTCCTCTCTGCAGTGTTGGTTTTTCTGGACACGAGCCGGGGGCGTCATGTGCAGAGTGT